>NC_133203.1:37750300-37842800 GCF_958299795.1 Porites lutea | reverse complement strand
ACTATCATCTACCAAATGATACAAACACAAAAAAATTACCTTAATCATTTGCCTTGTTATAAGGATTGGCTTGAAAGCTTGTTGAGACTAAAAAACAAAAAAACACAACGTATGTATAGCATGTAGTTTACACTAAACACGGTAGTTGGATATTCTCGGGCATTCTTTTTTGTGTCCCTTCTATTTACAGTCTAAACTCAAACCTGGTCCTTCCCTTGTATTAGACAAGAACAAGAAATTATAGATGACATCAGCGAAGCTCCCCATCCCTCCCTTTGATTGAGACTGGGAACAAGCCCTTTCCCCCCAGCAAATTCTATATAACTGAAGCTTGATTAATAGAGGAACTGAAAGCTCTCCATATTTTCCAAACAAAGAACTCCTATCTCTCTTTCTTAACTTAATAAAAATCAAGATGTAACGAAAAAGCCTATTTTGCTCCAAAAAGTGGACGTCCTCCACAGGACACCCAGATTTTCACCTGGCTAAAAACTTCCCCTTATCCCCCCAGCCCCCACCCCCCCGCGCCGTCAAGCCTTTCCACATGTACCTTGGTTGTACCAGCTGTGCTTTCCTGTCTACTGTTATCTGCGCCATTTCTTTTGAGAGTTGCCATATGTTCTAGAATCTCTATTTCACCTGAGGATTTAAAATTAAGGTAAAGCTAAGATTGCTGAGTTTTTCAAGGCTTCAGTGTCTTACGATAACTTCTTGGATGATACGATATACTGTATGGTACATTTTCTAATTAGCTACTAGAGGTCATCTCCGTCTGTATATTATGTTAAATATAAACAACTGATATTTTTGTCATTATAGAAGGTACATCCCAGCTATCTAGAGGCTAGCTTCTGCTCCTAAGGAAAGTATACAGATCATATATTCAACTTACTATGCAGACTTGTGATGTGTTCCACGGCTTTATTTACCCAAAACTTTAACAGCAGAACATAGTAGTTTCTCTGTGAAGACAAAAAAGATTTATCACATTTTATGACATACAGTTTACAAAAATAAACATTCCAATTATTAATCTTGATTTTTCAAACATCTGAAGTCATTTTTCACTGTTTTAATCATTCTTTCATGATCAGTTAAGTGTGGAATACCTGAATATCCTCATCTACAGTAACTTTTGATGGATCGCTGATAAGTGACTTGAGTTCCTTCAAACACAAAAAGTGGACAGTCAGCTACAAACAGTATTTCTTCGATCTAAAAAAATTTTCAACATGAAACGAAGGTGACGTGAGCTACAGAAATTGTAAACCATCAATGTACAGTACCTTAATTCTCAATAACTACCAGACTGTAAAGCTTGCAAAATTGACAAAATCTATTTCTGTACTTCTGATCTTTTTTGAATGCAAAATTCATGACCTCAACACGAAACACGGGAAAAAATTCTACCTTATTTCACCAGTCTCAGGTCACAGAGAAATTATGTGACGAAAAATTTTCCGCTACCTTAAGTCTTCTTTCTTGTTCTTTTTGTTCTTTGTATCTGGCTATTTTTTCTTGACGACTGTTGGCCATTTGGCTGATACTTCTGCTGTTTGGTTCAACTGAACTGGAATTTTCTGTGTACCTGGAGAGGTCCTGAAAAACACAACAGAGGATTAAAGTAAGATAGCATGCAGTAATAACCTGTTAAGTCCTTAAAACGTTTTTCATTTCACTCATTTTTTTAATTGGTCTTTCAAAGATTACAAAATTATTTTCTCACTACCCACAAATACAAAACGTCTAGACTAGTCTAGACGGACAGTGTCTATAAGAAATATATACTCCTCCCTGTCTTCTCAGCATGCAAATGCACAATATGTACATATTTCAAAGAACAAAACCTCTTTATACGTTGAAGATGATGCAACTTGTTTATCACTCTCACTGACATTCAAAAACCTCATTAAGGGCTGGAAGTAAGGGGGCTTATGGAAATATGGAAGACTTCCCACGAGAACAAGTTTGTGGGTTTTTTTGGAAGGAGGGGAGGGAAGGATTAGGACAGGCTTATCAGGAAGATTTTGAAGTTTTAAGATTGTCCAATTCTCTAATGTAGTTGTTAGCTTGTCTCAAAAAGTGGCAGATCAGAATCATAGCCTCTCAGTTGATTGTACATGTAGCACTGATGGCCACATAAGGAAACCATGTGTTATTCCAGAAAACAATATCCTGACTACGGTATATCATGACTATTCAGTTCCTAATGAAACTAATCAAACAATAATAACAATATTATTATTAAAGTGAAAAATATAATTTAGACCTTAAGATGCGACAACAGTGACGGCAACATGAATGTCAAAAGAGCAACTGGATTAGCAAGCAAAACAACACGAATCATGCTTTTTGTACATTGCTTTGCCATCACTGCACAACTGCGACATGAAATTGCCTAATTTCATGCTTTATAAAGGACGTAATCAAGCAATCTCAACATTTTCTTTTTCTTTCTGAACTTGGATAATATGGTTCTTGGGTATTCAACTCCGGGAGAGTTCGCCGACATTTGAGTAATTGAGATGGAATAATCATGATAAAGATTTTAAAAAATGAGAATTCACTTTTTAGGCGGCATTTTTGCTGCCCTTGTCATCCTCTGATTTTAATAATAATTGTATATTTATAACCACGCTATTGACCATTTCTTGGGAAAATTTCTGACAACTGCTGGGAAGCATGGGACAAACAAAAGAGAAACCCCTTGTCTCGCACATCCACAGGTTGATGCACAGTCACTAATTCCTCTTATTTATGAGCTCCAGTCAAAGAAACATGCAAATAATTTTGCCAATAATTGCATTAACTTGGCTAAAAATAAGAAAACAACTCAGGTAATATACTTACAATGTCTGTCACTCCATAGTTTCTGCATCTTTTCAAATAATCTACAAAATATACCTGCAAAGGAAAAGCATAAACAAAGATGTCATCAAACAAAAGCCAAAATGATACAGAAAACGACATTTCAAGGGCTGAAAAAAGTGAAAGAATAAACCCACTTGTAGGGAACCTATGAAACAATGTAGATAACATAGCTAAGCTCTGAATTGTCTTAACTGGCCAAAATAATGGTACATGCAGTGATTCTGTTACAAATAGTTATGGTGAGTCCCGAGACTCATCTTGTAAAAAATCATGAGTCCCAGTCCAGAAACAATAAGTTTCAGTTTGAAAAACAGTGAGTCCCAAATTGAAAATGCTTGGGCCTTTTTGCAATCAGACAGTTAATCTGAAAACAGACCCATGGGCGGATCCAGGATTTTTTTTAGGAGGGGGTGCACTCGTCTCTTGCTCTACTTTAACACCAATAAACCACATAGTTGTATTAGAAAACCGCAGGTCATCTCAGGGGGGGGGGGGGGGGGGGGGGGGGTGGGCCCCCCCTGCACCCTCCCCCTAGATCCGCCCCTGAGACCGCAAAACTCTTTATACTGTCTTAAGTACAGTTTACTAAAATTAAAAGATAGTCCTTCTATTTAAAGCACAAAAAAGACTAAAATAAATATGCATCGTTAAATAACAAACACAATAACAGCCACAGAAATCACATGAACAATATATTCTACAAAAACATCTTCAGATCAATTGATTGATCTTTGCGTTCTACGGGACACCTGCCATGAGTTATTTTGCATCTTTCCAGGATCAACAATTAAATTCCATGATTTTCCAGGCCTTGAAAATGAAATTCTTACATTTCATGACTTTCCAGGTTTTCCATGATCTGTACAAACCCTGATTTACAATATACCTTAGAAATATTCAGTATAGTCAGTCTGTCAGGGCTCATTTGTCTGAGAAACAAGTCTCCAAGAAATGCAGGCAGCAACAGAAATCTAAAAAAAATTAAAATATTTGAAAGAGTATCAGTTTTACCTTTCTGGAAATTCATAAGCAGCTGGAAAATAGAAAGGTGTCTGAATAAGAATGAACCATTTCTCTCACAAACCCGCCTCAATTAAAAAACATACAGTCAAATCTCAATGTATGACCAGCTCTTACAACAAATCACTTTTCCAAAACACCAAAAATTTACCAAAATTAAAGGGGGGAGAGGGTACACACAATGTAGGTGCTTCCTGGGAGACATTCATGAATTCTAGAAATATGGAACATCCAAAAAAAACATGCAAGCATAGCTACAACCCCAGATAAAACTGTTGAGACACTTTCAAGTATTTTGTAATAATTCCGCACCATACTATAATCTCCTCTAAACAGAACAAAGTCACCCCCTTCCCTAGTCCCTCTCTTCAAAGTTGTTTTTGTCTAACAGCTCACATCTGCATTTCTGGTGTTACTGCAAATAACACTGAAATTAACCCACCCATGTAGGGGAGAGGAGAAATTGTGTTTCAGTTTGTGACAGTAAGCATATTTGTCAGGACAACTGCAAAAAAATATTTTTGTAGTGTGTCTTAACAGGTTTTGTCTCAGGTTGTAGGTAAACACAGCAACAGAAAAGGCTAAGTTCAGTTTGGCTGTATTACTAACTTAAAAAACAAATTTGATCAATTTTTGTTTAAACTGTCAAAACTTGTTGGTTGGTCTCTTGGTATTTTGGGTAGTTGCCTTTTGGAGGTTCAACTTTATCAAAATTAATGATTTCATGAAAACTGCAGTATAGAGTGTTTTCACTCACATGGCCAGCTTCTATGCAAATTCGTTGGAACAAAAGAAATTGTTTGCATATGAAAAGAGTTCAACTCCCAGAGGATTGGTTTGGAACACAAACATGGCTGCCATTTCATTGTTTTGGAACACCAATATAGCCGCTGTGACATCGTGTGAAAACACTCTATTACATGCTAGAGCGGTTTTCATTTGAGTGTCGAAAAGTAATTGGTTTTGCACTTTCTACACGATGCGATTGGCTTAAAAGATTCGCGCCACCTTTTCCTCCAATCAGAAGTAAAACCAAAGCCAATTGTGACGCGCTCGCATGCATTTTCCCACGCTTTGCGTCAGCCACATGTAATTACTTCGAGTTTTGATTGGTTCAATGTATTGTCTGTGTCCTATGTGATTGGCCAGAGTAATTACTTTGGTTTTGGTTTTACGACACTCAAACGAAAACCACTCTATGTAAATCCAGACCTTACCTACCTCAACTCAGATGTGGGAACTTCAGCTAACTCTTCATTTGTACTGAACAAACCTAAGCTATTGACCATCTCAGTAGCACGCACAAATTGATCCACTGCTGTAGTGACCTTCTCCTGCAAAAAAGGAATTGATAGAGCGACGACCTTTAAGTGCATGAAGCCAAACATAAATATCAATTGGCCTCACTACTTTCCCCATAGATGAAACCTTAGCAAGGATGTCATTGTCAGTTGGTAAACAGCTTTTATAGCCAACTAAGCTAAATCCCAAATTTGGCAAAGTGAGACAAGTCCCAACCAGGGAATTCCCAACCAAGTTTCCTGATTGGGACTTGTCTCACTCTTCCAAATTTGAGATTTTTGTGGGTATTCTTTAAATACTCTAAATATCCAAAAATGGGAATCTGCTATTTTTTCCTGTGATACCTGTAGGACAATTTTTTCAAGTAGTAACGACTGGTTACTTTTCCTGTGTGACTGGCTAGCTTCTTAAAGCCTTTACTTATTAACATTCACTATACAAATAATTAAAAACAAATAACATCCTTTCAAGGAGAAACATCCAAAAGGGCCTACACACCATACTACACGTCATACTAGGGATGCTTAGACACTTAGTCCTGAGCTAAAGAGCCAGTCCTTTTTTTAAAGCTTTGAAAAGCTGTTCAAGATACTGCAAAATTCCAAAAATAAGCCCCTCATTGTATAAGCCCCTCCAAATATAAGCCCCCCTAACCCGTAACGCAAAAAACCCTCCGTTAAATCACCCCTCCAATTATAAGCCCTTCGGGAGCTTGTACTTGGAAAATTGCCCTCAAATACAAAGTAAAACAAAGCAAAAACGGTAAATTTAATTCCAACTGTAAGGCTAGCCTAATCAATTTTGAAACGCAAATTTCTTCCATAGATAAGCCCCTCCAAAAATAAGCCCCTCAATGATTAGGGTAAAGCCCTAGAATAGTGATTAGGGTATAAGGTAATAGATCATTTCGCCCCCGAGTCTTTTCGCCACAGTTACTTAGCAGGCGCAGATCTAGGATAAATACTGACCGAGATCCTGAACGAGGGGCTTTGGGAGCAAGCTTCTAGGGATTTTAACCCCCTAAAATTCCCTTTTCTGGGTTTATGATTCATTGACGGGGGGCATCTAATGCCCGGAAATTGGAAAAAGAAAACATCTGTTCAAACCATTTTCAAGATTTCAACTTGGAAAGTTCTATCATTATTGAAAATGTTCATGTGAAAAATCTGACCCATTACTGTAAAACGGTGGAAACCGGCGTGGATCCGCGCCTACTTAGCCCCTTATTTTCAATACTAATAGCAAATACAACTCGGTGTACGGGCCCCGTACGAATAGCCACTGGGTTTTAGTATTAAAATGCTGAAACGAAGTGCAAGTTTTACATTTTCATTCCCATTTTTTGACATTTTAAAATAGGAATACGTATGATATTAACGTACATGTAAGATACTACCTGAAATGCTTCTGAATTGCTAGGTTCATCACTGTCTTCTATCTGACAATGCAACAAAAATCCTTGTTCAAAAACATCTTTCAAAGAGGATTCCTCATCAGCAGCGGCCATTTTCTATTTCACCTTTTCTAACGACACAATGATAACAGTACATGACGTATTCTTTTAGAAACAGCTATCCGCTGACTTGAGTATGCGTAGGCTCGGTGGTATAAAAATTTCTGGTATGGGATCTTCGCGATTGCAAGTTCTCCGAGGAATTTTAAGGGAGTTAAAGCTGTTATCGCCAGTTAAGGTAATTAAATGACTTTTAGAACATAAAAAATCTAACAATCGCGATGGCGTACTTATCTCTGATGGCTTGGTCAATTCCAAGCGTGTCCATTCCCCTAAGCATTTGTCAGGCATTTGTCATCTTCTCCGCCCTGGCGACAAGATGACAAGGATGAGAAAGGTTCGGAACCACTGGGAAAGGCACCTCTTCTTGATCTGCTATTATCTTTAGGTGTTCTCAACAACCCCCTAGATCCTGATTTTTGTAGCGTGTGCGATAAGAAGCTATTGCCGCTTGCTCCCCCTGGGTGGGATGGTGAGTCGCAATGATGTCCCCCTCTCCTCATTCCCAGTAGAGACGGTTGAAACTGTTCACAACCCCCCTGAAATACAGTAAAAACCCGCAACCAAGAACCTGTTAGGCTAAAATTTGCCAGTTTGGCCCCCTCTATACAAGAACCTGTTTAGTCTAAAATGGGCTATTGCATTTTAGTAAAATCTAGCCTGAATTTCATCCGATTACTTCAAGTCGTTATTAATCCCTTAAAGCAATCGAATGAATTTCAGGCTAAGTAAAATCCAACTAGTGGTCTATTATCAATGCTGCTTTCTGATTGGTTGAGCTACTAATAGGCTATATGTTATAGCCCACTAGTAGCAAAAAGCATCAGCTTTTTGGCGGCAAAAAAGATTAACGTCTGTCTTTAACTAGCTAAAATTTTTTTATTCTCAATATTTTTGACCAACTAGTTGGATTTTACTAAAATAATTATTCCTTTCGCCCTCATGGCCTCTGAGTCAATAACACATTTGGCCTTCAGCCTCATGGGCTATTGACTCAGAACCCATTCAGACTCGAGGAACAATTGTTAATAATATCCGCAACCCCCCTCCCCCCCCCCCCCCGGTTGGAACCATGGAATTCTCCAGGGGTAAGTTATATAAATTGAGGATTTCTTTAGGGGTTGAGTTAAAAAAATATGGAATTCTTTAGCCTGAGTATCAGGCGTATCAGGGGAAAAGGCTTCAGGGGTAAACCCATATTTTATGGAAGTCTTCAGGGGTGAATGCAATTTTAGCTAATCTTCAGGGGTAAGAAGAAAAGGTAATTCCTCAACCAGGGGGGTGCGGATATTAAATGCAATAGCCCAATTTGAAAGAGGTTCTTATTTTCTAAAAATATCTCTAATAAACATTCTGCACACTTAGGAAAATAAGATACCATAAATCCTCTATTGAGCCCCCACACCCCTCTCTAATAAGCCCCCCATTTTCGGGGGAAGAAAGTTAATAAGACCCACTCTCTTCTACCCCCCCCCCCCCCTCCCCTTCCCCCTTATCTTTCTTTATGTTGAACGTGTTGAACTGTATTAATCAGTCACAACTGTAAAACTTTGTGTGGACTGATCTGGGATGGTTTATTCACCAACTGGAAGTTTGGATTTGTTTTTGTTCTTCAGCTGCATGGCCTCCAACTTCTTGTACTTGAGCTTTTCCACTTTGTATTCTAGTTCTTTATGGAGACTCATTTTCTTATAATTTTCAGGAGCCAGTCATATCAACATTCGAAGGACAGTTCCTTATTTCGGAGTATCGTCAGTTTTCTAAGGCTGGGGAGACAGTGGCAAACATACTTTACTATGACAGCCTCTATTATTTATGCTTGCTGAAAAGCCAGAGAGAGGCAATGGTGAGTTGGATCAATTTAGATGTCTGGGAAACTACCCACCTACCCCTCCCCTAACCCAGCATTTTGCCCCAAGTTAGACGCAAATGTCAACGTTGAGTTAGGGGAGGGGTAGGTGGGCAGTTTCCCAGACACCTTAATTGATCTGGTGAGTTTTCTTTTTATGGTTTTGTCAATCAAAGTACATGAGTTTCGTTTTTAGTCACTTGAAAACCTCACAAGAGCATGCATATTCTCGACACTGTGCCCCATAACATTTCCTATGGTGGTCATAAAAATATGTTTAACAATGAAAGTGTACTGTACTTATTAATGTTGATCATTTTCTTTCTTGCTGATCATTTTCTTTTTTCTCTCAACTTCATGTTTTTAAAGTAAGCTTTGTTGCTATAGGGAGAAATTGAATGTTCTTCTCTGTCAATTTGAGTCTTTGCTTACACATTTATCTTTTTTTTCTCACAATTCTCTGTGCATGTGTTATGAGTGATTTTTAAAAGGATTTTTAAGCCTTTACACTTTATTTTACAGGGTCTTTTCTTGAGATACAAAGGAAGAGGAGAACGATCTGTGGAGGAAACAGCTGGCTTAGTAGGTTTTAAACTTCCTAAACAGTACCAAGATCCTTGAGATTATAGATGGAAACATACATTGGTGGTGTTGTTAATAATGAGCTATACTGGAACCACATCAGCACGTGTACAAGCAAGTGTTATAAGCTGTGGTCTCAAAGAAAGTCCAGAGAATTTATTGATCATTAAGAATAAGTGCCACTCAAGGACAAGAAGATGCTTCTTTCAATTGGCAGTGATTTCTGAAAATTACAAAAAGCAGTGGTATTTCCAGAAGGTGGCTAAAATGGGACAATACAAGTGACTGCTATTTCATGAACAGATAAATCGGCTTAACCTACATGTACCAAAGGAGATAAAAGGCAGATAGCAACACATTAATGGCAATCAACAAATAGTAGAGATTACTGCTTGATCAATCTTTCCTGCCATTTACCATATTTACCACCTTTCGCAAGTGAGCACTAAATCTCCACATTTGGGGTACTCGCTTACAAGAGGTTTGACCGTATTGACATTATCTTTAACACTAGTAATTATAGCCAAAGGTTATGGAGTGCGGGCGACAATGATCGAAGGTCAAAATGCATTTGCTCCAGGGCTGTGCTTTGCGTAAGTTTCACGTGACAGATGGTCAAAACATGCATCATCAGATTAGGAGTAGTAGGTTCAAACGCACGTGATCAAAGTGCATTCTGCGCAGTCCATACATTCTTAGTCGAAGTCCAAACGAATGCTGGCTACATACATGCAACGCATGCGTAATAACAACTTGAGGTTAGGATTGTGGGCTCCACTTGTCACCCGCAATAAATTACAGTGGAACTTGATAAAACGAACCTCTAAAACATGAAGACCTTGTTATAACAAACATTATTTTTTGCCCCAGTAACAATAAATTATATGGAAATAAACCTCTATTTAACAAAACCTTGCTATAATGAACAGATTTTGACAGTCCCTTGGCCCTTCGTTATATCAAGGTTCCTCTCTAATGAGTAAATTGAAGTCTTTAATAAAGACTCAACTGTGCCTTATTTTTCCAACCCACTTCCATGGGCTTTGGACATTCTTATCACAGATTCTTTCTCTTGCTTAAACAACAAAACAGACAAGGAAATGATACAGCTGGAATGGTTTTATTTTGTCACAATCAAACTCATACACTTCTAACCAAAGCTTTAATGAAAGCAGGAAGTTTCAAATACCAGAATGGCAACAGTGGCAAAAACATCACCTTAAAAATAATTGACTTCACGTTCTTTGAAACATCAGAATGATTATCCCAACTTGTTCACTTGTCAAACGCAGGCAAACTTTCCTAGAGTTTGTCTCTAAAAAATGTCCAGGTTTAATAAGAAAGAAAAATTTGTCGTAAATATATTGTTTACATACCCACAACTTGAAATTAGGTAGTTTCAATTCAAGTGAAAGTCATACAGTGACAGCAAAGAAAATGTACAAGTAGTGTGCTGCACTTGCAAAGTTTTTTACTTTTTGAGATTCTTGTTGCCATCGCCTTCATGACATCTTGGACTCTCTAGTTATAAGTCCAGTGAATGCAGTGGCCGATGTTCCAGTCCTAACTGAACTATCAGTGGGATGCCACTCTCAAAAATAATTCCTATCACAGTGCCTCAGCGTCGCAGTTGTCAGTTTTGGTCCAATGTTAGGGGAAACCAGCTCCCTTTTCTAGATCTGCCACTACAACTTTTATTATTACAAAATAAAAATGTTTATTTTAAAACAAAGCCTGTAACTGATCTTTTTGAAATAACAAAAGTTGAAAATTTGCGATTAATGATAACACTCATGAAGAATATAAAAGCTACTTACAAGTTCATGGAATAATAAAAAAAACTAAGCAAATCATAATTAGTAATTACGATTTCACATGTTATTATTTACAACCCACCTTCTGAAGAGAACCAATTTTTGCCATTTTTAAAGTCAAACATTCATTTAAACATTTTATTGTTTAAATGGATGTTTTAATTGATAATTAAAATTATCAATTACCCTTCCTTTAATTAAAGACTCAAATAAAAACTTGTAGACTGCAAGCAGTCGTCCTTCTTTCCTGAACCACGTTCAGTGAGCAAAAAGGTAAAATTAGACAAATTAATGGCAAAAAAGGAGGAGGGGTGGGGAGAGGAAAAAGGCTCATACCATAAAATTCCAAAACTAAGCCCTGGGGCTTATATTTTTCAAAGGCCCTTTTGGAGGGAATTATCTACGGAGCAAAATCTGCATTTCCAAATAGATTGGCCTAGCCTTATAGTTGGAAGTGAATTTACCGTTTTTGCTCTGTTTTACTTTGAGGGCAATTTTCCAAGTACAAGCCCCCGGGGGGGCTTATATTTGGAGGGGCGATTTAACAGAGGGTTTTTTAAGTTACCAGTTTGGAGCTTATACATGGATGGGCTTATTTTTGGAATTTTATGGTATTTTATTTTTTCATGCTCGCACTCTGCCCTTGTTTCTCACAGCTTCGCCGCTCACCCTCATGCATGCCCTCGTTTCTCGAGCACACATTCTATGGTGTCTTTGAAAAAAAATAAGAGACTATTTGCAATCTAAAAAACTTGCTATGTGTTTTGAATTTCACGCCTCAGTTGATAACGATTTGATTCAAATCAAGAAAATAAATGTGATCATTTCAATACCACTCCTTTGGATGAATAAATAAATAAACGCAAACTATTTGAATAAATAGTTTTAATTAGTGGACAGCACTTTCTTAGTTACATAGACCTATTTAATCTAAAGTAAATTTATATGACATACTTAGCATTGTCTTTTATGTACTGCTAAAAAGTATCACTCTACAAGTGCAATTCACTTGAAAACAAACATCTTGCAACATTAGTAAGCTTTTCTCACACTCTTGAAAAAAAAAAGCTGATTCTGGCAGTCTATCATTAAATTTTACTCTAAAATCAAAAACAATTAAAATATGTACTGTCAAACTACATGTAAAAAAGTGATCTGACCGCTGTACAGTCAAAACCTTTTAAAATGGACGCCAATGAAGCAGAGGTATCCGTGTTATAGTGGTAAGATTTTTATGGAGTTTTTTTTTAGCTTTTATGGGGCCGTAGAACTGTCCATTTATTATCAGGATAATTAAAAGAGATATTCAGAGCCTTGACTGTATTTTTAACAGACCTTCCACCAAAACAAAAGGCTGTTAATTAGACCATTCTTGCACAGACAAGTGATTTTGTGTCACCTTTTATATATGCTAACAGTATTTTATCATTATGATTTTTATATTTACATGATTTTAATCAAGGTAGCTCTAAAAAACAGCATCTTCATGCGATACTGTGTACTGGTCTCTGTGGTCATATGAGGTGAAAGGCTCTCAGCAAGACTTAACCAGATGAAGCCTTAAACATAGCTAGCACCTTTAGGTTGAGGTTGGAGATCAGCAATTAAATTCTCCTCGAAAGAAACTGAAATATTTATGGAGGAAGCAAAGTGATTGGTTGCTAAGTTGAAGTTCCATAATCCTTGAACCATCATCATTCTTTCCTCAAGCTCCTAGGGCTGGTTGGATGAAGAAACTTGAACTAAGTGCAAATTTTCATGAATGTCAAACATTCCCAATGGATTTTATTGCATGGTTTCAAGGATGGCACAACACCCTATGGTCTGCTGATTAATTTTATCACAAGATCTAAAAAAATAAATTATTGAGTTCGGTATGGATAAGTCAGCCAAAAAGCAAGGGCATATTAAGGAAACACTCTTTCCAAAATCCACCCACACCCACATCTCTCTCTTTCTCTCCAGAGGGGAAGAGAAAACAGACTCTGGAAACAAGGTTGAAACTACACAATTTCAGTCCACTTCCTGCCAATCTTGCCCTTGCAAAATAAATTATTAAAACAAATTTGATACAGTTTTCATGTACGTATCAGTATAGCAACTTTTAGGAGGACCGCTCCAATGCAGATTTTCAATGGCACAAACACTTCAGTCTTTGCAATGTTCAAGTGTACAGTTTGTCTCTTCATTAGATCATACATTTGAGACTGTCATGTATAGAACCTTGCCTGCTTAGTCAAGGGAATCTATACTTTGACTAAGTATAAGGCACTTCACTTGCAGATCTCTGCTCAACATGCTGAGTATTCTCTGGTGATGTGGTAGCAGCTTCAGCAACAGAGTGAACAATACTGTCGTCATGCACTTGAGCATAGCTCACAGCTGTAGTGGATGCTGCTGTGTGGGAGCTTTTCACCGGGCTTCCATCAGATGACAAGCATACAAGGGCCTTTACGCGGTCTTCTGTGAATGAGAACTGTCCTACAGGCATGTTGGTAAAGTCAAGTTTAGTTGGAGATTCTCTGTCCTCTGTGCTTGGACTTTCCTGTTTCTTAGCATCGAGTTCAGCCTTGAGTGAGTGAACAGCACGACCTTTTCCAGACACCATGCGCTTCATCATCTGTTTTCGGTTACAAAACCATACTCGTACAGTGACAGGTTCCAGACCTAATTTTGAAGCAATGTCCACAATTTCAGCACTGGTGGGCTTTGAATTTTGTTCAAAAGTTTTAATAAGAAACTGGAGAGTTTCGTTAGTGAAGGAGGTCCTTCTTTTACGCTTTTTGCACATTCGCAATCCTTTGGCACACTCTGCTTCTTTTTGTTCAATCCATTCTTGCAAAACAGGTTTCATTTTCTCCGCTGCCTTCAGACCAAGATTCTTAGATTCAAATCTGGAGATAAATGACTGACTGTAAGAAGAATGTCCATTGGTGTGTGACAATTCGTTACCCACATCTTCCTGGGTGTATCCCAGTGCAATCCTTCTTGCCCTAAAAGATTCAATAAAGGCCTTCATGTCTGCAGTCAAACAGCTATCTGCAAGAGTGCCAAATATCTGCGCTGAGGAATTTGACAAATCAGACAGCTCGGGAGCAGTGCCTTGGGCAATTTCTTGAGATGAAGGTGCCTCCTCCGCTTTTGCTTGTTGGATTTGAGGGACAGCTGCTGTAGGTGGCAGGGCAAGAGAAGTGGTGGAAATGGTATATGGTGGGAACCCTGTGATAACGCCTTCTCCACTTTGAGAAACTGGCAGAGGTTGAATATGAGTTGTTATAAAGTGGCCCACCTGTGGATTTATCAAGACACATTCAATGCTTTCTAAATGGACATCTCTTAAAAGATGGACACTGCCCTAAGAGATGGATGGGCCTCCTTTCTCATCAGTCCTCTTCTTTGTTTCTCTGAAAGGCGGACACCTCTTTTAGAGGGACACTAAGGTCACTTTCCAAGATTCACAACTGGCCAGCCTTACTGGAAAATTGGAAAATAAAATATTGGTCTTTACCCAAATTTTTCCTACAACCCACTGCTGCCGAGCATATGATTTATAAAACATAAGACTGATCTGACTGAAAACTCATGATTAATAGAGCAATTCTCTTTACAACTTGACTGGTCTGGCTGCCCAGTTCTCATATGGAAAGCACCCTTACTGTCAGTCCCAGAGGTATCCATCTTAGACACAGCTGACTGTAATCCAGTTTTCTCTACAATTTTCTCTTCATTCCAGTATTGAGTTACTCATCCCTACTTCAACCCTCCAAGTTAAAGTTTTTGCTTGGTCGCCATTTGGCAACCAACTCTTTTGGTTTAGGGAGACCTTTTTACAAATCAAGTCGCCAACTCCAAAATTTTGGGCACCATAGCAACCAAAATGGTCACAACTTGGAGGGTTGTACTTCCCCAGTAGATGGCATGCTAAAAAGTCACACTAGTCAGGGGTGTCAGTGGCTCTGAAAATGGTCCAGAGGGGTTAAGAGAAATGTTCTTCTTCTGAGATTATATTCAACCATAACTTCAATCATAGTAATGACTTCCATATTCCAGACCACATACTGTAGCTTTTATACCTGTATACAGTCAAATTACACAAGACTACACAACTGAAATGGCGTCGAGGAATAATGAAACATCAAAATATTTACCCTGGATGCCTGATAGTTAGTGGCAATGCATAGAGAAAAAAACTTAGTCCATCACTTTAAAAAACAATCATGAGTGGCTGCAGTTTACAGAGGACAAGGATATCCAAAGATGGTCCTCTAGAGCAAGGATACAAAATTATTTTGATGTTCTTTGAATTAGTATTTTTTTTACTGTTAATAATGGTAAAAGGACTCAGCGGAGTCTAATTTGGTCTGTAATCATACAAGAGATTAACACACAGGAGTCGGATTTGTTTAATCAGCAGTATGATTGGAGCCGAAAAGGGAAGACACAAATAAGTTCTGTTCACAATTTATCGTATCTACAACAAAGTTAGTGATATTTTCAACCTTTTAAAACACACGTATTGCAGTCCAGTTACTTACAATGTAGGCATGACTCATACTGCCCTCTTTATTATTAGTGCTGAAATCAGGACAGCTGAAAGCCAGTCACATTTGAGAATTCTGTTATAGTTATGATTAATAATTTTGCATCCTTGTCATATAAGACAATTCAACTTACCTGAACTGTGGCTGGTATCTGATTGCTGTTTTGACAAAGTTGATCAGTCAACATAACTGATCTTGTATTACCTGTATCAACATTAACAGCAAAAAAAACATTTTACGTTTTTTTTTTTTTTTATCATTAGAAGTGACAAAAACCCAAATAATTTGCAAAATTTCAACTTTGATGTCCTCCCCAACAAGCCTTTCCTAAAATTTAGGATTGGCTTAATAGCAGAGCTCCAAGCAAGTGGAGCCCCAGAGCTAAGAAAATCTATCCATCCTAGAAAATTTGGTAATCGGGTGACCGTATATTGCCCAACCAAGTGACTGTCCGTCCATACCACAGGCATACCAATGTAAAATAAGTCAACAGTCTACAGAAATGGCAACCCAAATGCAGCTCGAGCTTATTTTGGCAGGGAATCGTGTAGCCACCCGTGTATTGTGAAGCAGAGACAACTAAAGAGTCAATAAAGAGAAAAAGAGAAAATAGGCGACCGGCCAGCGAAGCTTAATGAGAAAACTGAGAGCGACAGAGAACTAGAGCAAGAGAAAAAAAAAGGATACATTTTTTGTTGGTAGAACAACATGAAAATTTTGTAACAGTGGTGAGAAAATGAGAAATGCTACGGGCCACCAAGGTGAAAATGAGCGGCAGTGAAAAAAAAGTGAACAAGAACACGTACATTATTTTCTCCATGAAACGTGTAACCAGGAAGTTTCTGGAAGTTTCTCGTTGTAGTCATGCAAAACAATGGCAAAGAAATGTTTAGAAAAAGTGTGCTGCACGTGCAACGCTGCTTTTTTGTGCTTTCACCATTCTCATTGCCTTCACCACTTAGCATCACACGATTTTATCTTTATTTTTATTTTGTTTGAGCAAACTATCAATATTATCGAGAGCTTTGCTTTTAGCCATGGCTAAATCTATATATGATATGTTGTTTGGAACCATTTTTTCAAAATACAAGCAATCATTAGTGAAGGTCATACTAGCTGAATGAACCATAAATCCTCTATTAAGCCCCTCAGGGGGCTTATTTAATTCAAGCCCATAAATTTTAAAAGGATTTATAGTGGTTTAAAATTCTTTAAAATCATTATAGGTTAACTAATCTGGAGGTTAATAGATTTTCTGCAATGTGCAAAAAAATGAAGTCTTCTCTGAGAGCAGAGTAAAAACAGTAGTGCAAAGTAAATAGAAGAACACCTGGATTTGTGTTGGAATGGAAGTGGAGTTAATCAGCATTAAAAAGGGTCTGAGTCAAGTGGGTTGAAAACATTTTTAAATGGATTGGGGGTTGTTCAAGCCAGATGACCCTTTGTAGGGGACGGTATGGGGATATTCTCTGTCTTGGGTGAAAATGACACACATGACAGTAGTAACCATGCACAGGCCAACCAAGTTCATAATTTTAGCTGTTCCTTATTTGACAAAACAATGAACACTAACATGGAAATTTTTGCCATTAAGGCATCTTGACATAATAAGCTGGGTGTTAGTGGAGTTCAGCTTATTAACTGCACTTTTCAATAACATGCAAACTCTGCATTTTAAAAGACAGCTTACATGCAGTTGCATTTTTTGCTACTGTCAATCATAATTACGATAACGGGCAAAGAAATTTGAAACACAGAAACTTACAAAGCAGCAAAGCAAAATCCACCAATCATAAATCACAAACTATGAACTTTTGAACTCGGCGAAGTGAACCTGCGTTTCCTAAGAGGTTCACTAGGATTAATGACGGCAGTGAAGAACACAAATGTTTGTTGGCTTTTGGACTTAAGACTTTGCATGTTTTTGAAAAGAGCAGTAAACATGCTTTCGCCAAGCTAAATTTAACTTTGGAAATGTTAGAGAAATTCCACATTTGTGCTGTGTATGTGTTTGTAACAGTGATTTTGCTAGAGATTTTGATACAATGTAACACAATCAATCAATCAATCATTTATTTTAACACGTTACGTCAAGGAGCTGAAAACACTCGTTCAAATACGAGCAAGTGTAAATAAAATCTATAATAATTACAGCTACACTATAATAAGCCTGCAAAAACAGACATTCTTCCCCACTCCCCATCACCAGGGACACCCCACGAGGAGGAACATCCACGACTCAGCAACAGAAACCCCACACCAATGACATAACTCAATGTTTACATAATAAATCTAGTAGCCATGAGGTTCCAAATGCTCATGAGAATTAATACAAAGAAAATGATAATATTAATAAATAAGTTATAGTCATAAAGAAATAAAAAAACTGAGAGAAAAGATTCTCAATTATTCTGAAAGTCTGTTGGTTTTGCCTTGCTTTATTTTTGGCATTTTCTCTTATCTTGAATTTTTGATTTTCAGAAAAGAAAGAAGATCATGGCAAATATTACACCTTTCAAGGAATAATATTTGTCATTTTTTTCCAGATGTATGTAGGCTTACATTTTAGCATTTACTTCTCCACGTTTTATGTCAGCAGACCAGGTTAAGGGCAGGACATGTTGGAGTGCAACAGCAAGAGCTACTAATGACAACAACTGACATTCATGACATTTAATTTACTTGCTTCTTCAATTAGTTACAAAAAAAATTAATATTACAGTGCTTCACACAATGACCGTGATTTTTATTAGAAAAGTAACATACACAGAGCTTTAAGTACCTTGCAACACAGATGAAGCTAGAAACTGTTGATGCATTTTCTTAAGATCAATCACAATCTTCTCTTCAATTTCTTTGCCAGTCTCCAGCTCCGAATCTGACATCCATATGGCTGTCTCTTGCGTCGGCGTGATTATCACTACAGTTTTCTTGCGGGTTTGTAAGATGTTGGACACCACCACCTGGTAACCAATGAAATAATTGGTTTTGGTATGAGAATAGATTTCATAACTAGAGAAATTTCCCCTTTTACACAAGAGGAGATGCCAAAACTCTCTCTTTTGCACCCCCCCCCCCCCCAACCTCCCCGCCAAAAAAGAGAAAATCAATTATTAACCTCCCCACCCCACCCACCCCAGATAAACAGAAATTGACATGGGGTGGTCTTGGAGGCTATGTGAAGTCTTAAATGCATGATGTAAAGTACGTCAAAATTCACTTTTATGCTCGTTCCCAATCATCCACAGATTATCTAATTCCCAGCTAATAAATAATAAAACAGATCCATATATGGCCACGGACACAAAATTCGAAACAAGACACTAAATTCAAAACAAGATTTTAACACACCTGGTGTGAGTATTTAGCTAAAGCCCGTCTTGCTTTCTTGGAGATAATGTTCACATCTGTTTCTAACTGCAAAGAGAATGAATAGCAAGGGTTAATAAACACCCGGGGGGGGGGGGGGGGGGGGGGGTTACTGCCATATATGGGCTATATAGGTATGTGCCGCTGTGAAGGGTATGGTTTTCAAGCAGTTTACTCTAGGATAGGGTATATAAATCAGAGTGTTTGGGTCTAGAATAGGGTATCATTTTTCAGGAAACTGATCAGTTGGTTGAAGATTTTATCTAGACCAGGGGAACAGCTACTCTAGCATAGGGGGATTTGGGGAGTTTACTCTAGTATAGGGTAGCAAAATTCAGCTGAACTAGCTCTGGTATGGGTTAAGGGTTCCAGGGTCCCAGCAGCACATCCCCACCCAGAAATTCCTAAAGTACACCCCCCCCCCCCCCCCCCCTTCGGGAATAAACAGCAGGTTCAAAACGCAGGTCACAAGTGCAGGTTAGAGTGCAGGTCACCGTGCTACATACAGTAAATAAACAACAATGAAAGTGTCTCCTCCTAGCCCTAATCACAATCTGAAATAGAGTTTTAAATTAAGGGAACACTGCTTATCTCAGTTACATGATTATGTATTTATCAATAGCGCAGTGACCTGTAGTTGTGACCTGTGTTTTTTACCTGCCAGTCAAGAAGGTCGAAGAAAAGATATCACCAGTACACTCTGATGTAATGCTTGCCTGAAAAACAGCTGATGTTTTGCATTGCAACCACTGATTTCCCAGCAAAAATATATAGATTTAGCCAGGGCTAAAAGCGAAGCTCCTATTAATTCGAATTTATAATTCAAATCAAACAATAAACTTGTATTCCACAAATCAGTTAACTTTAGAGCACATTCATGTGACTTTTGAGGGAAAGACTACGTGATTTTCGAGAAAAATAATTTGCAAACAGTCCAAGCTAAGAGTGAACTTAATCTTACATCGAGTTGATAGCCTTTATATGTACACCCAAAAACTAGCAATCATCTTCGATCACATTTAAGAGCCGCTCTTGATCACAGTAGATTAGGCCTGGAAAACAAATCAGGCCGAATTTTTTGCGTTCGACATGTTTACTTTACAAAATCTTGCCAACAACTCTTGGGACGTGTAAACCAACCTTTTATACTTTTTGTATATCACATCTGAGGTGAAACAGTACCATGAGGCGCCGTTTTAATCGTACAGACCTCGGACAGAATGCAGTGTTTCACAATTTTGCAATACAAATTGCACTCATTCAATATTCAGGACGATCAAAGCACGTGTGGGCTTTTAGCGAAACCGTCAAAAAAATTTCCAAAATCACCTATACGGCTAGCCGGTTCTCACTTTTGACAAGTCGACTGTGTAAATTAAGATTAATATAGTTATACGCTTCAACACAATAAAGAATTTATTATAAAGATCTGTAATCTTCAAAAGCGTTTGATACGCGAGGCATTTTGACTACTCCTGCAAGCGATGTTCATGAGCGACTGAAAACAAACGGCACAGCGATTAAAATTGCAAAAGAGACTACTAACAATCAATAAAGAAAAGGGAAAATAATTCGGTGAAACATATACAGAGACAACAATTTTCATTCACGAAGACAAGTATTAAAGTGTCTCTGAAAATCCTTGTTTACGTTTTAAGCCGGCTTCCCGGTGTTTGCTTTTTTCAAAGATGAACTCGAGGCAAGAAAATCGCTCAAAGCTTTCTTTTACAGCCAGAATTATAACCAAATATTCTTTGGAACGTTTTCTTTCTATTTGCGGTGAGAAAATGTCTAAAGGCTTTTTAAAGTTCCGTAAGCTTATAATCAAACCTGATACTCGGTCACTCTCGGTCAGATCATTGTCTCAAATCTTACAAACGTGCATAAACCAAATAGCCGCGTAAACTACGCTCGACTTCATTAAATTAGATATAAAAAACAAACATCAAATACAATAATTACTCAGGCTTACCTTTCGAGATGCACTGAAAACTATCAAGTAAGGCCAGAATCGCTTCAAACTTTTCAACCGTCTTACGCATCAAGCAAGGTGAAAAACGAAAACGATGCCATACGAAATCGGATTTCCGACTTTGCCAAAGCGACGTATTTCTCGACCAAAAACCCAATAAACAAACTAGTCATGAATAGCAGAAGACTCTTGATAGCAGCTGAATTTCACTTTGTACATTTAGTGGAAAAAAACAGTTAAAAACATCACAAGTTGACACAAAACTCTGTCAGCTTCAGCTGTCAAAGTAAACAAGTTTCAAGATGCTGCATAAATTTTCCGCGTGAACTCACCTGTCAAATTTTGACCAATCAGAGTATAAAAATTGGACGTAGAGCGTGACCAACGCGTGACCTTGGTGAGAAAAGTCAAAAGCAACTAGCATGTCCTCCCTGCCTGTAAAAACTGGCTTAATTTTTAGCTTCCGAGGTCAGTTTGAAATCAAAATTTTAATTGTGCGGCACGTATAAAACACAACATAATTCATATGAATTGAAAAATTAAGCTTGAGCCTGCAATCATTTGAAAACTAGTAACTTGTCAGCGGATAACTTCAAAAAGATACTCGACCTCGATTGGTCGACACCTGAGCCCGCGATACGATCAGGTGATACTGGTCAGCGGATACCCTGTTTTGACAGCTGTCAATTGATCACAAGATTGATGTGCAATATGTCTGCAATATCAGTCTTCCTGTGCTCCCAAACTAGCTAGAAAGTGTGATTGAACATTGGTTGCCCTGTGGTGCGGACGGACGGGCGGGCTGAGGGCGGTGTACGGTCATGTGATTACCAAGTTTTCTGGGATGGGTAGATTTACTTACCCATGGTGCTCCGCAGGCGCGCTTCGCGCGCCAGAGCTCCGCTATGAAATCTATGAAAATTAATTTTTAACCAATCAGAAGCACTACCCAGGTTGTGACACTTCATCAGTATGGAATTTCTGTAGTCATTTCTCAGATGTCATTTTGCAGCCTGGAAACTGGTGGTGACATCGTAAAATATCAGCTGTTTTCTCAGGGTAGTGTAACAATGAAGATAAACAGAATAGTAAGGAAAGCTTTAAAGCTTTAATGTACCTTGAATGATACGGTGAATGCTTGTGGAATCCATTCTTTAACCAGAGGAGCCATCATTTTTGGAGCTTGCACCAAGTGAAGCTGGAGTGGGCCATCAGCAGACTGTATCTTATGCTCTGGCTTTAATGAAAAAAAAACATTCAACAAAATCATGTCACGTAACCTCCGAGTATTTTTAAGCACAAAGGTGAACACCTTAAGGAAACAACCAACTAAAAGTTGTGAAGAAATAATACTAATGCATAACCAAAAAGTTTCAAGATCAGAGACTGTTATTCCACTCTCCCCCAGACCCCACCCTGGATGATTTGCCTGGGCCGTTGCCAGTTGGGCAAGTAATCTTTAAAAGTAACATGCCCAGGTAGAAAATCTACTTGTCCTAGACTAACAGACAAGACCTTTTTCGAGCTCTGACAATTTACACACTGATTGACAAAAAGTAATGCAATGACCAGTGAAAACAAGTTTAGTCACCTCCTGGGAAACATCTGATCTCATGCTTTCAGCATTTTTACTTTAGTTTGTGATAAATGGAAAATGCTGGGATCAGTGTCTGTTGAAGAGGGAGTTAACTTGCTCTGAATATTGAGATGAGCTGTGTCGGTTTTGCCCATAATAATAAAAAATATTCATGTTAAACTACTAAATTATAAAAGTAGTATGTGTATTGACCAAGACCCTCAACATAGGCTATTCATGATGACATGACTTAAGACTTCACCCTAGCAATATCTACAGGGACAGTGGAAGTGAGATTCCTGAAGCGTGGATGCCAACAATCAGACAACTGAGTACCGATCCCTATAACAATGGACTGCTGAGGGAACAGTTTCCTCCTTTCATACTGCCAACAATGCTTTAAATCAACCAATACTGGTGTAAATGTCTACACATATGCCACTCCTTGATGCATATGTTTTTAAAGAATACTATTAATTTTACTCTTCAACAAGGATGTGACTAATGCCGGTGACCAGGGATTTGCCCTGGCTACTACGAGCATGACCCCAGGCTAGTTTCAAGGGGAAAAAAAGGGAAATAGAACTAGAAGAACTTCCTTACTGTTCAATTCCCTGCCCACTAATTGCATTTAGTATATACTAAAACAGTGGATAGTGTTTTTCGGGCACTCTGATTGGCTACTCAATCAGTGAACATCCTGCACTATTTACTGATTCACCTCCAGTTCCTCCGAGCGAGTGACGCCAAACTCGCGTAGGTTGCGAGCAAAATGCTTTCCCGGTTTGCTGCCGTAACAAACTAAGAAATTTCACAACTAATCAAGCAAGCTATTTCCGAAATACATGAAGAAGGTGACGAAGTTCGGTTTGGAAGTTTTAACAGGTAAAGCTTTGTCTTTTTGACTTGAATAGTTATCGATAAAACCGGTGAAAAAGTTTTTTGTTTACAAATGCAAATTAAGCTCAAGTCTTCCGTTACTTTATTTAGTTGACTCTTTCATAAATAAGCTTAAAACTGAATTTAATAATCTTTTTTACAGAATTATTTTAAATACAAACAGAATTCACAACTCCTTTTGAAGAAACTTCCCCGCAAGAGCTAAACAAACGCCTTCAAAAGTTTTATTTGTCGCTAAGAAAAAGCGACAACCGCCGCCGTTCGGTCCTCACGCACCAAAATTGTAATCGTTGGTAAAAGTTAATGAGTTAAAAATCATCATTTTGTGCTCAATTATCTCACTGTTTTAGTATATACTAAAACAATTATTCACCTCAGTGTCGGTGGCTAGTAGTGGATATTTACCTCGCCGCTTCGCGGCCTCGGTAAATATCCAATACTAGCCACCTCCACTTCGGTGAATAATTGTTATATATCCAGCAAATTAGTATGAGTTTTAGTGATATTTGGCATAAATACCACGAGTGATATTTCAAAATTATTGTCATGCGTAATTTCATGAGCCGTTAGGCGAGTGAAGTTTGAGACAATTTTAAAATATCACATACAAATCATACTATTATTTGTTTATACTACTACCCACAAAAGGTTTGTAATTTTCACATGTAGGTATTTCAAATTAAGCTGAAATACAACTGCTCTAAGCAAATCAAATCTCAGAAATTTCTCTTGTTGTAGCATAAACCTAGTAACAGCACTGCTTCATGACTGCAAGACTGACAAGGAGTGAAGGACAATAAACTGTAGGCTCCTGGGGTCCACAATAGGGACCTTAAGCATCGACAACAGGGACAGTGGTGAAAACATCACTATAGTTTACTATTAAAATAAATTCAAATTTTTTCAAACTTTGTCCCAAGGGTTTATTCCAACTGGCTTAAAATGTTAAATTTAAGTGAATTTTCCTGGAGTTGAATTCTTAGGGACTGCACCCAAGTTCAGAAAGAGAAAGAAAAATTTGTTGTCATCTGTTTACATCCTACATAAGTCATTGCATATGCAGATTTCACATTGTGGTCTGCAGGAACGGCAAACAAGTGTACAAGAAAGTGTTCAGCATGTGCGAAGTTGTTGTTTTGCTTGTTGGCCCTATTGCTTTTTTGGCATCCCCACTGCCATTGTCACCGTCGTATACTAAAGTCTCTAAATAACGGAATTTAACTGGAGATGTTGAGTATAATTTTTCAAACTTACCATATCCTGGGATGGAACATAAAAGTCAGAAACTGCAGCTGCCAAATACAACATGATGGAGGGGCCATGGGGTGCAAGAGATTCAGCCACGCCCCTTAGAAGGAATAAATACTCAGATAGAGTGTTATACTCAATCATGAGTAATGTCCCTGCAGCTCGTACCTCAAATGAAACATTAAAGATGAACTATGACATCCTGAATATGCAAAAAAATGTTTTGATACGTTCAAGTAAAAATGTTGTTAAATTGATAGAATTTTCCATTAAGAGTCGGAAAAACAGCTAACAGACAAAATTAAAGACTCCCATTTTACTAGTATTTTCACAAGAAACTTTTATTCATGTGCTGTTAGAAAATCTTGCGTGGTCCTCAAGAACATGCTTGAAAGCAAATTAAAACATCTGTGATCACTGACAAGTAAAGGGACTTGTGAGTGAGTCATATCAACTTTCCATATTCAAGGCAAAATGCAAGTAAAATAATCGGTTTTTTAATACATCATTATTATCAGAGCAATCAGTAAGAGCTGGAAGTCAGGGATTTCCCCCAGCTACTATGAACATGATCCTCAGGCTACTTAAGGACCAAAAGAACTTCCTAGCTGTTCAAGTTCCAACCTATAAAGTGAATGTACCTAAATTTCAGTGGCAGCCCTGAATATAATGACAGGGTAATACTGAACTTCTACCCTGCGAGCAGAGTCTACATTTTTGTTGTGTGAACTGGTGTGTGCGAAAAGTAGCCTCTGCTGACAACCGTTCAATTTTCTATCGTGCATGCGTGAAATTCATCACGTAATTCGCAAGCAAAATTAATCGTCAGGTCTGTCGCGGGAATAAAAAATTGTGACAACTCTGGTCTGCTACGCAAGACTCACACTAGACTCACGCAATGCTGTAAACTGGTCAAGAACAGGAAAAAAACCTGTTTTTAATTTATTCGTCCAGATTTCTGGACAGATTTGAACGGTTGTCAGCAGAGGCTACTTTTCACACTACAGCTCACACAGCGAAAATGTAGCCTCTGCTCGCAGGGTATTGAAAGAACTTCCTAGCTGTTCAATTTCCCACCTATAAAGTGAATGTACTTAAATTTCAGTGACGGCCCTGAATATAATGACAGGGTAATATTGAACTTGTACCCTACGAGCAGAGTCTACAATTTTGCTGTGTGAACTGGCGTGTGGGAAAAGTAGCCTCTGCTGACAACCATTCAATTTTCTATCGTGCATGCAATTCGCAAGCAAAATTAATTGTCAGGTCTGTCGTGGAAAAATTGCGACAACTCTGGTCTCCTACGCAAGACTCACACAAGACTCACGCAATGCTTTAAACTGGTCAAGAACAGGAAAAAGAACCTGTTTTTAATTTATTCGTCCAGATTGAAAGGTTGTCAGCAGAGGCTACTTTTCGCACAACAGCGCACACAGCGAAAGTGTAGCCTCTGCTCCCAGGATATTGAACTTCTGGAACTGTTCACTATATCATCTACTTACTTGTCTGTAAACCTTGAGAATTTGGATCAGTTTTGGAAGTTTGTGGGAATTGACTAGTGAACAAAAAAATAATATAATAATGAGTAAAGTGATTAGATACACAAGCAGAGGTGCTGAACCTCTGGAGATCTAAATACTGGAAACTCCCTCTTTTTTGCAGTCCCACCTCACCCACCCCAAGGGGAAGAGAAGTACTCAACCACTATTTTGCTGTAGGTGAGCCACTGAGAGTTTGAAACCTTGACCCTGTTTTAGGACAAAAAATCCTCAAACACGTAGCATGTTTAGGACTACAAACTCAATTTTATTACCCTGTTTAGGACAAAGGACATAATTTGTGCCATCTTATTTTAAAGCCATTTATTAAATACGTCGTGGTTCAATGTCATCCTTGCTTTAAATTTCCTCTTTTTTTTTGTTTTTGGGAGTAGTAATGTATGATAATGAGTTTGAAACAAAAGAAAATAAAATTTAAACCAAGGATAAAATTGAACCATAACATATATCCAGTTTAGGACAGACTCACACAAAATAATACATACCCTGTTTGTGACAGAAAGGTCAAAAACCATACCCTGTCCAGCAGCACATCCCTGTACCTGCCGTTTTACAGAGTACACCCCCGGGACCCACCCCACGCCTAATTCAAACACAACTCAACCCAGTCCCCTTAGCTGTGTAACCACTTTCCTGCAGCTAGTGGCTCCACTTGAGGTTAGTGAATTTAGCAGTAATCAGTCTACCTGCGACTCTCGTGCCTATCATGCACAATGTTTTTTAAATATTTAAGCTCCAAAATACACACACAAATTCTCAATACTAATCTCAGTACATTTCCTTGGAGAACTAGTTAAGAGAATTTGCTTAAAAATCAAAGCATTTTCACTTGGGTGATCATTTTATTAATTCTCATAATCTTTTCCCTTGATTATGCATTAATAATTTTAGGACCCAATAGATGTTGGTCAATCTGCATAATGCATCCTTGACTACAGCTATTTCAAGAAAGATTGTGAGAAAAATGTACGTGCGACAATCCTGAAATGTAATATGGGATATGATCAAGATGCTATTCCTCGCACTGTAGCTGTCAAATCTTCTATTGCTGTTTTCCTCTAGCAATCACAAACATACATCTACGGCCTCTCATGGCATTCTTTCAAATTTCTTCGAACAACAGTGAACACAAAACCATCCACAACACCTTTCAAGATTGTTGCGTGCATTTTTTCCAACAACCTTTCTCAAAAAAGCTCTATGTCACATTTTTGTTTTGTCCCACTTAAATGGTGATTAATCCAGTCATATGTTGTTTAAATAAAAGAAAACTTATTTCCAGCACTTTGTTGGCAGTCTGGAGCAAGGATTTGTGCATTACTTTACATTTGCTATTTACTAATGGTAAACTTCTTCCTTACCTTCAATCTGGCTAGATCCATCTGGGAGGTCTTTAAGCTGTAGCAGATCCAGAATATCATGTGAAGGGAAGTTGCGTGTGAATGGTTGTAGAGAACCTTGCCTGTGTAGAAATATCACGGCATAACCTTGCTGAAGAAAATATCTTTTAAAAAAAACGTCAAGGTGGTAAAATTCACAAAGTCTCAGGACAATTGTGTAGGTTAATGTTAATCAATTTAAGGAATGATAAATGACATAAAAAAATTACATCTAATGTAGGGTAGCAATGTTTCGATAGAGGAAAACCACGCATGCAAGAAATATATCAGGCTCCTAAAATAAAGAGTTAGGAGCCCAAGCCACACTTCTGGGAGCCTACTGATCAATAAACTTAAATAAGTAAGCAGATGCTTGAAAACTCGATTCACAGGTCTCAAAACTCAATTCGTCAGAGTTTTGAATTTCCAGAAATTTGCTTGTTTTTATCAGAGCAAATTTTTTGGGTTACAAATTTTCAATTTCAGGATGTTTTTGGGTTGGAAAATTTTGGCTAGTATTTATTTGGGTAGCTTGATTTAAGTAAGCATTTTTTCAGGTATTCAAAAACAATCTGAATATTCACGATAGTTCCCACATATCCTGGCCACATAGTTCCACGAATAAATTTTTACGGCTCAGAAATTCAGCAGGGGATTTTTTGGGGGTTAAATTTTGGTCCAGGGATATATTTGGGTTTTAATTTTGCCACCATTCGATCATCTCTCTCACTTGAAATCCAAATCTTGAATTCCCCCCCCCCCCCCGCCCCAGGCCTAGGTTGGAAGCTGTATCCCAGCAAAATGCAGTGCATGCTGAACAAATATGTTACATGATTCATATAAAGTCTTCCTTGAGTGTGCCAAAATCAAGGAAGTGAAAGAAAGGCTCTCCTGGAAGGATGGAGCAGGGATCTGACTGCTAATATCACACCTGTAGATATCATTTTATTTACGTAAAATTATAAGGATACTCTGCTGAGGCAGATCCTCTTGTTCCATTGCTAAAGTTATCGATAAAACGAACAGCATTGGCCTCCAAAGGAACACGCGTGCCTCCAGACTGTAAAATAAAAAATTCAAACACTCTGTCAAATTTTTACCCATGTCATGGGTGCATGAAATAAAAATTAGCTGTATTAGGTCAACTTCTCTAAAACTAAAAGCAGTGAAACCGGAAGTGGCAGAAATTCCATACTGATGACGCAAATCAATGTTTACATAATAAATCCCGTAGTCATGAGGTTCCAAATACAAATTTGTCCAATTTTATGTGTCTCCTGGTCGATTTTGGTAAAGTGTTGTGTTCATCTGCCAATGAGCTCCAGCAAAACTCAACCCTTCTTCTAGAGAAGAGTATATTCCACAAATATTGACTGTTTTGCTAGAGATCCTTCGTGTTTACATTTGACCTTTGTGGCCTTTTGTCTTTTGTCTGTCATTCATAAACAATAGCTAAAACAATGTAACTACTCCATCAACCAATCAGCGTTTCTGACCGGATTGCGGACAGATTTTATGTCATCAGTATGGAATTTCTGTCGATGAGTCACAGACGTTCCTCCTCGCAAAACGTCCGCAGCGGCAAAGAGCGAGGAGAAACGGATGTTTTCGCAGCCTAATTAGTGCTATCTTCTACAATTCTCATCTGATTACCTAACATCACGCACAGCTTCTGAAACTTTTAAATTGTGCAGGTCAAGCCCATCACCAGGAGCGAGCAACTTCCATGTGCTCGTGTCATGGCGTTTTCATGGACCAGCTTATTTTCAAAACGGTTTTGGCACAAATTTTGATTTCCACAAACCAGCCAGCAAATCCTACAGACCTAAAACTGATATTTTTGGCCTTTTAATAACGTTTAGTCTTCCTTTTTGATATTCTGTACTTCAAATGCCCTCATAAACATCGTGGAGATTCTATTTTTGAGGGGGAAAAGTTCCCTAAAATGTGTCTAAAATAAACTGGTCCGTAAAAACACCCATGACATAAGCCTAGTATGGGAGTTGCTCGCTCAAGGGTTATGGGCTCCTGAATTATGTTATTGTGATTCTTCTGATAATAGTGTCAAGAGTCAATAGAGAAATCACATCATTATTTTGTTGTATAATAGACCTTTTCTCACATAAGACCTTCTGGACAATACTGCATATTTCCTCATATGTTTAGAGTCTGTCAGAATGCCTGCTATATTTATTCTTGTTCACATCTTTCCACTAAATAACAATCCTTAATTTATGAACTGTATAAAAAAAGGTACTGTATGCAAATGCGCGCAGTGTGTATGTTGTTCAATGCAAAACAATACCCTGCAATTGATTTTCAGTGTGGTACGTGATGGGTAAAACAATCTAATTTAACAAGCTTCTTAATTAAACTTGTTTTGAGGACAAGAACATATATTGAGAACTAAAGCTAACAAAATATTCTTTGTATAGTGGTCATTGAAAACTGGAAACTAACTAACAGTCAAAAGTAAACTTTTATAATGATTTCAAAGATCAAGTTCCATCGTCAACCGCACATCCCATGACACACCACTTCGTTCATTACAACGAAATCGGAGGATGTCACGGGAATAATCAACGTTAAGTCGAATTTTTATGCAAATGCCCTGTTAAATAACGACATACTTGAATGGTTTCAGATGAAAGAACAATAAGCCATTTAAACCATTAGTGATTACAGAAGTGGAACCATTCGAAAAGTATGCAAATTTAGCGTTGTGTTTAAAAAGATTAAATAAATCTAGGCTGTGCATTAAAACATTACATCCTCGATTACCAGTCTGAACATTTTTAGATTCTCGGGTGCTTAAAAGGAAAACATCTGAGATTGAATCTCATGAATTTCAAGTGATGTTTCGAAGCATTAAAATTCAATTCTTGCCTAAGTGGCATAAAACTATTAATCTGTGAATCAACTAACGCCATGAACGGTTATTAAACTTAAAGAATGTAAGCTTATGTCGAACTCGTGTCGACAAAGATTGTCTTTAAATAACAATTCCAGCATGCCAAACCACGAAGAGCACTTTTATGATTCATACTGGCACTCGACCTGATTTTACTCATAATATATACTGCGTCCTTGCATGTTTTAAACGTAATAGTGCGACATTAGGGAGTGTTATGTGCATAGATTTCCGGACAGTCTGGTTTCGTTCGGCAAATTCTTCAAGTCAATGGATTAACCACTCACCGTCACAAAGACTACATCCCTTCCAGCTGCCCTTTGTGTTGCTGCAAATTCGCCGACAGTAGTTCTAACTTCTTTCAAGTTTCCGGGAGGTGTTTCTCGAGCGAAAAATTCAACCCAATCCGCCATCATTCATGAATTATCCCTTATTACATATTCTGCTTTGATTTTTTTCAGAAAGCAATTTTTTCCTGCTCCAACAGGGCCCAAGATCCTCTTATTTTGGTCAGAGAACAACTTTCAAGTCTTTTGACGTTAGCCAGAGGTCTTATTAGTGGGAAAAACCGGGCAATTTACCACAAAATGCAACGCAAACGAGAAGGAATACCAGCGAATAATTTTCGGGTGGAACGCATAATTATTTTCAGGGAAGGCAAAATAGCCAATCAGAACGGGGCATAGAAAACCCGGTTGTGGTAATAAAATGAAACCCTTCACGGGTAGTGAGTTTTCAGAGTATTTTCCCCCTTCAGTTTTCACATATACACTACAAAATTTGTTCTTATCGCTGGAGGGTTGTTTGAAATGAGTAAATCCTGCAGATAGCCTATCTCGTTTCTTCGCTTTTCAATCAGAGAAACAAGATAGTACGTACATTGTGATTGGTTAAAGCGCGGAGTGCGTCTTAAATTCAATAAAAAATTAAATTATTTATAACCTTTCTATTTATGCCGTAATGCGGTAATCAGTAATCCATAACACTTGTATGCTGACAGAATATCTTTGATTCTTTAATTATATAAATAACTTCGAGTATTTAGGAAAATTTACGGGGCTTCTGACTGGGAGCGAATGCCAAAAAAAAGGGAACAATCGAATGGGACGGTAGGGGGGAAGAGGAAACCTCCCCCCGCCCCCTTCTTCATTCTTCTTTACTCGCGCAGAAAAGCTTGCTATTGACTATTTTCCAATTGCCCATAATACACTCTGTTTGCCCCCCAAATTTTGCATAACTTATTGTCTTAAAATGCTCTTGGGAAAATGCAAAACTCCCAGGAGCATTTAAAAACAATGGTTTATGCAGAATTTGGGGGGCAAACAGAGTGTATTATGGGCAATTGGAAAATAGAGAATGGCTTCACAGGCCAGACTGAAATTTCAAGAGCCACTTCGTTCAAAAGTTTAGATTCTTCTCTCTCTTTCTTTCTGTTTATGGTATGTAGGATAGGATCTTAACTTCAATCCTTTTGGTCACAGGAAGTCAGTGCACGTTTATGCGCAATACTGGGGACTGTCGAGATACAGTAAATGCACAATTTTTTATTAGTCTTTCTACAGTAGTTGAAGAAAATACCTAGCAGCCCCATTTTTAATGACGACGACACCTTACTTTCTTTGTACGATTTGAAGTCCTGCGAACAAATTCAAAGAGACAGCCTTGAAGAATAAACAAGCAGATTACTGCTTGCAAATCAAAACGCTGAATTGTGTAAAAATGGATTGGACACGCAACCTACAGACTACACTGCGTACTGATCAGATGACTTGTTAATTGGTGGGAGATAACGATAACTGTGTAGTGGGGAAGGGGCTACCAACGGTCTTACTTACAGAGGGTAGGGTAAAGACCGCTTATGCCCCGCTTAAAGCCTTGTTCACTACAACGAATGGTGCCAACATAATCAACTTCACGGCCGATTCACTTTCAAACACTTTCCGATAGTGGATTTTCTCTCTCTTCTGCGATTGAAAACACGGTTTAGATCAAATTTACAACCCAGAATTTGCCGGCTAATTTATGGTACAAGCACCCTTTAGACAGAGAATATACTCTCTAGTGGTAGAGCACACCCTGAACCCCGACTCGACACCTTGAGTGGGTACCGGTAAAACAGAAGAGCCAAAAAAAAGTCGCAGTGATCATTAACTTCCTCCAAGATCCCAGAGTCTACACATCTTTCCAAGTTGTCTTCTACGCTCGACTGGCATGTAAGGGCCAAGCAAACCCACCCCTTAACTTAACCCAACAAGCAAATGTTAGCACCATTTCGATGACAAGGCTTTAAAATCTCGCAAGAGAAAAAATCGTCAAAAGGAAGCAAAACGAATCGCATTAACACTATTTTCTCAGCTTCGTTTAATAGCACGTCCTAGCTGTGAATACTGAAGTAAATTTGCAACACCGCAGATTCACTCCAATTCAGCGTTTTGATATGGTCTTAAAAAAAATAATAATCATCGTGAATCACGCAAATTCAGTTCAATACTTTTATTGACTAGAAAAACGACTTTAAGTCCAACAAATGAAAGCAAATTCATCCTACCTTAGAGACGGATGTGGAATTATTTCATGAGGAAAAAGTTTATTCATTGAGAATATTCAATTTTCAGAAATACGATTTCCGTATAGTCTTACGCGAATGCCTCATGTCTATTAAGGCAGCAAAACGTTCGACTTGCTGTATAGCAATAAACCAAATTTAACTATTTTTTTCAATCAGTTTACTATCCATTAAGACGACGCACCTGGAAATGAATGAAAGAAATAGACATCAGATCAATAAACAATAGAAACATCCTCATATAAATCGTTCTTCCCAATTGTTTTGTTGAGATAAGGCGGGTGTCGTAAGGGGAAAGGTTAAGATTCTCAAGAAAATGACCAGGGCCCTGTTGTTCGAAGGCAGATTAGCGCCAACCCAGGGTTAAATTTTAACCCGGGTTTCTTTTTCTTTTGTTCTTTTTTAAAAGCATTTCCCAAATAATTTTTTCTGTTCTTTTTCGAGCAAAAAGAATAAAACTGATTAGATTCTCAAGCTTTAATCTCTGAAATCCAACTCCACACTAACCCTAGGTTAACTTAACCCTGCTTTGAACAACCCAGCCCAGAGGTATAAATACCACAGTTTTAGCAACTTCTCTTCAGTTACATTTCGGGCAGACCCTCCACCCCTCAAATACAACAATTTGGGGAAAAACTCCCTCAAAACAGGTTTGTGCTCCCTTAGCCTAAACACACACATAAATAACAAAACCCCCCAACATAAAAAAACTCCGACTCCCATTCAATGTTTAAAAGTTAAGTTTTTTACAATTTAGGGGCCTTGGGAAATTTGAGGGTAGCATGGTAGTCAAAAGGGTTATAAAGCATGATGTATTCCGATATAGGGCACAGAATTTTTAGCAAAAAAGCTTCAGACTCAACATAACTTAACCCATTTTAATTGTTTATTTTCAAAATTAGCATTAATACAATGCAACTTTTAACGATATTACCAATATCGGACTTACCTCAATAAGCACGTCAATACAAACTTTATTATACAAAATGAACACAGCATTCATAACAAAGCATAACATGCATCTACACCTCATTTTCAAGCAGTATACACTTATCACTTAAACTTTAAAAAGTTGATGTCCACTTTCAGGTACTACACACAGCCAAGAGATTTGATTGCATTACTTTATTGTTACTGCTGCCGTCTTCTGAAAATGAGGTGAAGATTATAGAAATAAAAATCAATAAATAATATTAAAATGACTATGAAACAATGTTAAATTAAGTTACTCATGAACTGAAAGGAGAAAACAGACGAGAGTTAGAAATGGCTTCAAGCACTTACTGACACTAGCTGAATAAGTTGAATAACACTATGGGCCAGTTATTTATACAAAGTCTAACATGGACCTCTTCATCTCCAGATATGTTTATATAGATATCCTTTTTATCTATTTTGTTTTTGTTTTTTTCTTTTTGTTTCTTTCATTCTTCTTTATTTTTCTTTATTTTTCTCTTCTCTCTGCTATATGCTACATCAAGTTTTAGTATTCCAGATAACCACAATGTAACTGGCTAAAACACAGCCTTCTTACTATAGGTTTAAACCTGTTTAAATAACCAGCCCTTTGTGTTGTAAAACTAGTGATGGAGTTCCTGGTAACCCCATAGTTTACTACAACAAACCAAGTGCTAACTAAACACGGGACTCTGGGCCCCTTCGGTTTCTATCGGAGCCACAGAGTTTTCTCAACTCATTCATTTTGGAGAAAACACGATCATGTGGCTCCAACGAACGAGTCCATTTTGGTAGCCATTCCCAGTCATGGAGGACCTCAGGTAATCTTTCTGGAGCTTTCCTCTGAAGGATGTTGACAACAAGAACAAACAAGAAGAGCAAAACAAATGGAATCGCAACACCAAGGAGGATTTGCCAACCAGCCAGCGACAAGCCAAAGACAGCTGCTGGAAGGAGGAAGAAACCAAACACCAAGTACGCTATGGCAAACCAGCGGTAGTCAGCAGTTTTGTTGCCTAGGGTCTTTGCAACATTGATAGGGACTTTGCGCAGGTAAGGGATTGGATACCACAACATGATACCAGAGATGTTGAAGAAGAGATGACAAAAGGCAATCTGGAGAGCTTTGTCCAAGTTTGAGTCACTAGCCAGGGCTGCTAAAATACCAGTTGCAGTTGTTCCAATATTAGCACCCAAGGTAAGTGGAAATGCACGTTCGATAGTCACCACTCCAACTCCGATAAGGGGTGTGAGGGCAGAGGTGAAGATGGAACTAGACTGCACCAACATAGTTAAACCAGCACCAACCAAGATGGCCAAGTAACCAGTGAGATGCTTGAATGGTCCTGGGAAGTCTGCATTGACGGTCTTCTTGATGATCTTGGCCATCTGACCACGGAGCATGGAATGAAGGATTTTGACGATTGACACAAGGCAGATGCAGAGAAGGATGATGGATACAACCAGGATTATGATCCCCACTTCTGTGTCACTCAATGTTGTGCCGGCAAAAAGGAACTTGCACTTGGCTGGTGTTTCTTTTGTCTCATTTACCAGCACATAAGTGAAATAAGTTGAGTTACTGAAAGTCTTATTAACTTCTTCAGTAGTTACTTTAGGTTCGCAATTTTTGATCAAGGACTTTGAATCAGCCGATTTGTCCCCAAGGGCAATCTTCTTTATAATGTTCTTGTCTAACTGGATGATCATCTTGGTGAATGGCTGTGTGACAGTCTTGAGCAGCTTTTTGTTGGTTCCTTTAGCCTGTTTCAAATCAAGAACTCCAATAATCTCTCCTGTCAATCGACGCAGGTAGCCAGTAATGACCTCCATTGGCAAGAACACAATGACTGACAACCAGTTGAATATATCGTGTACAACGGCTCCAGCAAAAGCACGACGGAATTCATTTCGCTCGGCAGCTTGAGCTAAGGAGACAATGGTGTTGGTGACTGATGTCCCAATATTGGCGCCCATCACAATTGGAATAGCAGGTTTAACAGCCAGAACTGAAAACAATTGAGTTCCTGTTAGACACTTATATTTTCTACAATTCACATATTGAGAACCAATTTTACTACAAGTTTTGCCTTTGAACAAGACCAGTTCATCTTCTCGTCAGACAGGTTAAGTGAGTCAGTTAATGTTTAAAATGTAAGAATTTGTCATGAAATTGAAGCCAAGGAGCTAGGATAGTAGTTTGATAAAATATTTAATCCCCCAAAAGATTCTGTTAAGCTATCACAAAAGAAAAAACTTTCCACTGATTTACGTGCAAGTTCTCAATAAATGGTTTATTATGATAAGACAAGCCCTTTCAGTTGTCTCCTCCTCTATGCCGTGGAACTCTCTCCCAAATCACAAAGACAAGCAAAGCTGATACCAGGATCTTCATTAGGCATGAGAGACTAGAGAATACCCCATTTACAATGAAAAATTCTCCAGCTAAGGTTCGGTTGCCTGGGACTATTTATTATTCACATGAGGAGCCTCTTTCAAAATATTTTCCTATAACGTGACACCTTTCTCCTGCTACTAGAATTCTCAATGAGAATCCTGTGATACACACTTTTTTATTTCTTTCAAAATCAAATGTTTCTAAATTTTCAGCCTAAATTTATCTGTCATTATAAATTGATTAACTGATTTTTACCCTGCTCAATCAAACTCCTAGGAAATACAACATAAACACTGATTACTATCCAAAACTGTGGTAGGAAAACAGTTATACATGTACAGTTTAAAGCTTGAATTCACAAAGGTATCAGTAGGATGAACTAATATTCCTGTTGTAATGCTATCTTTGTTAAGAGCGGCATTTTCCAGGATGAGGTTTTGCAAAATCCTGAGAGAAAATAATATTATGCAAAAGTTTTGCCAAGGCAGTGTCATTCAAATGGTAACACTTTTGGAATTTGGTCCACAGATTGTATAGACTGGATGACAAATAATCTAGCCTTTACCAGGTCCAACAGTGGAAGTGATTTGATTTTCTTATGTTGCACGCTAGCACCTTTTGCAAAAACATTCGTGTTTACGTTAACCGATCGCCACTCGTTTGTTAAGAGTAATTCATTTTACGTGATGGCATGTTTCGAACAAAAATTACGTGCTTACGTAGGTGTTACCCCCACTTGTTGAGAGTAATCCCAGCTGCGTGTTGCATGTCTAATTCCATAATATTTACGCAAATGTACATGTGACTTAGAAAAGAGATGCGATCCGTAACACTATAATTTTACTACAGTAATTGATTTTCCCGATAAGACAGTTTGGACCATATTTAACCCACGTCGAAAATATCTGGACAACGAAAGGTCACGCCGTCGATCGGACATAATTTGTGACCTTTAGATAAGGAGGTCGCTTTTAACATTATTGTAACAAATTAGGCGTAAAAAAACAGACCTTCATTTACCCAGCGAGAATTTAGAAAAATTCCTTAAAAGAAAAGCAAAATAAAACTTACTGTCAGCAGCCACCATTGCGACCACGATGGAAGTTGTAGTGGACGAGCTTTGAACAAGGACAGTTGCCAGGATGCCAATCATAAGGCCAGCCACGGGGTTGCTGAGGATTTTATTCGAGGCGAAGGCCTCGCCAGCGGCTTTTCCTCCCAACAGGCGAAAGGCACTGCTCAGGAAATCCAACGAACAGATGAAAAAGTACAGAAGACCAAGGAGTAGGACAATCTTCGTGAACGCCAAAGCGACGCGTAGAAACTTCCCTTTACAGTCGAGTTCTGTTGGCGCGCAAAACGTGACCGTTATAAGAAGTAGCGGGAAAACCATCAAACCAAATAAAAATTGACAAAAATCGACCGCGCTGTGCGGAAAAAGTAGAGAAGTAGACAGACAACTTACCAGACCACTTTGGCCCAAGGTCCTTAAGTTCTGGCAAAGCCCAAGGATCAAATTCGTCGCTTTCCCCGTCCTGATTGTCCTCGTGTGTAAGAACCTTGGTTCCCGCGTTCACATCAACCGCCAAAAACGTTTTCTCCTCATTCTTTAAGAGAAAAGGGCGAATAGAAAATAAATTTTTCCTGCGCGAAACAAAACTATTCGATCAACCCATGTACTCGTCAATGAAATATGAAACCTACCGGCACGTTGGCCTCGCCACAAGGTTTCATCTCAACTTCAACCAGTTTGGAAGGACTACTCAGAAGGTCCGCCATGATGCGAATGTCGAAATTCTAAGTCGCAGCGCTTTTTGTATCTACCGGTGAGCGGAAGTAAATATGCACCAATCGTTTGGTAGTATGTAAATGAGCTCATCTCAGGTGCTCTTTAATTGGTTGAACGTATCATGCGAGGGCGCTTACACGTGATATGTGAATGGCGAACTTTGTTCGGATGTGTGCGAGCGGAAGTAGTTTTCGCCGACACGTGTACCCCAACCATTTCGAGAGGGAACAAAGAGTTTTACTTTCTATGTGGCCGAAATTGAGAAATTTTATTCGGAGAATTTGTACTATTCGCCATTTTTAGCGCCTTATCTCCCGCTTTTGTATTTGTGAAGACTTGCTCGTTCTAAATCACGCTGATCGAGTTGACGAGAAATGGCAAGTCCGCTCCCTTCCATGGCGGCACGAGATTCAAATGGTGGCCTGATTCCAGGCCTGATTTCGTTTAAAAAAATTCTGTTTTGAATGTTAACTCGGTTAAGAGAGTATTACGTTTGCCTTAGATCAGAGGACAAGTTTTGTAGCGTGCACGTGAGCTAAGGAACGCTTTCCGTGTAGTGAAGATTTTCATGGAATGCAATAAAAACTGATAGGGCTTTTATTATCACGCGGTCAACGATGTTTCAAAAAACCGCTTGTCACGTTATAAAATGTTTTTACATTGTTCTGGCACATCTGCCAGTGATTTTAACAATCCACCTCAAGAAACGTATATCTGTGTATTCATGTGTGACTTAATTTGGCGCGCGCGAAATCTAATCTGCGGGGGAGGCTAGCGTCAGGCGTCAAACTCACTACATATTCCGGTTATTACATAATCCTTTCAAGGTTGAGTATCCGACCCTTTTGTTCGGGAGCTCAGCGTTAAGCGCTAACTATATTCTAACGATCGTTCATTTTTTTTTCTTTTACATGTTATAAGTTTTCCCAGATCTAATATATTCAACATTTTCAAAGTATTGAAGTTACATTCATCGTGGCCATGACGAACCCCCGGGGACGAACCGTACAGCGCCGTTCAGTCAGCGTTATATTTACAGTATACACTCTATTTATCGCATGAATGATCAAGATGAGAATATAACAAAACTTTCTATAAATCTGTACATTTTGTTTGTATTTTTTCTAGCGATCGCGTTTTCTTTCAACGGCTGCTCGTGAATTCGAACGAAAGTGCAAGCGAGTCGCTCTAATCGCAATGTGAGACGGCCGGAAGATGAACTTTATTCGATCAGGAAAAGTTGAGCAAAAAACTAAGTAAGCCAGGATCTAGGGATTACACCAAGTATCATCAAGATTAGCCTTGAAGTTGATTTGATTGCCAAAAACATACCTAGCCTGGCATGCATGGCTGGCGGCGGGGTAAGAGTACGGAATCAGTACGGGAGTGCTTTTTGGCGCCGGCGTCAAATGACACCATGAAGAAGCAGTCGCGCGAGAGAAATCCCGCCTACTTCAAGCGGGTTACATCACTGAGATTCTTTTTCCTTTGTATGATCAGTTTAAAACCATGTAAAGAGTTGTTTTTCCTGAACTCTTGTTCTAACTTGGTAAACAGGTGTGAGCGGTGGAGTAAGGTGAAAAAACAACACCGGCCAAGTTGGACAAGTCAGGTAAGACATGTTACACGCGAGGGTTCTCCTTACACCAGGTGCAATCCACTAATCACAGCCGATGCAGGGCGGTGAATGCCATATTTCATGATTCTATTTTTGGAAAAACGTGAAAACTTCGCGAAAGCGACATGAAAATGTGGCAGCTCTGAATCCAAATTTAACCTGATATCTGGTAGGCTTAAAGAACTATAAAGGTCCGGAATAGAGTACTAAAGTGTGACGTCATAAAAATGAAATTTCTGAAATCATGGGATTTGTCAGGATATTCTGAAAGAACAATGTCCAAGAAGCCTACTTGCCAAAAATGAGCATTTCGGGGCAAATTGTCTCTGAGATCTTAGCCCAGTTATGCTTAGAAAACTCCATATAAACCCTTCTAAATTTCTTTGGGTCGACCCAAAAAAAATTAGACGGGTTTGTATGGAGTTTTCTGAGTATGACCGGCTAACATCTCAGAGACAATTTGCCCCGAAATACTCATTTTTGGTAAGTAGGCCTCTTGGAAGTTGTTCTTTCAGAATATCCTGACAAATCCCATAATTTCAGAAATTTCATTTTTATGACGTCATCACTTTAGTACTCTATTTGGTGATTCATGACAATGATGCGATTCCGGCTCTATGTCTTTAATTTTTTTATTATTATTATCGCCATATCAGTCAGGTGATTGGAACAACGCCTAAAACATCGTGCAAAGAATGGTGCATGATAGAGGAGTCAAGAACCGAAAAGATCATACGACATTATAGCTAGGAAACCAAGCTTCAGCAGTGTCAATATTTTGCTATTCAGCACTTGCCAAAGTCACGTCCTTGACCACAGGACTAAACACTGTCAATTGAGATGAAACCGACTAGCATGAAGTTTGTGTTTTAGTGTTTCAGGCTTTCTCTCCAAAGTTTTCAAAACAGTTGAAATTAAATTTTCTTCGTTTCAGCACCTGACCATATTACTACCATATTCCGGCATACTAACTCTAAAGTCAATCATTCAACCAAGAAACCTTTCCGAAAAATTAACCAAGAAACGCCGGCATGTATTTCATTTTCAAGCAGAAGGAGTTAAAGAAGAGCAAAAATGAATGTTTTAATAAGGGGGAATTTTAGAACTTACTTAATGAAACAGCATGTATCATGATCAATTAGTGCCCCCGAAGCGCACAATGAAAATGAGAGTGTGATACAAAAAAGAAACCAACGAAACAAGAGTGTCATACCACGTATTTGTCTTACTATCTATCTTAGGGTGAAAAATCAGTCTAAAATACTTTAGTTTTGGCTCAGGCATGATTGCATAGGGCACAGTTAGTATGGTTAGGACAAGTATTCAGCAATTTCAATTCCAGAAGCCGCTCAAGTTGTTTTATACTAAGGCGTCTTTAGGTTTTTCATTGCACTTCACTGTAAATTCGGCTACCATATTCAGATCCATTGATATGTAGTATTCGACTAGTTCCACAATCCTAATGAAGAGATTTGTAACGGGTAAAACAGTCTTTCTATGCGTTCATTAACTCGTCCTGTATCTGAGTGTTTCTGTCCGGCCCTCCATCTCTTTGCCGATTCTACTGGAAGATAATCTTGACGGAGACTTCAAATAAGATAAACCTCCTACTGTGGCGCTAATGTTTCAGATTTATACAACCACAAAGTTCCGTTGTGGAGCTTCTTCAGGGGGCGATGTCACGACAATAGAGATACGGCTGTTTGAAGCAAAAGAGAATATAGTGAAGTCTTGTTCGGCTTAGTGCCGACATTTACTACACCCATACTAGTACATAAAGTACTCTTGTAGAGTTATGAAGAATATATCAAACAAAATTATCGGGAAGCAGTTACCATGGAAAAAGTTGCCCAACTTTTTTTAAGTTTCAATTCATGTCCACCCTTGCCATCCATTGCAATAGACGACAGGAAACAGTTTCGATGTCTTATTATAGTCTTAAATAAATAACACTGGACATTATTTTTGGAATTTAATTGATTAAAAAAAGCTTTAGTTTTTCAGTAAGATACCAAATAGCGAGACGTTGCGCCTTTAAGGCCGCTTGCTTCATCTCGTTCCCTCTGAAAACGACAAAAGGGTGTCCTTCGTTTGGCATGTCACGGGAGCACCAAATGTCGCGGGCTATTGACATGATCTTGGAACAAATTTTGAATTTTTACTCCACAAGTCTATTCAAATGACACTCTCCTGACTCTTAAAGGATGAGTATCAGGAGATAATGACAAGCGAAGCAAAGTAATTTTCTGACATGTAGACCATGTGCTTCACCTTGTTTAATGACTTTCCTCAAGCACACTAAGTTCTGTTCATAGTTTTTTTCTCTTGGCCAGTTGCTACTGATGACTTGCTTTTAGGAGTGAAAGAGTAAAACCAAAAAGTGTATGAATATCCATGCAATGGAATCAGAGGCACCCAATGCAACGAGGCGCGCGGAATACTGTATTTTCTTAATAGGTTTTCTCTATGCTTTAGAAGCCTGTCTAGTTAATTTTGAGCTGCTCTAAAAAACAATTTAATATCTGATCGGATATCTTAAGGGAACTTTGGTCGTCTCGAGTTTTCGTCTCAGTCGAAACTGACCTATCACTCTGGTAGCTAGTGGCTAACAGAGTCAGATGGGTCCGGTCGCAAAAGTTCGAGGTTGTAGCAGCCATAATTTCATTAGAAAATTCTTCAATTATCTCAGACAAATGGAACGGTTATCCAGAATGTTTTAGCCTTTCTTGAGCTTAAGAAATGTTTAGGCAAAAATTGCTTCTTCGAACCGTTATTTCACAGAAAAATGTCGTCGGGTGCCCATGATGTAATCCTTCATGCGTTTATGCACGAAACGAATCCAATTAACCCAACCCTTCCGCTACTGCACTGAGCTATCGCCGATGACTTGACCTTACGTTAACATAGCTAAAACTGAAGAGGATGTATTCCACTTGGTACACATAACTTTTTTGGTCAGTGCGTTTTTTTTAGCGAAAGGGTTAGGTTTTAAAGGTTGTTTGTGAATCAGTTTACTTTCACACATTGAAAATCGAACCGGCTCTCTACATATTCACCGGCGAAAAGAGAAAGTGGGTGGCATGATATTTCTATTATTACTCTCGGCTAAGATGACAGGCAAAATTTGCCGTAGCATATAGAATCTTGCTGTTGCGCAACTTAAGTGGCAATTTCCTGAAAAAATGATCGTCCTCAGTCAGTTGAGCTTTCATCACTCCAAACCAAATAGAAAAGGTTAAACAAGAGAATTCTATACGGTGGTGGCATCATTGATGACCAATTCTTACGCAGTCTGATCAACCCAAACATGGTTTGTTATTTGGTTAAAAAAATTAATTGCTGGAACTATTTTTTGTTATCTTTGTGAAGACCAAACAACACCTAAGAACACGAACCTTGAACGTTCTACGAGAGTGTTTTTAAGGTGAATGAGATCACGTTTGAGCCCGTGAATGAGATCACGTTTGTTAGCCTCCCGTCTGAGACATGATCAGACATTTTCCGGCTTTTGGCTCATGCACAACTTTGTCATAACTTTATGTCTAAAGATTTCTCTGTCACCCTGTGGACTGACGCCCCTTTTTGTCAAAGTCGTGAGCCATTTCATGAATGCCGGCATAAGAATAATCTCAGGGAAGAGAGGAACACAAAGAGCCCCTCCTGCCTAGATTTAGAGTTAACAACTGAATTTTGTCTGTCCCCAATTGCTGTGGTGATTCAGATTTTTAAGAAAGGGGCCGGAAACCGACTTGGAAAATAATAGGGAGCTTAGCAACGACTGCAACGAAAGCGAAAACGTTACCAATATAAAGAAGAGTTCGCTTGTTTTCAAACTTTGTCACGATCATTGTGACTCCCATAAAATATCAAATGTAGCTGAATTTTTTTGGAATTGAATTCTAGGGGAACGCACCCAAGTTTAGAGGGAGAAACAAAACTGACTCGTCATAGTGTGTTTACTTCCTTCATGAAACGCCGTCCGGCTCGAGGGAATTTCACATCGTAGTCGTGCAGTAGTAACAGCAAAGAAATGCTTAAAACAGCGTGCTGCATGTGCAGAGTTGTTGCGTTGCTTATTAAACCTATTTCTTTTTCGACTTTGTCGTTGTTGCCCTCGCTGTGGTCGTTGCTTGTTAAACTTCCTAATTTTTCATGGTCTCGCGGGACTAAATTAAATGGGATCGGGACCCGAGCCCCCGGGCCCCCGGGCCCCTCCCGTAACGGATGCGCTACTTTTGCAACTTTCTTGGCGTTAAAGTTAAAACTGTTCCAAATGTCAATATTTCTGAACATATTAAATTTGTGGCAAACATTTACAATTTTTTTAATTCCAGTAGTGTATTAATATCTTATTCAAAGATTTAGATTCTGGTGTCTTATTCAAAGACACCAGAATCTTAATTCTGCGGTTGACTCTAAATTGCAAAAAAAAAAAAGATTGTGTATGTCATGAATCACGTAGATATGCCGAGAAAGCTCATGGCTGGTATAGGATCATAAACGGTTGACAGCTTTGTGTCTTTGACCTCCTCTGATCTCACTTATAAGTATTTACTTCATGATCAATTCATGTGCATGCCATCACATGTACGGAAGCCGCCTACAGAAATAGTTGTGAGGATAGTGGACTACAATAACCACAGCTGAACAGAAAATAAAAGTACTGCCAATTACAATATTTTCCCGAAGCCATCTTTCCCATTATAAATAGTATCACTACCGGAAACAATTTATGACTTGATATTTTATTTCAGTTTCTTCATCGTTTGTGTATACAATGAGAAAAATAAATTAGCTGAAATTCTTTCAATGAATTGTGTTTTCAATTTGATTAGCGCACATCTATATTTCAGTCATATTCAAAGACACTAGCATGATCCCAAATGCTGTACTGAACTCCAAACTAAAATGAAGTTATGCGTGGTATGCCTACTGGCTGAGATCTCTTGTGATCCTTTACACTGAAGTATTTACTGCTTTCTTAGATGCATGGCTCACATGCGCGGAAGTTGTAGATTGAAATACAGCTGCTCTACTGGACAACAACAACCACCACAGCTGTGAAGTGCAATAAAGCGAAACCATCTTTCAGATTATCGTGACCGCCCAGCAAGAAGGTTCAGTATTGCTAGCTATGTCTGCCCAAAGGGGGAAGGTACATCTAGGATTTTTGGTGGGGGTGTGCCTCCTGGTTCTCCAAATTCTGACCCTATTTCAGACCAAAAAAATGTCATTTTCCAAACCCGTTTTCAGACCTGACCTCTAAAATCCATACCCGTTTTTAGGCCTGGTCTTTAGGCAGAAATTATGTTATAATTACTTTGCCTCAGAGCACAAGCAAAAAATTTCTTCAAATGCATTTCTAATTTGCATACTTCTATTTCTTTCTTATTCATTTGGAACTCACGATAAATCCCGTAGTTCCCTCGAAAACCACACCCGATTCCAGACAAAAATCGGCGAAGTGTATACCCGTTTTCAGACCAAAAAGGCCTAAAAACGATACCCTTTGGGGCGGCACATACATATATGGCTTATATATGGGAGTACCCCCCCCCCCCCCTCCGGGTATGTTTGATATAATTTCAGTGTATAGAGCAAAACCTTCACAACGGGATAAAATTCCTGGAATATTATCTTAGCGGTGGATCAGACGATGAACAAGACTCTGAAGAATGAACCTCAGACTTCAGACTTTGGACTCTATCTGTTCTATCGACTCTGGACTATAAATAAACAGCTTTAGTTATTTTTCTTCTTTTCTTTTTTTCGTTTCACATTTTTCTTCTGAAAATAAGATTTAATTGCGGCCTTCACTCAACAGCTACCCTGGCCGTTTGTAAAATTGGATCTATATCAGCAACCCCGACTTCACACTCACTTGATTTTGTATTACTCATTCAAGAATACATGTTTTAAAAGGAGGCTATGTCATTATGAAAATTAGCAAGAAAGCTGGAAAGCAACTTGATATTCTTTGTAGACTAAAGAATATATTATCGTTTCGGACCAAACTCTGTCTTTATAATTCTTTCATAATGTCTCATTGTCATTACTGTTCCTCCATATGGCATCACTGTTTAAAGTCTGAAAGTAAAAAACTGGATAGGTTGCATGAACAAGCACTTGGTTACTTGTACAGTGACGAGTCTTCACAAACTAGCACTCGTTATGATCGTATTGTTGGTTACAGCCTTGTGGATCGACTTATCCAGGACTTGTTAATTATTGTATTTAAGACAGTTAACAATTATCCACCTGAATATCTGAGAGACCTATTTAGGTTAAGAGACAACATCAAAAACCTGAGAGGGGTTAACAAGCTGCAAGTAGCGAAACCGAATATGACTCCGTTATGGCAAGAACTCAGTAAAGTACCTTGCGGCTAGTACTTGGAACAAGATTTCTGATACCTTAAGATCCCTAAGCACATTGTCAGCCTTAAGAAAAGCAGTCCAGCAGCTAAGGTTTTAGCTAATTCTATATAATATCTATGTTAAGTAATTGGGCTTCTTATTGTAAAAAGCTATGTCACGTAATTTTAAGGCTTTATACGGTAAATAAGTTTTTGGATTTCCCTTTCTTTCTCTATTATTTTATTTATTTTTTTTGTTTTCTTTTCCTTTTTCCCCTCGGCTTATTAGCATATTTTTTGCTAGAGGTCTAACCAACCTCATCAAACCCGAGATTAAATAAAGCCTTATTCATTCATTAAACGAGAATATTGCCGTAAATTCTGTGCTAAAGTTCAGTATTATCGGTGCCTTAGTACCTATACACTAAATGCTCCTGTAGATTTAGAGTTTCATCAGGAAGCACTAACCATAATATTTTTGGTGATTTTGGTAGGCATAGCTAAAACTTTAGTAGTTGGTCCAATTTTTCATTTTTCAATTCATGTGTATCCTTGCTATCCGTTGCAACAGACGATAGGAAACAGTATTTGAATGCAAAAATGTGGTATTATAACAAAAGTGGACCATTATTTTTGGAATTAAATTGATCTGTGCGAATACTAGTCTCCTTCGCAGCCGTTATTAGGGTCGTCACTCGTCACGCAACGCTCCTCCCCACTAACGGCCGTTAGTGGGGAGGAGCGTTGCGTGACGAGTGACGACCCTAATAACGGCTGCAAAGGAGACTATGCGAATACACGTTTCAGCTTTTTAAGTACTTTTTAAAAAGATCATGAAGATAGCAAATAGCTAAACGCAGCCCCCTTTAAAGTGGTTTTCAATGCGGAAGCACCCACGCCAGAACCTCCTATTGCCGTCTTGAGTAAGAAAGAGAAAAGAGCTCTGTCTTAATCGCGTTAAGCCTTTGAATTCGCCGCAGCCCGAATTTCTAGGCTAGTCAATATTGTCTTCTCTCGTTAAACTGATTTTTTTCGGGTGCGAGCATCTGATAACTGATAACTTGATGGGTCATAACCGAGCCCGCTAAAGCAATCATACGAGTATTAGGCCTGGGTTCGAAACTATACCATAGCAACATGCTACGCCTGGAGCTGATTACTTGTAATCAGCTCCTGGCCACGCATGCTCAACAAAGATCTTACTCGATTCTCCAGTACGCCAAAAGAAAGGCTCTGCTGACATCCGTGTCAGGGTGGTACGGAAGTAACGGAAAGCCCCCCCGCGACTTGAATCCTTGCCCTATCGTTATCGACGCCATTACCCACTCTATGTCTTGTTCCCATTTTTCATTGTCCCGTTCCAGCATTGCCTTCTGGGTGATCTATCCGCAATTTTGTATTTTTTTGGCGGAGAAAGCTCGTAATATAGTTGGGATGTGCCACAGGCAGCCCAACCATTATTTTCAATCTGTGGATAACTTGTAACCAAGAGGGCAGCACTACAATCTCGAATTTGAATCCTCTTGTACCTCAGCCTCTATCTTGTCTTTACTGCGTATTAGTTCATTGAATATTGGAGTCGATTTTTCAAACTATTTATTTTTCAAAATATTTATTCAGTCTGAGAATGATACATTTTTTGAGAACGGCTCCCTAGCGTTTATATTTTATTTCAGCTTTATCCAAATGATTGTGACGCAAGCTAGCAGCACAACTATTGAATTAAATATCATATTGCCTACCATATTCATGTATATTTAACAAATAAACAACCTCTATCCACAATTTATACTCTTTTATACAATGTACTGAATGCTACGCGCGCGATGATTAGTCGTTGCCCATCAGACACAGGGATGACGTCACAGGAAATTTGTTTGTTTGTTTGCTTATTGTTTTGTTTTGTCCACCACTGTGCACAGCTTTGAAATTGTCTGCGAGATTATGTCCCGATTAAGCAAGCGATGGCCCCCAAGTCCCGTTAAGTGAGCGGCTACTGTATACAAGTCAGAAAAATGGAGAAAACGAGACAACAAGAGTTTCTTGACGACTTGAAAATGCCTTTACTGGCAAAAAAAATTATAGAACAATCGCGATCGTGTGTTGCGCGATTGAAAAACCGTTTGGCCGAAAATGTCGACAAGTTAAAGAGGAAAACTTGGTGTTTGTGAGCCCCCTTTGGAAAATGCCTAAACTGGCCAAATTCTCTAGCAGTAAAGCGGTACGAGGCAAGTTGGTCGTTATTTCTTTTCCGCACATTGTCAGATAAAACGAATAGATTCTATGTATTCTATGCCGTGCATCTCTTCACTAAGAGATCACCAAAGACGCTAATGTGTCACCATTTTGTTCTTACCACTTATTGACGTAATCCGTAACCTATTATGTACCTACCACTGAACAGATGCACGGCAACATAGAATCTATTTGTTAAAAAGACCACGGCATCCAAATTTTCTAACTCGCCGACTGGTTTAGATCCAAAGATTTGTCTATTTGGTTGTGAACAATAAACACCGACAGTTTATAGCGTCAGTTTTTGGTGAATTTTCTCCGAAATAGCCACAAGCAGCCCAAGTTCGTTGCTTGAATTACCGCTTGTTTTGATACTGTTTTGCATTTTAGAACGATTCATAGACTTTGTATGAAAAGTTTAATATAGTTCTTAAAACGTAGAAATATAGTAAAAAATATAGAATTAAATTTCATTTATGTAAACTTGGGTTTGTTGTTACTTTTTCTGTATAACTTGGGCTCGATTCATGGCCATTTTATACGGTTTTGCGGCTCGTTGTTTGTTCGGACTTGCTTTTCCAATATAATGCGAAGCAAGGCAGGTTACTGTGTGCAGTCTCAACTTACAAGTCTCGCCTGCGCGCTCAGGAACCTTGATGACTACGCGTTGCGAGGTGAATGCCAACATGAACTCATGGGATCCGGATAATCATTATTGGCATAACTCTGCATGGATCTTCCTACCCTCGGATAGCTCTACCGATTGCGCGAAAGCGGTGTTTAGAATTATCCAATGGATGAGCGTATAAAAAAGGTTTGCGTTCACCACGCAACACAAGGTCACAGAGTTTCCTGAGCGCACGTCAGATTGCCCAGAACCGAAAACGTTCAAAACATTTCCCCACCAAAAAAACATCGTAATACCCGTGACAAGGGAAAGAGATAATGGTGCGCTTTCATCGCGAATCGGTGCGCGTTTCTTTGATGCAAGAGATATTTGTGAGTTGAGACTGCACACAGTAACCTAGCTGCCTTGTTTATAATTATGTAGGAAAACAACAACGAACAAACAACGAGCCTATTAAGCCTATAGATCTACATTTTAAGAACTATATTACATTCTTCATGCAAAGTCTATAAATCGTTCCTAATATGCAAAACAGAATCGAAACACGGGGTAATTTATGCTCCGAGCTTGGGTCGCCTGTGAAATAGCGAGCGAGAAAAAAAGAACAACATATTGCACTATAATAACGTCATTTCCACGGTCTATACTCTCGCAGATTACAGCTGTCGAGAAAACAGCCGAAATTTCCCCGCGACGCCACCGCTGGTTTCCCCGGAAATAACGTCTAAGAAACGAGCGAGGAAATTCTATACTGATGCCGTGTCACAACTCAGATCTGGCTAATACTTCTGATTGGTTGAATCAAATGTCCTACGCAGCACGGCCAATCAGAAGCACTACCCAGATCTGGTTAGTAAAAAAGGTCATCAGTATGGAATGTCTGCAGTCGTTCCTCAGACGCCATTTGGCGGGAAACCAGTGCTGGCGTCGCGGGGAAATATCAGCTGTTTTCTCAGGCTACAAATTTCCGCGCGGGAAATCGCTCAATTATCGTCAAAAGCTATTCGAACTAAAAAAAAGGTTCACTTCGCATCTCTTCCTTACTTTAGTCCTTTCCATTTCTGCGACAGCAGCACAGTTTCTTTATCTCACCCATCTTCGTAAATACTCTATCATAAGGCTCCAATGACCGTATCCATTTTGGAAGCCATTTCCAATCACGAAGGACCTGGGGCAAGCTCTGTGGGCGTTTACTCTGAAGTATGTTGACAACAATGATAAACACTAAGAGGAGAATAATCGGGAGTGCGACAGCAAGGAGGATTTTCCAACCAGCCAGCGACAAGCCAAAGACTGCTGCAGGAAGAAGGAAGAAAGCAAACACCAGGTATGCTATGGCAAACCAACGGTACGTCGCAGTCTTGTTGCCCAGGGTCTTTGCAACATTGATAGGGACTTTTCGCAGGTAAGGGATTGGATACCACAAAATGATACCAGAGATATTGAAGAACAGATGGCAAAGGGCAATCTGGAGAGCTTTGTCCAAGTTTGAGGAACTTGCCAAGGCTGCCAAAATGCCAGTTCCGGTTGTTCCAATGTTTGAACCCAAGGTGAGTGGAAAGGCGCGTTCGATGGTCACCACTCCAACTCCGATGAGAGGTGTAAGGGCAGAGGTGAAGATGGAACTAGACTGAACCAACATTGTTAACCCAGCACCAACCAAGATAGCAAAGTAACCAGTGAGATGCTTGAATGGTCCTGGGAAGTCTGCGTTTACGGTCTTCTTGATGATTTTGGCCATCTGACCGCGAAGCATGGAATGAAGGATTTTGACAATTGCAACAAGACAGACACAGAGAAGGAAGATAGATATTACCAAGATTATGATACCAACTTCCGTATCGTTCAGTGAAGTGTCTGCGAAAAGAAACTTGCAAGTGACTTCCGTTTCCGACGACTTGTTCTCAAGTACATAACTTTTAATACCAGTGGTAGCATTGACCACAGTCTTATTGACCGTCTCAATGCCATTTTCGGGCTGGCAACTCTTGATTAGAGATTTTGATCGAACAGATTCGTCTCCAAGAGCAATTTGCTTTATGATTTTTTTATCCAGTTGAATAATGAGCTTGGTAAATGGTTCTGTTATTGTTTTCAGCAACTTCTGGTTGACACCCTTCTCTCTTTTCAGGTGGAGACCTTCAATTATCTTGTCAGTCAACCGAGCTAAGTAACGGGTGGCTACTTCTAGAGGCAAGAACACAAGCACAGACAACCAGTTGAAGATATCGTGAACTGTGGCTCCAGCAAAGGCACGACGGAATTCGTTTCGCTCGGCAGCTTGAGCTAAGGAAACAATCGTGTTGGTGACTGATGTTCCAATATTGGCACCCATCACTATTGGAATGGCAGGTTCAACATCTAGAACTGAAAAGAAAAAGTTATTCGTCCACCTCTAACCATTCATAAACAAGTTTAACAGCGTTTGTTTCATTTAAATGCCCATACAAATATAGCTTTTTATCCTTAGCATTGGCTTTAGTTCCTAGCTATAGGGGCGTCAGGCCGAGTGTTTATCACCTCGAACTCCGGATCCGGAAGTCCGGGGTTTAAGCCTCGCCCGTCGCGTTGTTTCCTTAGTGGAGAAACTTTACTCCACTTTCTCTCTCTTCACCCAGGGCCGAGTTTTTCAAAGCTGGGTTAAGATAACCCAGGGTTAGTGCGAGATTTGAATTCAGATTTGAAAGCTTAAAAAGCATTTCAGTTTTAGTCCTTTTTGTCTACAAGTTGATGATTGGAAGCTCCACAAACAACAGAGAAAATTATCCGAGAAAATGCTTTTGAACACAAGAAAAAGAAACAAGGGTTAAATTTAACCCCGGGTTAAACGCTAATCGGCGTTCGAACAACTGGGCCCAGGTGTATAAATGGGTACCAGCGACAAACTGTTGGGGGGTAACCCTGCGATGGACTAGCATCTCGTCCGGGGGAGTAGCAACACTTCTAGGTGCTTCATGCTAATGAAACCGGAAAAAGCTCCGGCCGTTTTGGGCCTTTGGCTAGTGTGCGCCTTTACCTTTATCTTTATAGGGGCGTCAACAAAAAACCGCATTTACCGATTGTCACACCACCACCCAGGTTTACAAAATCTTAAAATCCCTCGATGATTTGTTTGATACTTCTGTCAAAAACCAATTTTATTACTTCTCTCTACTTACTAAACAACGGTAACAAGGACAACTTATTAACCCTTTAAACCCTAAGATCAAAATTTGAATTCTCATTTGTTGCCCTATTCATTTCTTACAGAAGTAGTGAGGAGAAGGTGATAAAATATCAAGCAAGTTTATCTTGTGTGATCATGTCTGTAATTCTCACGACCACTCTGTTTTACGAAGCATTGATATTACAAGGAGAAATGTGATGCTGATCACTCTTAGGGCTTAAAGGGTTAAGGGAAAAGGCAGCCTTTTGAAAGTTCCTAAAAAAGGAGGGTTTTTATACTGGTGAGTTGTAAGGAGCAAGAAAGCACATGGCAACAGAAAGGGAAAAAGTGACTTTATAGTTGTTTACCATTAATTTAAGAAAACGTCTCCAAATAATCCAGTTGGAAAATAAATGGAAAACGACCTCAAGGGTCTTTCTAGTTTGAATTTGAAATTGAATTTGAATTTGAATTTGAAATTGAATTTTTGGAGGCACCTCGCAGAGAAACGGTGTGAGTCCATGAGGGGAAGCACTGACGTAAAAAATCCCTTAGCCACTACATTTCTGCTATTTGTCATCTTTGTAAACGGCAAACCTCATATAACCACAATATTCTCAACGGCAAAGTAATGAGAGGACTGCACTTGCGAAAGGGAAGAAGGACCGTTTGATGGCAGGTTAGAGAGGGCTTTGAGCTGCAAGAATTAGGTGGTTCAATCCAAATTATAGACTTTGGCCGGGGTCATCTCTGGAATGTCTCACTTAAGTGCTTTGCAGATTTCATTGCATTTCATATTTATTAACAGATTCGAAGCGTAGCAATATAGAAATATATTGCGTAGCAATATAAAATTTTGCAGTTCGGGATGAAGTGAAAACATGGTGAAGTCAAGAGAGAATGAGCTAAGAGAGCGAATCCCTGTGCCCCATGATAATCTTTTAAAATCTATTTAAAGTTCGCGCGCGTGCTGCGTAGGTTATTTTTGTCTGTTGTTTCCGTGACCCACGTGGTCTACTTTCACGTGAGCGTGACATGTTTCGACGCCAAACATTTGAAGTTTGACAGGCATTATAGTAATTAGCGCCAGGAGCCGACACTAATCGGCTCCTGTTGTTGACGTGTTTTCGATCAGCGCGTTCCGCTCATAATTCAGGAATGAATTTCATCTACAAAGGGATTGCAGTATTGGAGCCAAAATTTCACTTTGAGATTAGAGATTGAGATTTTCTAACGGCTGGTAGCCATTTAAAGTAACGAATGCTGAATTCTGACACAACGTGAAAGCCAAAGGCAATGGTTATCACGCGAGAAAAACGAAACCTTTAATAGGTGCCTGGCTTTAATTGTTTATGCAAATGTGCAAGATATTTTTTCTCTTTTTCCAGGAATGTTTTTCTTTCAGAAACAGTGCATTTACTTTTAAGAATTATTCTTGAGAGTTTCAAACTGCATTACTTCTTCTTAACTTCTAATACTTGCTATGAATATTTCGCCCTGCGAACACAAATCAGGTCAGATGCTTCAAGCTGTTAGACAATCGCTAACCTGGATGCCAGAGACTTTTTATGCGCGGTTTCCGGTTTCGGTCAATTCTTTATAGTGAGCGGTGTGCCCACATTTATCTAGCGCCCTCTCAAAATTCAAATGTTTCGCGGCTAAACATTCATGTTTGAAGCCACTTTGAACCTATTTTCTCATTACGTGTCCACAGTTGGATCTAAACGACGGTATCACAGCTCGCGGGTGTGCTTGGATGTCACCGGAAGAGACAGTTGTCTTTTTTGTACAATGTTTTTATACTGATGTAGCGAAGACCTCAATTAGTAATTTCCGGCGAGTCGGAACCGCTTTCTCCGGCGAACTTCCACGAGCCAGGACCATTTTGCTCTTCGGCAGCTACTCTGGCCAGATTTTTCCACGTAGAAATCTTTTGACTCGTCGACGAAAGCAATACCAAGTTTGCACGTCATATCGCTTGCTGTGCGTGATCGGCAATGAAATGAATTACCCGCCAAGTTTAAAATTACATGACGCCACTCAAACCGACCAATAAGGTGGCGTCCTTAAAATAACCACGCAGTATGACACAGAACCAAGAATAGATTGAAAATAATTTTCATGGAAAGAGGGTCATGTATGGGGGATTCGCTCTCTTAGATCATTCTCTCTTGGTGAAGTTCAATGGCACGTTCGATATTGACACTTTGAAGGTAGTTTTTCAAGTCAGAAACAAGTTGACTTTCTTTCTTATTGTCGTCTATCAATACGTATATTTAAAATTTAGGGTACTTAAGCAACCACGAGGATGACCACGGCAACGACAATGTCAAAAACCAATTGGTTTTATGAGCAAAACAACAGCTCTGCACGTGCATCACGCTGTTTAGTACATTTCTTTGACATCCACTGCACGACTACGTCGTAAAAACTCCTCGTGCGACGTTCCATGGAGGACGTGAGCATACGACGACAAAGTTTCCTTTGCCTTTTTGAACATGATAAAATTCGTTAAAAACTCGACTCCAGGAAAAGTCGCCTACATTTGTCAAATTGAGCGGGTCCAAATGGAAGCGATTGTCGCCGTGGTCGTCGTTGCTTAGGCTCTCAGTAATATGGGCAAACAGGGTGACCTAAGGTTGGGATAAAGGGAAAGTTAGACTTCTGACTTGAAGTTCGTTTCTTAAACTAATCACTCCGGTTCAGGCCGGGTGGGTGTGTACACTATGAAGGATTGACAGATAGGGTTGGCACATTTGGAGACATTTTCGTTAGCCCAAACTACAATTTACAGCCCCCACCAAATGATTTTCCACGATTATGTTTTGTGCAAAAGTTAAACACTATGAGCATTTTTTTGTGTGCGTCATATTCCCATTGAGTACGCTGATGACGTCAATAAACTATACCTCGAGTTCTTTTGCGGACTTGTAAGCTTAGCAATCCTCCAAAGACGTCTCTCAAGTGCATCCATAACTCAACAGTACACGATGAAGCGTTAACCATGTGTTTTCTAACGTAAATTTAGGAGAAACCTTTTGAATTTGTTAACCGATAGTAGGGGGAAGAGCTGAGTGTTGTTGTTGTTGTCATCTGCGCGAGACGTGCAGGCTATGGCGTGTGCAAATCACTCTTTGCAAAGTTATTTCTTTCAAAAATAATTTTTCGGTGAATTAATAGTTTTCCGGCACCTCAATATGGATTTTACAATCTTTTTTTAATGTTATCTTAACTGACTTGAGTAAACTTTCTGTCAGTTTCAAGACAAAAACATAACTGGAAGGTAAAAAAATATTGTCACGCAGACATAGACACGTGCTGCTTTGTGCGAGCGCTACAATAATAAAAATTTGAGTTACTGCTGCATTGATCACTTTGATAATGTGATAAGACAATTAGTTCATGCTTCATCTGTGCTTATGTCGAGATATTGAGCACTTGCAAAGTTTGGAGAGCACTCAAGAGGCTAGAGTTGCTCTCGGCGCATGCCTCTTTCGTGCTCTCCAAACTTCCCGCATGCTCAATATCTCGACATACGCACGCTGACGCATGAGCTAATTGTTAAATGTTGTATTGCGTCTTTTGTGGGCGACAAAATATAGGAATTCGTCCTCTGAGCCAAAAATTATTGTTCACAAATCAATTCAGATTTTTGCTTTTGGCCGCTTAATTCTAGACGCCAAATTAAATCGTTTATTTGTAGTAACTGCAGGTTTAAAACATCCTTATAAATTACATCTTATCCATACAAGACTCATACAACACTTACTCCGAGAGGCCACCATAGAGACCACGATGGAAGTTGTGGTGGAAGAACTTTGAACAAGTACAGTTGCCAGAACGCCAATCATCAGACCAGCCACAGGGTTGCTAAGAATTTCATTCGAGGCGAAGGCCTCGCCTGCCGCTTTCCCTCCCAACAGGCGGAAGGCACTGCTTAGAAAATCCAGTGAACAGATGAACAAGTAGAGGCAACCAAGGAGAAGCACAACCTTGGCAAACGCCAAGGCGACGCGAAAGAACTTTCCTTTGGCGTCGAGTTCTGTTGGCATGCGAACATAACGACTCTGTCAATAAGTGCAAGACTTCCCTATGGCCTACGATCCCCGCCAAAATTTATTGTTGAAATTTTAAATTTATCATTTAAATTTCTACTTTAATTTTATAGCCGAATATAAAATTTTACACTCTTCCCTCAGATTTTGCATCATTGGAAAACGTTTTTACGCTCGTCTTTTAGTTTTTAAACTCAACTCCTTTATTTGACCTTAGCTTGCTCTCGGTATATTTTCAACTCGCTTCATCAAATTACACTTGCCGAGTTATATTTCAAACTTTTAACACGACTTCTGAATTTTCGTTTACGCTTCAGTGATCGTTGATGAAGACCATCTGTTGGGGGATGGGTCGTGGGTGGCTCTTTAGTCCATCATGCTTTGCGCCTTTTGTACAAACATGGCGGCAGCGTTCGAACTTGCTGTTGTACAAGAAACTTTGGAGCGTTTAGACTCCTATCAGGACAGTGATTATAGCGGAATTTTGCTTCGGTTGGAGTATTTAAATCGTATTATTATAAACTGTGTGGATTTACTCGATTCTGTCTTGGCTGGCATAGGATCCACCATTACATGTTTATCGAGCGTACAGAGATAGGTGGAAGGAGTTGACGTGCCAAACACGACTCATAAGCTCGTGATAGTGTGATACGTGACCTTATAGTTTTGCTCTAACGAGGATATCTCCCAGCGGTTTTGCTCTTTTATATGAAATGATGGGAGGCACGTTGTATATTTCTCTCAGTAGTAGTTGATCTTGAATTAAGTGCCATTTGCTCATTAAAATGTTTTTAAGTTTTGTCAAAGCAGGGTGGTACGTGGTAACGAAAGGCGGAATTTTCTTTCGCACTTCATTGTTCTTTTGTAAAGCTGACTTCGGTTCGGTAAATTTAACCTCAGAGGTGATAATTCCTGTTAGATTGTGAGGGTAACCTCTAGCGCGAAGGCGTTTTTTGAAGTTGTAGATGTTCTCATAGAAGGATTTAGCTGACGAGTTAGTTCTCAGAAGTCTAAGGGCTTCGCCCTTTATGAGACCTTTTCTGACCCCGTGAGGGTTACAGGAAGAGAAATGCGTGTATTTAAAAGTCTCTGTAGGTTTAAAATGTGTGCGGATGTCAAGGATTCCTTGGTTGTGAAATCTCTCGCCTTTGTAAACAGTTGTATCCAGAAAGTAAATCTCTTTATCAGATATTTCTGCCGTAAATTTAATTGAAGGGTGATGCCTGTTTGCAAGAGCATTGAATTCATCTATCTCCTTTCTCTCAGTTCTCCACAATGAGAAATATCGTCAATGTATCTTTTCCACTCAAGAGGTTTAGTTTTGCCGAGGTTCAGTATTTTTGTCTCTACCACCGACATAAAGATGTTGGCAAAGGCGGCTGCCATCTTTGTACCCATTGCGGTTCCGTGTGTTTGGAGATCTTTGAGTTTTTGCCGTTGAATTCAAAGGAGTTCTCTTGAAGAATAAGTTTAAGGATTCTTCTGAGGGATTGGGTAGGGATAGGGGTGTTTTCCCCGTAGAAAGTCTGGTATGCTTTGCCTACTGTGTTTATTCCCTCTTCCTGTGGGATATTTGTGTACAGGCCAGCAACGTCTAAGGAGACTAGGAAAGCGTCCTCTGGGAGGTTTCTCCTATCTATGAAGTTAACAAAGTTAGTTGTGTCCTTAAGATAGGACTTTTGTGACTTAGCTATTGGTTGAAGTAAGCTATCAACGAATGATGATATTCGTTCGGTGGGTCCGTCTTTACCTGCCACTATAGGTCGGCCAACAGGAGTTGGTTTATGAATCTTTGTGAGAGTGTAGAAGACAGGTATTCTGTTTGGGTTAGGTGTCTGTGATAACCATTTAACAGTCATTTCGTCAATAAAACTTCCCTGATCTAGTTCTTCGACTATTTGTTTTACTTTTTGGAAAGTTGCCCCTTTTTTGTTCATTATGACTGTGGCAGCACCTTTATCCGCTTTCTTGTCGTTTATTTCAGAGTTATTTTTTAGCTCTGTGATAACTTTTCTCTCATTTAGCGGTAGGTTGGGTATAGCTTTGGTTATCGGTGTGTGCGCAATTTGTATTTTAATTTCTTTTAGATAGCTCTCTTTGGTAACCGGACTGCTGAACTGGTGGTTCCCAGTTTGACTTAACGTAGAAGGGGTGGCTGTTTTTGTCCTTGCCGTGATATATAAACTGGAGCCGCATTTTCCTAGCAAAATCTTTGAAGTCTGTAAAGAGTTGTTTTCTTAATGTGGTTTCGTTTGTCATAGGCGTAGGGACAAATTTTAATCCACGAGAGAGCAGATTTATCTGATCATTTGTATGTTTGTACAAAAGGCGCAAAGCATGATGGACTAAAGAGCCAACCACGACCCACCCCCCGATAGATGGTCTTCATCAACGATCACTGAAGCGTGAACGAAAATTCAGAAGTCGCGTTGAAAATTTTCAAGGTCGAGTTTGAAATATGACTTGGCAAGTGTAATTTGATGAAGCGAGTTGAAAATATACGGCCAGCAAAGTCAAATAAAAGAGTTGAGTTTTAAAAATAAAATACGAGTGTAAAAACGTTTTCCAATGATGCGAAATCTGAAGGAAGAGTGTAAAATTTAATATTCGGCTATAAAATTCAAGTAGAAATTTAAATGACGAATTTAAAATTCAAACAATAAATTTTGGCGGGGATCGTACGCCATACTCCCAGCCCTGTTTCAATGCCATGCTAATAAAAATACTTTTGTGACCAACAATCAAGTTGCCATTTTTGCGTGACTTGGCGTTGACGTTTTGTCACTTTTGCTGTCAAAGCGTCTTTAATTATGTTGCAGCAATAGTTGGAAAATCGTAAATACGCATGTTACGCACTTACGAGTAGGTTTCTTACAAACGATTAACTCACAAAGTTGACAATATGGAGAAATAATTAGAAAATGGAGGAGGTTTAAACAAATAAACACGTATGCTTTTGTAATTAATAATAAACTGCTTTGTAATTGGCTACATCAAACCGGCAAACTGCTATTGCGTAATATTGCTTATGTAAATTTCTCATTACCACCGTGGTCAGTTCATGAAGAAGAGGTAATTTGCGGAGTATTGAAAGATCGTTCAAAATTTCGAACACATAAGCTTCTGTAATTTTGCTTCATGTTGATATTTGCAAAATCGTAATCAAAATTTGACATACTTTCTCTACTTTTCTCATCGGTTCTACCGTGCAATACAAAAGCCGGGCCGGCATGAACGAAGAAGTAAACAAATGTTCCCCAAAATTTCGCTTTGGACTACAAACCTTCTTCAGGAACTAAGGTTTTTATTATTCTTTAGCACCCGAAGAAGGTTTGCCTCAAACAGACTGATATGTATCGGTCAAATTTGTTAAAATAAATTTTTTGCTAATTGTATCTTGTTTACTTCTTCATCGCTTTGCCATCAGGTACCGTTCGCCATTTAAACATTTTGCATAAAACTTGTTTCTACATTCTAGCGCTTTAGTCTTGCTGCTATTCAATATTTCGGTCCGAGTATTGTTGCAATAAAGCACAAAAGGTTTGTAAGGTTTCGCCGCACGAAAGCCTTGCACTCTGTACCCTGCATTTTAAATAAAAGGACGGATAACGTGGCAACATAAACAATTGCACGCAACCTACCAGACCACTTTGGTCCAAAGTCCTGAAGTTCTGGCAACGCCCAAGGATCAAAATCTTCATCGATCTTGTCCCCTTCACGTACATGTGTCGGTATATTTCGTGCGTTTTCGTCGCCATCCGCCTGATAGCCCTCGTTCTCACCCTGTGTAAAGTGGTTATTAGAAGTGTAAGATGTTACTAAGAAGCAAATGTCTATCATAAACATGCTACCTACCGAAAGATAAGGTTCGCCACGATTTGCCATTTCAACGTCCCTAGCAAGGTTGAATGAACTTCTTGTAATGTCCGCCATGATGAGCAAGAGAGTTAGCCAGACTCAGAAGTATTGTACGACGACAATTCTACGCGAACTGGTTTTATGTCCTAAAAACGTTTGTTCTAGTGTCCTAGCGATTGAGCAAATATTTAAAAAATACGTCAGTGATTCAGTCTTCCAACCGCCTTCGTCCGGCATCAACATCAACATACTTATGCGTGATTTTTTTAAGTATTGGTCAAACAATAAATGGAAGCCTGATAAAAGTCTTGTCAAGTGATGTGATCCGATATGACAGCTGTACTGCAAGTCACGATACTGCCGCTTACATGGATATTGCCAATAGCGAATATGTGAAGGTATATTTTTTTAAAAATTAAGAAGAGTGTATTCTTTTCCCATTTTTCTCCTTTTTCTGGATCACGTTGTGAAAAATGAGTTTCAGCGGGGAAGAAGGGTCACGTTATGTCTCCGGCCGCATGGACCAAATTTGAATTGATTTATCCCCTGTAACCTTTTTCCTGACTTTCGTGATTCAGTGAGGGTCACGTTATGTCTCCGGCCGCATGGACCAAATTTGAATTGATTTATCCCCTGTAAATGACCTTTTTCCTGACCTTTCGTGATTCAGTGAGTTACGGGGACTTGTTCTATCCCTGTTTTGAAGCAACATATTTGATTTTCTTATGTAATGATAAGAGATAGATAGATAGATAGATAGATAGATAGATAGATAGATAGATAGATAGATAGATAGATAGATAGATAGATAGATAGCTTTATTAAAAATCCATTGCAGCCCAAGGGCTGGATTACGGACTGTACAATACGTTGAATACTAGGACTAACTATTATAAATAAATAACAGTAAATAAATAAAACAAAGGAACAAAATACTACGTCATGAAATTTAAGAAAATAGCCGCGAATTTACAATAAAACCATTAGAAAATAGCCGCGTTATGCATGATAAAACTATTCATTAGGCTATTTGTTCTACAAAGAGGTACGTTAAAAGCGCGCTTTCTCCTTAAGGCTACAGTACTAAGATTACGTGGCGGCAAAAGGCCATGTAATTTGTGGAGGCTGTTGTCCTTAATCTCATTGAATAGGCGCTCTGTCAGCCATTGGCGCCGTTGGTGGAGGGTGGCAATATTGCACTCTTTTAGAGCCTCTTGATAGCCTAAATCTGGGAAAATAATTCTAAGTGCACGGCGCTGAATTTTCTCTAGCTCTTCAGAGAGATACTCAGGCAGACCATTGTGGAAAACTTGGCAGGCATATTCAGACATGGGCCGGATACACGTAGTATAGAAACAAAGTAGCTGCGCAGGATCTCCTTTTGAACGCTTAAGCTGCCTTAAAAGATATAGCCTTGTATTCTATTATCTCCAAATATTTAACTATTTGTTGCAAATCATAGCAATTCTATTGACGGAGCACACCGCATCTACGATTGGATAGTTCTGACTCTGTTCTTACCATGACTCAGGGGCACCCAACGACGGTTTCCTCCAGAGTACGATGAATACACTTTTCAGGCTATAAAGAGTACCTTTACATCTCTAGAAATGCATTCTAAGCGGCGCTTAAAAATTTCTGTTTGTTCGGTCATCCTAGGGGAACTTAAGTCTTCGAAATTGCAAGAGCTTCAGTATTATTTTCCCGAAAATTTTAGGTCCAATTTATCTTTTTACGAAAGTGAGAATTTTTCTGATAACTCGCTCCATCACAATTTAGAATCCGAAAATTTTAGGTTTCCTTTTTCTAAGAAAAATAGTGTAACCTGGGCAGTAAAACATGAAAAAATTAAACTTAGAAAATTGTAGGGAATTTATTAGATAAGCATCGAAAATTGTACATGAATGGAACGTTCATTTAGAAATTTTTAGCGGTCCTAAAGCAAAATAAAATTCTAGGCAATATGTGCTTCTCCAAACAGATATTTTACAGAAAAACGGTCGTTAATGACTACTATGGTATAGCTGTGCAATTAAGAACCCCATGTTAAATACGGTGCAGTACACTTGGTCTCACAATGGGGGTACCAAATGACGTTCTCAAAAACAAACTGACCTTTTTGATCAGTTTACAGCACCTCCGAGTTTCTAATCCAAACTACCCTATGATAAAATTCTCGCAAAACATTTTCTAACAGCATATTCTGACTACTAAAACCCTAACAAAAAAGACTGATTTATACTACTGACTTTGTCCTACACCATTTTCGTGCTAGGAGCCTATAAATCTAACGAATCGGCGAATCACGCCCCTCACTTCTCTTGGAAGTGCAATACAGTTATGGCTATCGTAATAGGGTTTTTGTGTTAGGCTATTTAAGTAGAAGAATCCAAACATTTTATCACTGTAAATTTCTTATAATAAGCTGTAGCTTCATCCCAATTAACAGATTAGTGTAAAGGTATCAATATTCACTTGCTGGAGCAGAGGTTTTATTTTTGCCTTTCTTAATTTACTGTCCCACTGAGCAAGACCAACGGTCATGAAATACTTCAAGAAAATATGTTCAAACTAGTACCTTTTTTGGATGCCGCAGGCCAAAGATTTAATTTAAAGATTCGTGAAACCTGCGATGGGCCGGGCCGAATTTCAAAGGCAAACCCTTAACCAATATTCCCTAACCGTTGGGTATAAAGACTACTCAGAAAAGTAAATCACTGGACGAATTAAGGAAATTAGCTCATCGTTCCAATTTAGTTATCCTGATTAGACATTTTCTAGAGAAAGATCAAGTTCTTAAAAAGAAAATGTCAATTATATTATCATAGGGCAATTGGTACTAACTTAAGATGCCTGTTTCAATATAAGTGATATTGTTAAGCTCTGGATATTTCTCAATTCCCAATGTTGAAAACTGCCCATCTTTCAGCTTTCCGTTGAGCGTCCTCAATTCGGTGGCTGGTAGTTAGTTAACTATCATGTCAGCCTTCCTCGTGTGCCTTGGCTCGACTTTGTTAGTGAGTCCAATTATCATAACAAATTCGAATAAAGCTATCCTTGATTTCCTTATCATGACGTTATTTTTAGCCAAACGCGTTCGCTGCTGTCGCCGTCGTGCTTGCTTATAAAGTTCTTTCAGATCTCTCAGTTTGTATGAATCTGTGATTGGTCGCTTCAAAGGTTCATACTCTTCTGTATGTTCGATTGCGTTTTTTTCTCGCGCTCCCAGACTAATATAATAATGAGAAATATCCTATCTATTCTTAGTCCATACTACAAGTTAAGAAAAATTTCTTTTTTTATTCTTCGAACTCGCGCCTTAAATGCAATCGGCAAATCCTTGTCCGTTTTTGTAGAACAATCTTTGAACTTATATCTCCTGCTGGAAAATTTTGATACTACCTTATCTTAGAAAGTGTTTCTTGCAGTTTTAATGGTCATGCCGATCATTTTTGGGTCAAATATTGGAACTTTTAGCATGATTACAAATATACTAAAGAGGTTATGTCATCTTTTCTCTTCTTCTAAGTATACTCTTTAACGTTCCTGTGGAATTTCCTTCGATATTTAAAATAATAACCGCATAAACAAACCTGTCATTTTCTGTTTCAGCTGAAACGGAGGATAAGTGAAGAGAGATCAGGCTGATTAGGCATGTGTGCTTTGATAGGGACTTAAAAGATCCAACGACGCGGACGGCACTCCAAACTGACATTTCCCTGCCCTCACCGTTCTCGGATCTTAAGGTTCTTTCGAGGATCAGTTTAGAAAATAGCAGAAATATATTGAGAGGATCACGTAGGATGCTAATTACATATATGTTGCCATAAGTTATTTTTTTTCTATATATGTCCAGCTGGCAATATTTTGAAACAAACCTAACGAAATTTGTCGTCATTTGGAGTGAAAAGGCGTCAATAGGTATGTTTCTTTGGATAAGGCCCAAAATCACACTAACGAAGGAAAAGGAAATGAGAAAAAAAAGCAATGGTCGCACTAGTAGTCCATTTACTATGAACGGTGGGGTTCTGACTCTTGCAATGGCCCAGCTTCGGAAGCCGGTACAGCAAAAACACCTGAACACTACCCCACCCTTGAGACAATCTTGTATAGTCTGTCCTGGCGTTTCCGCTGACCGCTTAGCCCACGGTCTGTAAGCAAGAAGTTGCCCCTGAACGCTATGGCAGGTGAACGGCAAATTATACGTGCGCTCTGTGGTTTGATCGAGACATTTGACAAAGACGTCACAATAGTTTAGCTCTAAATCGAATTTCTGCCCTTATAGGCATTTTCTTTGGAAATGCTTTAAGCTACGTATACTTTGGGTGCTTGTCTTCTATTCAGCGAAGTTTCACAAAAATGTGTATGAGGAATTTCGAGGTATCTTTGAATTTCTACAAAAAGGGTATAAATTATGCATGAACGGAAGGCTGGACTTAATGCAGACAACTCTGCAACTTTCTGGATGCTTCCGAAAGGTTTTTAACACTCACTCGTTTTGCAAATGACCTTTATACACTAGTTACACTCTATAACCGGCTAAACGCAAAAAGACTTGCGCGATTTCGAAAAAACATGAAAACATGTGAATCAGTCAAACGCAATGCTGAGCTCTTTTTGTAATTTTTAAGGCTACTTTCACGAATCAGCGGTTAAACCAAAATTCGTCGATAGATTTTCTTTAAACAATTTCAGCGCTGCAATTAATTAGTGTACTACAAAATCCCCGTGAATTTCGTGTCCATTGAAAACTTAAAGTTGTCTAACGTAGGCGCAAAATTGAGCAAATACTGAAGACATATCATAGATCTGGCTAAGTTTTTGCTTTGGAATTTCCTAGTGTCTCGAGTTTAGCACAACGTCAAATACCCATACAGCACGCGAGAATTTTCCATGCTTGGTTGCCCTCCGTAATCTACTCGCTATTGTTTACTCCTTTTCTGCAGCACTACCATATTTTGGAAAGATTTCAGAGGGCAACCAGGAACGGTAAATTCTCGCCTGCTGCAATAGCAGACGAACAATTACCAATAAAGCGGCATACAGGTCCATTTTTCTGATTCCATCTCCACACGCATACCGTGGGAGAACTGTTTTGCGGTTCCCAACCAACAGCTACCACTTCCCTACGGTCGAGCGGGCGAATAGACCAGTGCTTTTGCACTCTTCTCGGTAGTAACTGCCGGGGTGGATGGTCGCAAGGGAGACTTCTCGTCTCGAAGTCTCGAGACCTCTCGCCATGCTGATGAGTCCTAATTAGGAAGAAACAGCTATTCATTGATACCACTACTTGGGTGATATGGCCGTGCGCATACGTAAGGTAGTGGCCGTACCGCAGGGTTGGTACGTGTGCTTGGGGTGTGCTTCAGTGCTCAAATTAGTATTGTTGACAAAAAATTACGCTGGAGTTAAGACCGGGTACATCGGCCGGGGCCTTCGTTGTTTTCGAGGGATTTGCAGTAGATAGCCTGCAAGATAAAGCGGATCCTGCTTTGTTCTACTACCAAGGAGAAAGGAACTGATTACAACCGCCCCTGGTTAGCTCAATTGCATAAACGCCGGTATGGGTAGCGGATGGCTTAAGTTTGAACCCCCGGTCGGAACAACACGCAGGGTCTTTTAGAGGTAACACTTTCTCCTAAGTCAATTGAGTTTACACAAGAGCCATAATGAGATGCTCTTGGCTTACAAATGTAATGAAATTTCTTATCAGGACAATTAACCCGTAGGTACCGTCTCAGAACACTTGCAAGCAAGCTCATATGAAATTCCTTGGGATGTTAGAATCTAATCACTACCCGTAAATAGTACAGGACGTTGTCCACTCGCAGGCCTCGCTGGATTAGCTTGAAAGGCTTCTGAGCGAATAAGACTACAACACGGCACATACGGAAAGGAAAAATTTTTTGGCCGGGAGCTGGACCAGTCATAAATAAATTCAGGAATGAACCATTATAGGAAGTACCTTTTACCAACCCCTGGGGCAACAATGGACTCATAATACTCAAAAAGGTGTTTTATTGATGTAATAAAACTTACACTGAAAGTGAGGGTATAAGATGTTTTCATTGTAACTACAAATGCCGAATCAGAAGGGTACTTCAGTTATCTTTAGAGCTGTATTTCTCCAACGACACAAGAACTATTAAGTACAATTAAGAGTTAATTCATGTTTCGAAAAAAGGTTGGGCCATTTTAAAATGTCTAAACTTATACTCACGAAAATACACCCGCAAATAGGGACCAAGTGGTTTATCAACCTCCTGGCAGAAATTTGCGATTTTAATACCCAAAAATACAAGAAGCTATTTTGCCAGACTTCAAAAAAGTAGGTTCTTATTTGCGGGTTTTTACTTTATTTTACTTCTCTAAGCAACCATCACAATTTATTATATTAAAATACAAAAGACAATTACTGGGTTTAGAGATTATATAGGAAGGCTAAGCAATTACCACTACGATTTGATCTGAAACGCTATTTCTTGATTGGCTATTGCCTAAACATCCTGGGATCTCTACATATTGAATTTAATCTACTTTAAAAGTTTTATGTAATTTATTCGTGTGACCAGTGGTCGCCCAAAGCTAGCCATGAAAAACCAGCATGATAACTGAAACAATTGTAACAAAAATTTCGATAAAATTCACTATTAAAAGTGTGGACTTTACAACTTTTCAAATTATGTACATAACTGTGACCTACGCTAAATAAAAGTCAAAAACAAGATCATTTTGCCCTTATCAGTGTTTGATCAGGGTTCTGTACGTGTCAGACCCAAATAATTTCCCCTTAGCTTGTAACTGTCAGAAGAGTTTTCTTTTTCACTTTAGTCCTCCCGATTTCTACGGCTGCAGAAATGTCGTTTAAGTCCACCCACTTTTTTAAACACACGATCATATGGCTCCAATGATCGTGTCCATTTTGGTAGCCATTTCCAATCTTGGAGGGCCTCTGGCAAAACTTCTGAGGCTTTCCTCTGAAGGATGTTGACAATGATGATGAACAGCAAGAGAAGAACAATCGGGACTGCCACACCAACCAGGATTTGCCAACCAGCCAGTGACAAGCCAAATATAGCTGCAGGAAGGAGGAAGAAACAAAAAATCAGGTAAGCCAAGGCAAACCAACGGTACTCTGCAGTTTTGTTGCCCAGGAATTTTGCCGTGTTGATAGGTAATTTGCGAACGTAAGGAATGGGATACCACAATACGATACCAGAAATATTAAAGAACAGATGGCACAAGGCAATCTGGAGGGCTTTGTCCAAGTTTGAGGTACTTGCCAGGGCTGCCAGAATGCCCGTTGCAGTTGTTCCGATGTTTGCACCCAAAGTGAGGGGAAAGGCGCGCTCAAGAGACACCACTCCGACACCGATAAGAGGCGTAAGGGCAGAGGTGAAGATGGAACTGGACTGAACCAACATTGTTAACCCAGCACCAACCAAGATGGCAAAGTAACCAGTGAAATACTTGAACGGCCCTGGGAAGTCTGCGTTGACGGTCTTCTTGATGATCTTGGCCATCTTACCACGGAGCATGGAATGAAGGATTTTGACGATTAGTATAAGGCAGACACAAAGAAGAGCGATAGCTATCACCAGGATTATGACACCAACTTCTGTGTCACTCAGTGGAGTGTCTGCAAAAAGAAACTTGCACTTGGCTGGTGTTTCTTTTGTCTCATTTACCAGCACATAAGTGAAATAAGTTGAGTTACTGAAAGTCTTATTAACTTCTTCAATAGTTACTTTAGGTTCGCAATTTTTGATCAAGGACTTTGAATCAGCCGATTTGTCCCCAAGGGCAATCTTCTTTATAATGTTCTTGTCTAACTGGATGATCATCTTGGTGAATGGCTGGGTGACAGTCTTGAGCAGCTTCTTGTTGGTTCCTTTAGCCTGTTTCAAATCAAGAACTTCAATGATCTCTCCTGTCAATCGACGCAGGTACCCAGTAATGACCTCCATTGGCAAGAACACAATGACTGACAACCAGTTGAATATATCGTGTACAACGGCTCCAGCAAAGGCACGACGGAATTCATTTCGCTCGGCAGCTTGAGCTAAGGAGACAATGGTGTTGGTGACTGATGTTCCAATGTTCGCTCCCATTACGATTGGAATGGCAGGCTTAACATCCACAACTGAAAGGTAAAGTTCTCTGTTAATCTCTCACTATTCATAAATACACTCGAAAACAGAGGAAGGCCTAGCTCCGGCCCTAGCTCAAGGGTGGAAATTCTACTGAGCGATTCAGGCTATTTAGGAGTCAAAAATGTAATAAGACAAGGAATCACAAGGCCGTTCCTTTGCTTCATTCTAATTCCATTCAGTTTATCCCCTCTTGTGAAAGGTCTACTAAAATCCGTTGCATTCAAAACAAATTGTGCGAAAATAACTGGGTCTATTGAATGAGATGTTCAGAGCCGTCGAGGAAACTGTTTGGAGTGCAGTAGTGCTTACCATTTGTACAAATCAGTTTCATTTACTGAGAAACGGTCACGAAATCCTGAAACTGATATCAAAGATGGGCCATAATAAATGGAACGCGAATTTCCGCTAGGAGCATACCGTACCGTTGTTTCCGGAAATTGTGCGCAACAACGACCCGAAAAGCCGTGTTCCATTTACTTTTCAACCTGATTTTCCACACACTTTTTGTAAATGTAAACAACAACTTCTTTCATTATTATAATGTTGCGCAGGAAACTGCGTCAAAATTCTTCCTCCAAAACAGTGCTACACTGCAATTCGACACGACACAACACAGGGGGTACCCTACGACCGTTTTCTGAAAAATATATTTTCGGATAATCAAATATTGCCTAGAATTTCCTATTTCTTGAAGACGGCTAAAGAGTTCTAGATGAATGCCCCATTCATGTACAATTTTCGAAGCTTATCTAATAAATTCCCTACGATTTTCTGAAGTTTAATATTTCACTTTTCACACTCCGGGTTAGGTTATTTTTCGTAAGAAAAAAGGAAACCTAAAATTTTCAGATTCAAAAAAAGTGATGGAGAGAGGAATTAAAACATTTTTCACTTTCGTAATGCGCTAAATTGCATCTAAAATTTTCGGCAAAATAACTGACTGAAGCCCTCGTAATATCGAAAAGACTCAAGTCCCCTAGGATGACCGAACAGATACAAATGTTATAGCGCGGCTTAGAAAGCATTTCTAGAGGTCTAAAAATACTCTGGATAGCCTAAAAATTGTTTTCAATGCATTTGGGAGGAAACCGCAGTTGGGTGCCCCTGACAACACAGACATCACATTCAACGCAAAACTGACCCAGTCTCAAGCGGAAGTTTAAAATAGCTAATTCATGAGCGAGCTGGTGCGCGCGTTGTATTCCCTGTATATTTTCTCTATATTTGATTATGGAAATTAGAAGAAGATTGGGAAGTAGAAAGTGAAGTCCAGGGACTAGGTATGAGGCGAAATAATTGGGCATATTCTTTTTTGCTGGTTGCTGTCATTTGTTACTTTAAAATCTTTAACCTTCTCCTCACAATGCGTTAATTTTAAAAATGCTAAACATTTTAATCAGCCCTATGTGCACAGGAAAAAATAACCGATTCCCATTTTTGGATATTTTAGGTTATTTAAAGAATACCCATAAAAATCCCAAATTTGGCAAAGTGAGACAAGTCCCAACCATGGAATTCCCAACCAAGTTCCCTGATTGGGACTTGTCTCACTCTTCCAAATTTGGGATTTTTGTGGGTATCCTTTAAATACCCTAAAATATCAAAAAATGGGAATCCGTTATTTTTTCCTGTGGTGACCATTCGACACGCCGAAACGTTATGTCAATGACAGTTAACTCAGGCAAATATCTTCCAAAAACTTGAAACAATATTTTTGTAAACCCAAAACGACTTACTCTCGGCCGCCACCATCGAGACCACGATGGAAGTTGTAGTGGACGAGCTCTGAACAAGAACAGTTGCCAAGATGCCAATCATAAGGCCAGCTACGGGGTTGCTTAGAATGTCATTCGAAGCGAAGGCCTCGCCAGCGGCTTTTCCTCCCAACAGGCGAAAGGCACTGCTCAGGAAATCCAACGAACAGATGAACAAGTACAGAAGACCAAGGAGTAGGACAATCTTCGTAAACGCCAAAGCGACACGAAGAAACTTTCCCAACCTGTCGAGCTCTGTCGTTGAGCAAACAGAAAGATTCGGTCACTCAATCATAAGTCCAGTGGAGGGTCAAGGGGAGGGGCCCGGGGGGCCCGCCGCCTTATCTAAGGGTCTGGATGACCGCCCCCCACCCCCTGTGATTTGATGTGATCGAGGCTATACTTTGAAATTGTTACATCGGCATTGCAAAGAAAATATTATTCTGGTTTGCATTATGTATTAGTTGTCGTTCTCTGTACGTAACACTGATATTTTGCTAGTTGATTCGAGTTTCTTGCTTAATGATAAGAAAGTAAGCACCAAAAAGAGGGAAAATAACGCCAAAAACAACAGTTTATTCAGGTATTTCTATTTCTATACATGGTATTTCCGTTTTTCTTCTTTTTCTCCTTTTTCTTCAATTTTTCTTTCCTTTTCTCGTTTTTCATAGTTTTCAGAAATATATCCCTTGACTTCATTTGAATAAGCCGCAACTGACCTGCTTTAAAATACTTTGCCTTTCCTAATACTGATACTACAACTGGAAACTTAATTTCCTGTTATTTGATCAATTTTTTGATCGATGGTCGACAGACGTCATCGCATTACTTTTATGATATCACGTACTAGTTCCAGCATTTCCATTTTCAATGAAGTTCCGTTAGTGCTGAGGCGTTTAGGTTTGCACGATTTTTCTAGAATCCTGTTATTGTGCTTTGAAAATTGTTGACACAAATTTCCTACAATTAAAAGCCCGCGGGATTTTGAAGACGAAAATTTCCCCCTATCATAAGCCCCATAAAAGAGGCCTTTGAAACAGATGATTATATTTATTTATTTATTTATTAACTCATTATTACTTTTTAAACCTGTAAAAACCAGCGGGAGTCATTTTCGGAATTTTTGTAGTATGACGAAGTTAGACGAAGAATACAACCAGACACGATACTTACCAGACCATTTTGGTCCAAAATCCTGAAGTTCGGGCAGAGCCCAAGGGTCAAAATCTTCCTCATCCTGATTTCCTCTCCACCCGGGTTTATTTCCTGCGTTTTCTCCGGGGTCTCCTAGATAACCTTCGTTTTCGTTCTGCAAAAAGTCACTTTTGGAAGTCAGAAATGTTTCCAACAAGTCACAAAAAAGTGAAAAATGGCCAAGGAGAATATAGAACCTACTGCATGGTAATGTCCGTTGCGATTTGCCATTTCCACGTCTCCATGTTTGGACGAACCTCTCGTGAAGTCCGCCATGGTGCTAATGACGAGATTTGGAAGATTCTTCGAATATAAAAAATAAGGAACAAAGGAATGAGTTGACAGGGCAAACACATAGAAGCCGCCTCTATTGTTCTGCGTCGTCAAGATGTGGTTTTTAAGAGTGACGTTTGCGTAACGCTCTTATTCTTGGTCAGGTAAGCATGTCCTTACAACGGATGGCTAGCTTTTCGCTGTGTTATTAAAAAAAAACCCGCGTTCTATGCTTAAAACAGGAGGACCTACAATGCAGTCATGCAGAGATAGTAATATAACAGCTTTCAGTGAGCAGGGGCCTTGAGGATTGAAGGCCCAGTGCAAAACCCCTGCAAAACTACATGGACGTGAACCGCACACATATTCAGGCACGTTCCTTGTTATTAATTTAAACATTTCAACACTTCTAATCACCGGCACTGCGAAGTTCGCCGAGTTTTCTATGAGTTGAGTTGACTCTTTGACTCTTTGAAAACGAGAACGAGTTTGGTGTCTTTGATTAACTACGCAGTGTTGAAAACTGAATTTTAACTGAATTTTAGTAATGCTTATGTCATTTTCTGAACTGGTGTAGTTGTTATTGAACTTTGTTGTCGTTCTTGAACTAAAGTGTCTTTATTGAACTACAAAAGAGAAAAAGTTCTAGTTGAAACCAATTGGTAAATCACCTTCAATTCTAAACTATAAGGTTTGATGAAAATACATCCCGGAAGAAAGTCTTAGTTTACATAGCTTGAACTCACGTAACAGCTGTTGTTTGTCACCAAAAAAAAAACAAGTTTATACTTCCTGTAATTTAATATTAATTCCATATTTTCTGCGCACATTTTGTCCTCATGGAATAGCATCTTGAATTTATTTACCTAATTCCGCAATAAACGATTTGTTAAAGAGTCTAAAAAGTTGCATTTTTTGTTTTTGTTCAGAGAGCCGGCCGGCTACCCACTCTCACACTTAAGATAATAAGCACAATAGCCAATCAGATGGCATAATTCGTGATGATATGCAAAGTTGCTTTCTGCTTATTCTGCAAAACAAATCAAAGTTAAATCATGACGTTGATTGAATGAGGTAACGGTTGTGTCGAGTGTTAGGTACATCCAGCCAAGTTAAGTGATACGAGCTTATATAACAATTAGGTCATATTTTCTTCATGCACTTAACTACAATAACGTTGTCTAAAATTGAGCAGCAGATAAAAACTATTGCTATAGATAACTGAACCGAGTCATGTTTTCTAAGAGCTTCTTTAGTATAAGAGTCAGTCTTGACTCTGACTAGATCGCTCGGACGTAATGGTACGGTAAAACAGGCAACAAAAAACATGCACCTTGTCTTGCAACATTGCTGTAAAACAAGTTGACTGATAGCGCTGTTGAGGACCCGGATGTTGAGGAGCGTTGTACAACCCATATCAGACCTGTCTTGCAACAAATCAGCGGGTTGTTTTAAAACCGGTTTGAACGAGGGTGGTAAAACGACATCGCTTTTCAACTCGTTTCAAGGCAATGTTGCAAAACCAGCCAGTTGTACGTTTTTGTTGGCCGTTTTACAAAGCTTAACTGAATAAATAATTGAATCGGTAGGCTAGTTAAGGTGTAAAGGCTGCAAAACCGTGGACTATCAGGATTGGTAAACTGACTAACGGGTGCGTTCGATTAGGAAATCTGGATTTAGATTTTAAAAGCCGGATTTCGGATTTGCAATCGATCGCGAAATCTGAAACGGATTTAATCGCTGAGATATCTGTTCTTAGATTCCATTTCTTTCGTTTTTTTTTTTTTTTGGGGGGGGGGGGGGGGGGCGGAAATCCGACAAAGGAATTGATAAACAGTTCTTAACAAACAGTCGTCTTGCACACGCACGTATAATTTTTTAGGTATTTTTAGGTATTTTATTTATTTGCCACACGATTACGATAATTACAAAAAGATGTCAAAAAAAAAATGTAGGAAGAGATGGCGAGGAGGCCTAAAAGAAACTATAGAGCTTATGTTAATTAGGCCTCCTCAATTACAATTTTTCGAAGATAGTATAAAAATTACGGCGACGGATACAACATAATATGAGGTGAAAAATTAAAGTAATCAATATTACGGAAGTTTACAAATGTTGAATATTAAAAGGCTTTTTCCCAAAATTTTTGTTGGGGTATACTAATAATTATTACAAATAAATGCCTTAAGTGCTCTTTTAAAGGAGAAAGGTGAGGAAGCGTTGATGATGTTGGTGTTTAAGGTGTTGTAAAATTTAGGTCCTTGATAAAAAACGGAAAATTGTTTGGTTCGAGTACGACAGAAAGGCAGACGAAATTTACACGAGTTTCTTGTATTATACGAATGAATTTGACTTTGTAAGGTAAATTTACAATGAAATTTTAAAGGTAGAGTATGGTTTTGATAGGAGTACATGAATAAGCCTAGTTGTATTAAGTATATATCATGAAATTTTAAGATACCAAGATTTTGAAAGATTGGATCAGTATGTGCATCGAAAGTTGTTTTAGCTATAGTTCTGATCACTCGTTTCTGTAAAATCTCAAGACGAATAAGGTTAGTTCTGTAAGTAGAGGCCCAAACTAAGTTGCAATAAAAAAGGTATGGATAGACTAGAGAAAAATATAGTGTTCGTAAGGTTTTCGTGGATAAATAGAAACTGGATTTACGAATAATTCCTGTGCATTTAGAAACTTTATTGGCGACATGTGAGATTTCAGATTTCCAATTTAAATTTTCATCCATGATTACTCCCAAGAAAACTGTTTCTTTTACTTGATCAAATTTTTTATTATTAATTAAAAGTTGAATAGTTTGATTTGTACGCTTTTGAGATGGTTTAAATACAATGAATTTGGTTTTTTTCAAGTTTAATGAAAGCCTGTTAGCTCTAAACCATATTGACAACTTATTTAGCTCAGCGTTCAGTATATTAGTAAGGCAGTCTTTATCCTTGTGAGACACAAATACGTTTGTATCATCAGCAAATAATATCAGTTGTAATATTGTTGACGTGTTGATTATATCATTGATGTAGAACAGAAAAAACAAAGGCCCTAGTATTGAACCTTGGGGAACGCCACACATGATATTAGCACGATACGAAACATAACCATTGTATTCTACAAATTGAAGTCTGTTGGAAAAATAGCTCTTAATCCATTTGAGAGCCAAGCCACGTATACCATAGTGTTCAAGTTTATCAAATAAGATGGAATGATTGACTGTATCGAAAGCTTTCGAGAGATCTAAAAAGATACCAACCGCTAATTCACCATGATCAATAGCAGATGAAATTTTTTCATGCAAATCAATCAAGGCAAGCGTCGTAGAGTGGTTTTTCCTGAAGCCGAACTGGTTATCACAGAGAATATGTAAATTAGTTAAATAATCATACAAGCGATTATAGATGATTCTCTCTAGAAATTTTGAAAAGCTCGGTAGAACCGAGACAGGCCGATAGTTGGTGAATAGTGACTGGTCATCAGCTTTAAACAGTGGTACCACACGAGCTATTTTCATTTGATCTGGTACAACGCCATGAGCGATCGATAAATTCATAATGTGAGCTAGAGGTCCCGAAATGATTTGAATGGATTCCTTAATTATAGACATTGGAATATTATCGTATCCAGCCGCTTTCCCGGAAGCAAAAGATTGAGCAATGGTAATAATTTCATCCTCTGTTGTTGGGCTAAAAAAGATTGACTCTCGAAATGATCCAGATAGAAAATCTTTATGTGAACAAGGAGGAGGCCGTATCTTCTTTGCGAGGTTGGGACCAATACTAGAGAAGTAGCTACAAAACCTATTTGCTACTTCCACTGGATCAGAAATCTCCTGACCGTCTGACTTAAATATTGTATTTAATTGAGGCCTTTGCTTTTTTCTGTTTAATACTTCGTTTAAAATTTTCCAGGTCGCATGTGTATTTGATTTAGCATCTTCCAATTTCTTTTCATAATACCGACGCTTAGCCAAGCGCAAGGTGTGATTCAATTTGTTCTTATATCTTTTGTAGAGTGAACAATTGTCGACTGTTAGAACTTGAAGATATTTTTTGTAAAGTTTATTATACAAAAAGTCCATTTTCCAAGTTTGGCAAAACAGGTTCTTATATTTGGGGGTAGTTATTGGTAAGTTAGGCTAAAGTAGGTTCTTAATTAGGTTCTTAAGTTTTCAGTAGAAACCATTCCTGTACAAGCAGAAAAAATAGGTTTGATCCTTTATGATACAGCATTTATTTATAACTGTCTTGTCATGGGCCTTGTGCAAGGCTAACTAAACAATTTTAATATATACACACTCAGTGATCTTGGTGGCTTAAGCAATCTGATTGGTTCGCTATCTCGGACTATTCAACAATATTTACCTCCTAGCGAGTGGATAATGTGTGAGCTCGGTTTTTTTCCCATTTTATCACAGAAAGATCTTTTAAAAGTCGACAAAATCCTAGGGTTGACTTTTTTTCAGGCAAGAAAAGTCTTCGAAGAATTCAAAACGGCGTTTTTCCATTTACTGTTGTTGGGTTTTGTGGTCGATGGATTGTTTACAACTCCCGTTTATTCGCCTAGAAGAGGGCGTTTCGTGAACTCAGCGTTTCCTAACGAGAAAAATTTGGCCCAAAAACGAAGTTTATTTATGACAAACAAATTTGAAAGTAAATGTTTGCAGAAATTCTACGTTTCAAGTAAACACGAGAAAGAATGCACATGAAGACGAGGTCTTACCTCGAGGAACCGAATCGCCATTTTTGTCACCACTTCATGCGAAGAACGACACAACAAACCTTTTCGGCTATAAACTTGGCGAGTCAACAGAAAACAACAAAGCTTTTCTTTTCTTCTCAGGTAAGGAAACAATTCAAGCTTTAAGCGGTTCCATTTAAGTCATTACGCTGTTGTTTGCGAAGTGATAAGCTTGTGAATTGCCATGTTTGAAAATTCTACAAAGATCTATTTTTAAACTGTCGCGTGTCTAGCTGACCTGATCTGTCCATCAAATCGTACTTTTTAATGGTTTCCTCTCTGATTTTGTTGAGATAGTAGCTTTAGGAATATTTACCTCGCCACTTCGTGGCCCCGTAAATATTTAGCCACTATTCTCCTCGATTTCAAAGAATAATTGTTAAATATACACTATAAACAAAGTATCTTATACTTCTTAGTTAAAAATGCTTATGAAAATATTCCATAACTCACATATAAGAACCTAATAAATTTTGCTTGGCTAAACAGGTTGTTATATTTTGGGGTATAACAATGGGAAAGTTCTGCCAGCAGGTTCTTAAATCGCTAGGTTCTTATACGCGAGTTTTTACTGTAACGTTTTCAAACGGGTCAAGCTGCTTTTCTGTAATCCCTATCTTGCACCTTAGTGGGTCGTCTAAAGCATATTCAGTAACGTGTTCTGAAGATTAGATACAAATTTATTGGAGCAAAAATAAGTTTTAACAAAATAAAAGGATTTAATTCCCATAGGATTGGTTTAAGACACCAACATGGCCGCCGTTTTATTGTTTTGGGACACCAATATGGCGGACTCGACGTCATGAAAAACACTCAAAAAAAGAAAAAAATTACTGTCGACTCAATAATAAAGTCGAAACTCTCTACAATGGCCGCCTTGGGGGCAGAAGAAAGTGGCCGTTGTGGAGAGGTAGCCGTTATGGGGAGGTAGGGGTTTTATATGACAATTTTTTATGGAGTACATGTTTTTTTGTGTGTTTACTGTGTCCCATAATCATGGTAATCCAATCATATATAATATACACAAAAAGTTTGAATTATGTCTTGAATCAAAGATGTTTATAACGTAAGAAAACGAGCAAGATTCGCAACATTAGCTTTAAGTATCGTAGACAATTTTTGCCTACTGCGGCAGTATAAATGAAGCAAAATCAAAATACGATTACCGCGATCGATTGATCATGAACGTGCCAATTCGTGACCATTCATGACTTTTTCATTAGTCGCTGAAAAAAACTAGCTGTTGTCGAGAGATTATTTTGACAGTTGGGACATGCGTTAGTGGCTGTTGCCGTCGGGTAGAGAGGTGGTTGTTGTGGAATAAGAGTAAATGTGTGGACTGTCCGCCAGGAGAAAATATAGTGGCCGTTGTGGAGAGGTGGCCGTTGTAGAGAGGTAGCCGTTGTTGAGAGGTGGCCGTTAGTGGAGAGGTAGCCGTTGTAGAGAGGTAGCCGTTGTGGAGAGGTGGCCGTTAGTGGAGAGGTGGCCGTTGTAGAGAGGTGGCCGTTGTGGAGAGGTGGCCGTTAGTGGAGAGGTAGCCGTTGTTGAGAGGTGGCCGTTAGTGGAGAGGTAGCCGTTGTAGAGAGGTGGCCGTTGTGGAGAGGTGGCCGTTAGTGGAGAGGTAGCCGTTGTTGAGAGGTGGCCGTTAGTGGAGAGGTGGCCGTTGTTGAGAGGTGGCCGTTAGTGGAGAGGTGGCCATTGTAGAGAGGTGGCCGTAGTGGAGAGGTGGCAGTTGTAGAGAGGTGGCCGTTGTGGAGAGGTGGCCATTGTAGAGAGGTGGCTGTTGTGGAGAGGTGGCCGTTGTAGAGAGGTGGCCGTTAGTGGAGAGGTGGCCATTGTAGAGAGGTGGCTGTTGTGGAGAGGTGGCAGTTGTAGAGAGGTGGCCGTTGTGGAGAGGTGGCCGTTGTAGAGAGGTGGCCGTTTTTGCAGAGGTGGCCATTGTAGAGAGGTGGCCGTTGTGGAGAGGTGGTCATTGTAGAGAGGTGGCTGTTAGTGGAGAGGTGGCCATTGTAGAGAGGTGGCCGTTTTGGAGAGGTGGCCGTTGTAGAGAGGTGGCCGTTAGTGGAGAGGTGGCCGTTGTAGAGAGGTGGCCGTTGTGGAGAGGTGGCCATTGTAGAGAGGTGGCCGTTGTGGAGAGGTGGCCGTTGTAGAGAGGTGGCCGTTGTAGAGAGGTGGCCGTTGTTGAGAGGTGGCCGTTAGTGGAGAGGTAGCCGTTGTTGAGAGGTGGCATTTGTAGAGAGGTGGCCGTTGTGGAGAGGTGGCCGTTGTAGAGAGGTGGCCGTTGTGGAGAGGTGGCCGTTAGTGGAGAGGTGGCCGTTGTAGAGAGGTAGCCGTTGTAGAGAGGTGGCCGTTGTGGAGAGGTGGCCGTTAGTGGAGAGGTGGCCGTTGTAGAGTTGGCCGTTTTAGAGAGGTGGCCGTTGTGGAGAGGTGGCCGTTTTAGAGAGGTGGCCGCTGTGAAGAGGCGGCCGTTAGTGGAGGTTCGACTTTATAACTTATTGACTGAAAAAGTTTACCTCATTAGGCTAATAGAAGCGAAACGGCGCGCTTCACATGTTGTATGCCTCGTTAGTAAAGCCAAGAAACGAAACAAGCTCGGTGCATATGTAATATACCTTTCTTCTAAGATTCGCTTGGACCGTAACGTTTACGATCCAGGCCTATTTTAAGAGGGTTGATATGAAGTCATCAGAACATAACGGTGCTTATATTACCCCACCTTTTCGCACCAATATGCTCATTTCAAGCAAGAGGACATTTTTCACCTGTCTTAATTTCAGAAATAAGTGACATCATTTCTCTATTTTACTGTCTTGTAATTGTAAGTCCATTTACTGTGGAGGGTGGGGTTCTGACTCCAGCAATGGCCCAGCTTCGGTGTATTAAAATACTAACATGACTCCGAGGCGGTTAAGGGATCAAAATTGCACATTTTCACGGCTCTACTGTCTCGTAATTCCCAGAAGCGAATTGAGCACACAGAAAACCAAACAAAATATTGAAAAATGCCCAGAAAGCCTCGGAGTCATGTTAGAATTTTAAAATATCGAACGTGGACTATTTTAGAGACCCCAAGTTCAGGCGAACCCTCCTGTCCTACGTTGGATTAGTTGTTCCGTTCGGATGCCGCTACAGCAAAAACACCTGATCACTCCCCCACCCTTGAGGCAATCTTGTACCTAGAGTTCGCCAGATGTTTGTTCAGCGGGTAGTCTGTCCTGGCGTTTCCGCTGACCGCTTAGCCCGCGGTCTGTAAGTAAGAAGTTGCCCTTGAACGCTATGGCAGGTCAACGTCATATGATACGTGTGCTGTGGTTTGAAAGAGACGTTTGACAAAGACGTTACGATAGTTTTAGCTCTAAATCGAATTTCTGCCCTTATAGGCATTTTCTTTGGAAATGCTTTACCCTACGTATACTTTGGGTGCTTGTCTTCTATTGAGCTCCGGGGGGGTACTTTAGGAATTTCTGGGTGGGGATGTGCCGCTGGGACCAGGGATAGTTCAGCTGAATTTTGCTACCCTATACTAGAGTAACCTCCCCCAAATCCCCCCTATCCTAGAGTAGCTGTTTTCCAGAAACTACAGAGGTCACTAGCACAGCCTAGCCAAAACAAAACCTTATACCACAATCCCTAGTCTAGATAAAATCTTCAAGCAACTGATCAGTTTCCTGAAAATTGATACCCTATTCTAGACCTAAACGCTCTGATTTATATACCCTATCCTAGAGTAAACTGCTTGAAAACCATACCCTCACAGCGGCACATACCTATATAGCCCATATATGGCAGCAACCCCCCCCCCCCCGGTATTGAGCGAAGTTCCACAAAAATGTGTATAAAGAATTTTGAGGTATCTTTGAATTTCTTCAAAAAGGATATAAATTATGCATTCACGGAAGGCTGGACTTAATGCGGACAAATTTGCAACTTTTAGGATGCTTCCGAAAAGTTTTTATCGCTCATTCGTTTTGAAAATGACCTTTATACACTCTATAACTGGCTAAACGCAATAAGACTTGCTCAAATTCGAAAAAACATCAAAACATGTGAATCAGTCAAACGCAATGCTGAGCTGTTTTTGTAATTTTTAAGGCTACTTTCACCAAATCACCGATTAAACCAAAATTCGTCGATGGATTTCCTTTAAAAAATTTCAGTGTTGCAATTGATTACTGTACTACAAAATCCCCTTGAATTTCGTGTCCGTTAAAAACTTAAAGTTGTGTAACGTAGGCGCAAAATTGAGCAAAGTACTGAAGAGATCTCATAGATCTGGCTAAGGTTTTGCTTTGGAATTTCCTAATGTCTCGAGTTTATACAACATCAAATACCCATACAGCATGCGAGAATTTTCCGCGCTTGGTTGCCCTCCGTAATCTATTCGCTATTGTTTTCTCCTTTTCTGCAGCACTACCATATTTTGGAAAGATTTCAGAGGGCAACCAGGCACGGTTTATTCTCGCCTGCTGCAACAGCGGACGAACAATTACCATTAAAGCGGCACACAGGTCAATTTTTCTGATCCCATCTCCATACGCATACCGTGGGAGAACTGTTTTGCGGTTCCCAACCAACAGCTACCAGTTCTCTACGGTGGCGGTGGCAAGTAAACCAGTGCTATTGCACTCTTCTCGGTAGTAAAGGGCCGGGTGGATGGTCGCAAGGGGGACTTCTCGTCTCGAAGTCTCGACACCTCTCGCCATGCTGATGAGTCCTAAATAGGAAGAAACAGCTATCCATTGCTACCACTACCGGAGTGATAGGGTCTTTCGCATGCGTAAGGTACTGACCGTACCGCGGGGTTGGTACGCTTGCTTCCCGGGGGTACTCCTGGGAATTCTTGGTGGGGATGTGCCGCCCAGTTCTCCAAATTCTGACCCGATTTCAGACCAGAAAATGTAATTTTCCACATCCGTTTTCAGACTAAAACTCTAAAATCCATCCCCGTTTTCAGACCTGGTCTTTAGGCAGAAATTATGTTATCATTACTTAGATTAGAGCGCAAACACAAAAACTATTCAAATCCACTTCGAATTCGCATATTTCTCTTTCTTTCCTTCTCATTTGGAATTGAAATGATAAATACGTTTATACTCTCCGTAGTTCCCTCGAAAACCATACCCGCTTTCAGACCAAAACGGCCCAAAACCCTACCTGATGGGACGACACATACCCATATGGCTTATATAAGGGAGCACCCCCCCCCCCCCCCTCTCCCGGGGTGTGCTTCAGTGCTCAAACTGGTATTGTTAACAAAAAATTACGTTGGAGGTAAGACCGGGTAAATCGGCTGGGGCCTTCGTTGTTTGCAAGGAATTTGCAGTAGATAGCCTGCTAGATAAATCTGATCCTGCTTTGTTCTAAGGCCTGGGAAAAAGGAACTGATTACAGCCGCTCCTGGTTAGCTCAATTGCATAAACGCCGGTACGGGTACCGGATGGCGCGAGTTTTAGAGGTAACACTTTCTCCTAAGTCAATTGAATTTACACAAGAGCCATAATGAGATGCTCTTGATTTACAAATGTAATGAAATTTCTTATCAGGACAATAAACCCGTAGGTACCGTCTCAGAACACTTGCAAGCAAGCTCATATGAAATTCCTTGGGATGTTAGAATCTAAACACTACCCGTAAACAGTGGAGGAAGTTGTCCTCTCGCAGGCCTCGCTGGATTAGCTTGAAAGGCTTCTGAGTGAATAAGACTACAACACAGCACATACGGAAAGAAGAAATTTTTTGGCCGGGAACTGCACCTTATTAATAAGTTCAGGAATGAACCCCCTAAAGGTGCGTCTCTGTGATTGTCTTTAAAACAATCCTTCTCTACTAACTGGAAGTTTATCTTGCCCTTTTGCTTAACACAACGCGTAAAAGCACACGCCCCTTACAAACCTCGTACTCCGAGCCTCTCCCTTTTGTCCATCATGGGAAGTACCTCCTACCAACCCCTGGGGCAACAATGGACTCATAATACTCAAAAAGGTGCTTTATTGATGTAATAAAACTTACACTAAAAGTGACGGTATAAGATGTTTTCATTGCAGCTACAAATGCCGAATAAAGGGGTAGTTCAGTTATCTAACGAGCTGTATTTCTCCAACTAGACAAGAACTACTAAGTTCAGTTAAGAGTTAATTCATGTTTCCAAAAAAGGTTGGTCCATTTTAAAATGTGTAAACTTATACTCACTAAAATACACCCGCAAATGAGGACCAAGAGGTTTACCAACCTCCTGGAAGAATTTGCAATTTTAATAACCAAAAATATAAGAAGCTTTTTTGCCAGACTTAAATAAAGTAGGTTCTTATTTGCGGGTGCTTACTTTATCAGTGGTCACCCAAAGCAAGCCATAAAAAAACTGCAGCATGATAACTGAAACAATTGTAACAAAACTTTCAACAAAATTCACTTTTAAAAGTGTGGACTTTACAACTTTTCAAATTATGTACATAATTGTGACCTTCGCTAACTAAAAGTGAAAAAAGGATCATTTTGCCCGTATCCGTGTTTGTGAGCTGTGTCCGACCCAAATAAATTCCCCTTAGCTTCTAGCTGTCATGGAGGTTTTCTTTTTCTGCTTTAGTCCTCCCGATTTCTACCGCAGCAGCAATATCGTTTAAGTCCAGCCAATTTTTTAAACACACGATCATATGGCTCCAATGATCGTGTCCATTTTGGTAGCCATTTCCAATCTTGGACGGCCTTTGGCAAAACTTTTGGGGCTTTCCTCTGAAGGATGTTGACAATGATGGTGAACAGCAAAAGAAGTGCAATTGGAACTGCCACACCAACCAGGACTTGCCAACCAGCCAGTGACAAGCCAAATATAGCTGCCGGAAGGAGAAAGAATCCAAAAATCAGGTAAGCCAAGGCAAACCAGCGGTACTCTGCAGTTTTGTTGCCCAGGAATTTTGCCGTGTTGATAGGCAATTTGCGAACGTAAGGGACTGGATACCATAATATGATACCAGAAATATTGAAGAACAGATGGCAGAAGGCAATCTGGAGGGCTTTGTCCAAGTTTGAGGTACTTGCCAGGGCTGCCAGAATGCCCGTTGCAGTTGTTCCGATGTTTGCACCCAAAGTGAGTGGAAAGGCGTGCTCAAGAGACACCACCCCGACTCCGATAAGAGGCGTAAGGGCAGAGGTGAAGATGGAACTGGACTGAACCAACATTGTTAACCCAGCACCAACAAAAATGGCAAAGTAACCAGTGAGATTCCTAAATGGTCCTAGGAAGTCTGCGTTGACGGTCTTCTTGATAATCTTGGCCATCTGACTGCGAAGCATGGAATGAAGGATTTTGACGATTAGTATAAGGCAGACACAAAGAAGAGCGATAGCTATCACCAGGATTATGACACCAACTTCTGTGTCACTCAGTGAAGTGTCCGCAAAAAGGAAGCAGGAAGGATCTGTTGTAGACGACTCGTTCACAAGTTTATAACTTATACTCCCAGTGGTAACATTTTCCACAGTCTTATTGACCTCCCCAATGAGAGTTTTCGGCTTGCAACTTTTGATGAGAGACTTTGATTCAAGAGATTTGTCTTCAAGAGCAATTTTCGTTGTGATTTTTTTTATCCAACTGAATAATGAGCTTGGTAAATGGTTCCGTTATTGTTTTCAACAACTTTTGGTTGACACCTACATTTGTTTTGAGACTGAGGGAGTCAATGATCTTTCCAGTTAGTCGGCGCAAGTAGCCGGAAGCTTTTTCCAGAGGCAAAAACACAATGACAGACAACCAGTTGAATATATCGTGTACGACGGCTCCAGCAAAGGCCTGACGGAATTCATTTCGCTCGGCAGCTTCAGCCAAGGAGACAATGGTGTTGGTGACTGATGTTCCAATGTTCGCTCCCATTACGATTGGAATTGCAGGCTTAACATCCACAACTGAAAGGTAAAGTTCTGATAAGTACCTGACATACGTTTGAAAACGGAGGTAACCCTAGCTTAAGGGTGTCAATTATATTTGCCCAACAAGGGCCAGTATGGGGATTCTAGCGATTGCCGTTCAGGAGTTAAAAAAGTAATAAGAATGCCAGGGACTAACAACACGGTTCCTTTACTTCATTCTTACGCGACCTATGAATAATATGTTTTGTTTGGCATGGCCGTCTTGCCTGGCAATATTTAGTTTGGCCTGGTACAGTAATACAAGTGTCGCGGACCCTAAATTCCTTTTATCCTGTTGACTTCTAAAAACATACAGAGTGTGTACTTCTCATCTGACTTCTGTCCCTTTCATATACTTGAAACTTGAAGTGTGCAGTTTTTGGAAAAGAATTTGTGACAATTTTTATAGCACTTTCCTCTCTAAGTAAGCTTTCGAGCAATTCTTTTTTCATGCATCGTAGAGAGTCACGTAGGATCAAATCGCAGCTGTCAGCGTCAATGAAAACAAATATGCACATCAGCTCCAAACCGGTTTGATGAGATATATGATCCTAAAATTGCATGGAAATAAGATTCGTAGCTCCTGTGACCTAGCCTGGTAAATATCTTCCAGGGGCACCCAACGAGAATATAGTTCAAAACCACTTAAACATAGCACTGTTAAACGTATTTTAGTATTTAAACGGTAGACATAGGCATATTTTTATCCCCTAAAAATTTTTCATCTGTTCGGATTTCCTAGCTGAAAGTCTAGTGATCCGAAAATTATAGGGATCAAAACTTACCTTTTCGAAAATGTCAGCCAGAAAAAAGGCTCCCGAAAATTCTGGGTGACCTATTAGAGTAAAACTCTGTTAAAAAAGGGCAATTATACAATTTTTTAGATGTTCGAAAATCCTAGGAGAGGCAGGCAAGCAATGAATTTTACAACAAATGTTCCGAAAAAATCTAGATCTCAAATCGTCTTCCGAACAGATATTTTCCGAAAATTGACGTTGGGTGCCCCTGATCTTCCAAAACCATGCAACATTGTTGTTATAAAATACAAAACTTACTGCGAGCAGCCACCATTGCGACCACGATGGAAGTTGTAGTGGACGAGCTTTGAACAAGAACAGTTGCCAGGATGCCAATCATAAGGCCAGCAACGGGGTTGCTGAGAATTTCATTCGAAGCGAAGGCTTCGCCAGCGGCTTTTCCTCCCAACAAGCGAATGGCACTGCTTAGGAAATCCAACGAACAGATGAACAAGTACAGAAGACCAAGGAGTAAGACAATCTTGGTAAACGCCAAAGCGACGCGAAGAAACTTTCCTTTGCAGTCGAGCTCTATTGGTCAGGGAACAGAAAGATTCGATCACACAATCATAAGTCCAATGGCGGATCCAAAAATGTTTTTGGAGACCGCACAACACCCCCCCCCCCCCCCTCCCCCTCCACCCCCCTTATCTCAAGGTCTGGATCCGGCACTGAAGTCGCAATTGTTGGTAACGAATTGTTGTTAGCAACAGGTTTCAAGGCATTTGTAAACCCTGTTGTGATTTGATGTGAGGTTATCATTTGACATTGTTACATCGGCATTGACAAGAAAACATTATTCTCGTTTGCATTATGTATCAGTTGTTGTTCTCTGTATGTAACATGTTTTGCTAGTTGAAACGAGTTTCTTGCTAAATGATAAGAAAGTAAGGGCCAAAAAGAGGGAAAATAATGCCAACAACAACAATTTATTCAGGTATTTCTATTTATGTACATGGTATTTACGTTTTTCTACTATTTTTTTTTTCTTTCCTTTTCTCTTTTTTTCTTTGTTTTCAGAAATATATCGCGTGACTCCATTTGAATAAGCCTTAACTGAGCTGCTTTAAAATACTTTGCCTTTCCTAATATTGATACTACAACTGAAATGACGATGGTGATGCTAAAAGCTTAATTTTTGATCACTTAGCACGTAAGATGATGCGTCCTCCTTTTTCTTGACTCTATGTCTCTATTACTCTATGACGCCAAGCTCTGCCTTTGCAACTTTGATAAGTATGAAGCAAGGAGAGAAAACGCAAGAAATTGTGGCTAAATACGTATGTGATCGCTTCCGCGAAAGAGATAGACGCGTTAAATATAACCTTGTTTAGTTGTATAAATTCTACAAATGTACACCTCTGTAATTATTGCACTAAAATCTTTGTTATCGTTGTAAACACATGTGTCTGTAGGCGCTCTGTCGATAATAAAGCAGTTATCCTATCCTATCCTATCCTATCCTTTTTGAACGATGGGTGACAGTATCAAGTCATCGCATTAAATTTATGATATCACGTACTAGTTCAGCATTTTCATTTTCAATAAAGTTCCGTTATTGCTGTCACTTTTAAGTTTGCGAGTTCTGAAGAATTACTTCGCACGAATTTCTAGAATCCTGTTATTATGCTTTGATAATTGTTGACACAAATTTCCTACAATTAAAAGCCCGCGGGATTTTGAAGATGAAAGTTTCCCCACAAAAGAGGCCTTTGATTACATTTATTTATTTAATTATCTATTTATTAACGCATTATTACTTTTAAAACCATTTAATACCCGCGGGGGTCATTTTCGGAATTTTGTGGTATGACGAAGTTAGTCGAAGAATACAACCAGACTGAACGCAACGAAACTTACCAGACCATTTTGGTCCAAGATCCTGAAGTTCGGGCAGAGCCCAAGGATCAAAATCTTCCTCAATCTGATTTTCTTTCCATCCGGGTTTATTTCCTGCGTTTTCTCCTGGGTCTGCTAGATACCCTTTGTTTTCGTTCTGCGAAAAGTAATTAATGGAAGTAAAAAATGTTTGCAACAAGTCAAGGTCTTTGAAAAATGACCAAAGAGAATATGGAACCTACTGCATGGTAATGTCCGTTGCGATTTGCCATTTCCACGTCTTCATGTTTGGATGAAACTCTCGTGACGTCCTCCATGATGCAAATGACGAGATTTGGAAGATTCTTCAAATATAAAGAATAAGGAATAAAGGAATGAGTTGACAGGGCAAATACTTAGAAGCCGCCTCTATTGTTGGCAATATTTAGTAAACACTTTCTCTCACAATGACGTACTCAAAAATAAACTGACCTTTTTGATCAGCTTAAAGCACCTCCGAGTTTCTATTCCCAACTACTCTATCCACATATAAATCTAGCAAAACGTTTTCTAACAGCTTATCCTGACTACTAAAACCTTACCAAAAAAGACGAATTTATACTACTGACTTTGTCCTACAGGAGCTTATAAATCAAACGAATCGACGAATCACGCACCTCACTTCTCTTACGTGCAAAGACTTATGGCTGTCGTAATAGGGTTTTTGTTTTAGGCTATTTTAATAAGTAAGAGAATCCAAACATTTTATCACTGTAAATTTCTTAAACTGTAGCTACATCCTAATTGACACAGTAGTGTAAAGGTTTCAATACTCACTTACTGGTAGGAGCAGAGGTTGCCTTTATTGCCTTTCTTAATATACCAATGTCCCACAAAGCAAGACAAACGCTTGAAATACTTCAAGAAAATATGTTCAATCTAGTACCATTTTTCGGACGCCAAAGGCCAAAGCTAATTAAAAGATTCATGAAACCTGCGATGGGCCGGGCCGAATTTCAGGAGCACACCAATATTTTATTCCCTAACCGCTGGGTATCAAGACTACTGAGAAAAGTTAATCACTGGACGAATTAAGGAAATTAGGTCATCGTTTCTTTTTAGTTATCATGCCAGTGATCACACATTGTCTGAAGAAAAATCATGTTCAAAAAAGAAAATGTCAGTTATATTATCATAGGTCAATTGACACTACTCACTTAAGATGTCTGTTTCAATATAAGTGATGTTGTTGAGCTCTGGAATTTTTCGATTCCCAAAGTTGAACATTGAACACTGCCCATCTTTCAGTTTTCTGTTGAACGTCCTCAATTTGGTCGCCGGTAGTTAGTTAGCTTTCATGTCAACCTTCCTCGTGTGCCTTGCCTCCACTTACTTAGTGAGTCAAATTATCAGAACAAATTCGAATAAAGCTATCCTTGATTTCCTTATCATAATATTATTTTTAGCCAAACGCGTTCGCTGCTGACGCCGTCGTGTTTGCTTATAAAGTTCTTTCAGGTCTCTCAGCTAACATGAATCTCACCCTGTCGGTGATTGGTCGCTTCAAAGGGTCATACTCTTCTACATGCACAACTGCGTTTTTTTCTCGCGTTCTCATACTGATATAATAAAAGAGAAATATCCTATCTATTCTTAGTCCATACTGTAAGTTAAGAAAATACGTTTTGTTTTTGTTCTTCGAACTTGCGCCTTAAATGCGATTGGCAAATCCTTGTCCACTTTGGAGCACAATCTTTGAACGTATTTCTCCTGCTGGAAAATTTTGTTACTACCCCATCAAAGAAAGTGTTTCTTGCAGTTTTAGAGGTCATGCCGATCTTCTTTGTGTCAAATATTGGAACTTTTAGCATGATTACAAATATAGTAAAGAGGTTATGTCATTTTTCCTCTTCTTCTAAGTATACTCTTTTAAGTTCCTGTAGAATTTCCTTCGATACTTAAAATAAAAACAGCATAAACCAATTTTGTATTTTCGTCCTTGCGATCTTATCTTGCGATCCCGTTTTCTCACCACCTGTGTAAGTGCAGCTTTATTCAAAATTTGGCTTGTAGCGCTTTTTTTGTATATCTCTGAAACGACTCGAACGAATTTTTTTAAAATCTCTTCACATAATCTTCATAATTTATATAATAATGCCTGAAACTTTCATTAAGATTGATTCACTGCAACACCTTGAAATTTCAAACCAACCTATCCTACGAACTGGTCAAAAACCCGCGCTACAACATTCACTGTTTTGACGTTATGCTAATTTTTCCAAATTAATGCCGACAATACATATATCCATGACTAGTACATTTCAGTGTGAGTAATGTCAATGTTTTACATTCAAAAGATGCGATAAATTCAAACTAAAATGAACTATTCATGGAGGTATGTATATATAGTTCGCATTATTTTGGAAAATTAGTATAAAGTCAAAACAGTGAATGTTGTAACGCAGATTTTTGACAGGTTCGTAGGATAGGTTTGTCTTGAAATTCCAAGGTGTTGCCGTGAATAAATCTTAACGAAAACTTCAGACATTATTATATACGTTATGACGATTATGTGAAGAGATTTTAAAAAAATTCGTTCGACTCGTTTTAGAGATATACAAAAAAGCGCTAAAAATTTTGAATGAAGTTCCACTTATACAGGTGGTGAGAAAAAGGGTTAGTTTTCAAGATCGCAAGAACGAAAATACACCAAAGTTTCCTTGCCTCAAAATATGATATTAGGCAGCATTTGACCCTACTAAAGAATAATTTGAGTCACTTATAAGGTTTTATTAAAAAATCTATCTCGGCTATTGAAAATTCAAGGTTTGAAATATATTTTTGTTTTAGTCGAATTCAAACATACAGAATTTTTTACTTCTTACGGACATTGTTTGCTAAACACCAAACTTTAAGTTCCTAGTGTTGGATTTTCAGCAGCTGGTCTAGATCACACAAAATCCGGCTTTTGTCAGTTTCAAAGTTTTTTGTTTATTGTTGTCATAGTAATTACTTAAAACTACATTTTCACAAATTTCAATCCATAGCCAGTTACTGGTGATAATTTTATAGCGATTGGACAAGGAAAAACTACTTTTAAGGCGATTGAAAAATATCGGTATGGCCTCTGAAAAACTGTATCGAAAAACCTTAATATCATATGCGTTTTTAAGCACCTAATTACAACAATAAACTTAGGAGGAATATTAAACATTTCCTGAAAAAGACGACACAACGCAGTGACAACGTTTGAGTTTCGAACGAAGACCTATTTTGGATACACCCGGCGACAGCGACAGCAACATTAGCAACAAGCCAAACAACAACTTTCACACATGCATCACGCCATGTGTGCTTTGATGGAGACTTAACAGATCCAACGACGCGGACGGCAACGAGAACGTCAAAAAATAGGTTTTATAAGCAAAACAACAACTTTGCATGTGCATCACGCTTTTTTGTAAATTTCTTTCCCCGTTTTTGCACTACTACGACGTGAAAATTCCTAATTTCGCGTTTTACGGAGGACGGACGTAAACAAGCAACGACGAAATTTTATTTCTCTTTCTGTACTTGGATCTGGTCCCTAGGAATTCAACTCTAGGAGGGTTCGCCTACATTTCACAAAGTAAGTGGGTGGGAATTATAATTGCGATAATGACTAAAAGAACTCAAATTCACTTTTTAAGCGACGTTCCCATTGCCGTCACGTCGTTGGATCTTAAAGTGCCTGATGTTAGTGTACAACCACGACATGAAGATGTCTAAATTCATGTTTTATAGAGAACGTAAAGAAGCCGACGAAGAAATTGTCTTTCTCTTTCTGAACTTGCAAATGGTTCTCAGTAATTCAACTTAAGGAAGGTTCACTTAAATTTGACAAGGTAAGTGATTTGGAATAATTGCGATAAAGATTGAAAGGGTGGGTTCGATTGGGAAATCTGGATTCAGATTTTAAACGCCGGATTTCGGATTAACAATCGAACGTGAAATTTGAAACGGATTTCAGCGCTGAGATATCTACTCTTAGATTCCCATTCTTTCGGGGTTTTTTTTTTTGGGAAATCCGACAAAGGAATTGATAAACAGTTCTTAAGAACAGCGGTCTTGCACACGCACTGATAATTAGCAAAACGAAGACCACTGTTCACGAGAATAGTTTTACAAATCCTTTTCTGGATTTCCCAATCGAACGGTACAAAGGAAATCCATGAAATCCGGATTTGGATTTCTTAATTGAAATCCTCCATGAGAACGGATTTCTCGGAGGCAAAATCCGTTTTCTGTGGTTTTCGGATTTCGCGTGCGATTTCAAAATCCGAAATCCGGATTTCCCAATCGAACATTTCCTTCTCCTCACTGTTCTCTGATCTTTATTTTAGGTTCCCTTAAGGATCAGTTTACAAAATAGCGGAAATCTTGCGGAAATATATTGAGAGGATGACAAAGGATGCTAATTACATATGTGTTGCAATAAGTCATTTTTTCTATATATGTCCAGCTGGCGATGTTTTGAAAACAAACCTAACGAAATTTGTCATCATTTGAAGTGAAAAGGCGTCAATAGACATGTTTCTTTGGACAAGGTCCAAACTCACACTAACAAAGGAAAAGGATATGAGAAAAGGGAAAAGCAAGAAAAAAGAAACGAGGAGAAAGGAAAAAGGAATGATTGCACTAGTAGTTTTTATAATGGCTTCTTTGCAGATAGTTCTTGGCCGAAAAAAATTGTTGGGCACAAAAGGTCCATTTGGCGGTAACGTTTTCAAAAGTCATACGGGTCAAGCTGCTTTTCTGCAATCCCTGTCTTGCACCTTAGTGGGCCGTATAGAGCATATTCAGTCACGTGGCCAGAGGCTTAGATACAAATTTTTTGGAGAAAAAATAAGTTTTAACAAAAGAAAAGGGTTTAACTTAGCTTGCGAAGCAGGCGCTTGGAAGTAGTGGGCACAAGAAAAAACGGGCGCGTGAGAAGGAGACACGCGCGGGGAGGGGAGGGGAGGTTTAACTCCCAAAGGATTGGTTTAAATGACCAATAAAGATAAAACAGTCGTGGAATCCATGGCATTTTACATAACTGAACGACTTTCCTCTTAAGTATCCTCTTTTGAAAGTGAGCAGTAAACAGATCTTAAGAAGTCAAGAGACAGGCAAATGCCTCTGAAGCTGATCAGCTTACAAGTGAAAAGGAACCGAGGCAGAGGATAGATGGTGCGACACAAATGACGGGGGAAGCGACATACAGTCATCTTTTTATTGCAACATTCTCTATCCTCAAGGGAGATAAGGCCTGGGTGGAAGGTGTGTTCGGCCCATATGATTTATTGGCAATATCTCTCACTAGGAGACTTAGAACAAAATGAAATTTTTTCCAAAATTAAATCTTGAGGTCTTTTTGTGCCTGAACGTTTAATTATGGTCACGTGACATGTCACGTGACCAAAATTGGTGGCGAATTTACTTTGTTTGAATAAATAATTTGGCATTTCTTGTAGGAAACATACCAAACTTTCTACGTTTTGAATGAATTTACTCGAAGTTTAAAAGTAAAGTTTTGAATTATTCAAGATTTAATTTGGGCATATAAAATTATGTTTTTCCTCATAATTTTTTATTTGAAGTGCAATGGACGGTCATTCCAAACGTAAAGTGGTCACGTGACGTATCATTGTCTTATTAACACAATATTCATAGTTTAAAATGTTAAGGACGATGAGTTCTTAAGGTGTGCCAAATTTTGATTCAGCTTCATCATGCGCGTCGAAGGTCATAGGCAAGAATCAGTTTCCAGAGGGAAACCCTAGACTTGCTACAAGTCGACCTCACGAGCTTTTTAGCGAGCGGAGTGAGGT
>NC_133203.1:37735300-37745300 GCF_958299795.1 Porites lutea | reverse complement strand
CCATTAATCAGTGTCTGAACTTGTACTCACTAAAATACACCCGCAAACGAGGACTAAGTGGTTTTACCAACCTCCCGGCAGAAATTTACAATTTTAATCATCAAAAATACAAGAAGCTATTTTGCCAGACCTCAAAAAAATAGGTTCTTATTTGCAGGTATTTACTGAATCTTACTTCACTAAGCAACCATTATTATAGTAAAATACAATAGACAATTACTGGGTTTAGAGATTATATCGGCAATACATGCCTTATTTCAAATCCGAGTTGTAAAAACGCCAGGAAGCAATTACTACTACTATTTTAACTTTAACGTTATTTCTTGATTGGCTATTGCCTGAACATCTTGGGATCTCTACATCTTGAATTTAATCAATATTTAAAAGCCGTTTGTGTAACTTATTCGCGTGACCAGTGGTCGCCCAAAGCTAGCCACGGATAACCAGAATGATAACAGAAACAACTGTAACAAAAATTTCAACAAAATTCACTTTTAAAAGTGTGGACTTTACAGCTTTTAAAATTATATACATAATTTCGATCCACGCTACTGTAAAAGTGATGAAAAGGATCATTTTGCCTTCATTAGTGTTTGTGAGCTCTGTCCGACCCAAATAATTTCCCTTTAGCTTGTAGCTGTCACAGGAGTTTTCTTTTTCACTTTAGTCCTCCCGATTTCTACCGCAGCAGCAATATCGTTTAAGTCCAGCCAATTTTTTAAACACACGATCATAAGGCTCCAATGATCGTGTCCATTTTGGTAGCCATTTCCAATCTTGGAGAGCCTCTGGCAAAACGTCTGGGGCTTTCCTCTGAAGGATGTTGACAATGATGATGAACAGCAAGAGAAGAACAATTGGGACCGCAACACCAACCAGGATTTGCCAACCAGCCAGTGACAAGCCAAATATAGCTGCAGGAAGGAGGAAGAAACCAAAAATCAGGTAAGCCAAGGCAAACCAGCGGTACTCAGCAGTTTTGTTGCCCAGGAATTTTGCCGTGTTGATAGGCAATTTGCGAACGTAAGGGACTGGATACCATAATATGATACCAGAAATATTGAAGAACAGATGGCAGAAGGCAATCTGGAGAGCTTTGTCCAAGTTTGAGGTACTTGCCAGGGCTGCCAGAATGCCCGTTGCAGTTGTTCCGATGTTTGAACCCAAAGTGAGGGGAAAGGCGCGCTCAAGAGACACCACTCCGACACCGATAAGAGGCGTAAGGGCGGAGGTGAAGATGGAACTGGACTGAACCAACATTGTTAACCCAGCACCAACCAAGATGGCAAAGTAACCAGTGAAATACTTGAATGGCCCTGGGAAGTCTGCGTTGACGGTCTTCTTGATAATCTTGGCCATCTGACCGCGAAGCATGGAATGAAGGATTTTGACGATTAGTATAAGACAGACACAAAGAAGAGCGATAGCTATCACCAGGATTATGACACCAACTTCTGTGTCACTCAGTGGAGTGTCTGCAAAAAGGAAGCAGGAAGGATATGTTGTAGACGTCTCGTTCACAAGTTTATAACTTATACTCCCAGTGGTAACATTTTCCACACTCTTATTGACCTCCTCAGTGACATTTTTCGGCTTGCAACTTTTGATTAGAGACTTCGATTCAAGAGATTTGTCTCCAAGGGCAATTTCCGTTATGATTTTTTTATCCAACTGAATAATAAGCTTGGTAAAGGGTTCCGTTATTGTTTTCAACAACTTTTGGTTGACACCTTTATCTGTTTTGAGACTGAGGGAGTCAATGATCTCTCCAGTTAGTCGGCGCAAGTAGCCGGAAGCTATTTCCAGAGGCAAAAACACAATGACAGACAACCAATTGAATATATCGTGTACGACGGCTCCAGCAAAGGCACGACGGAATTCATTTCGCTCGGCAGCTTCAGCCAAGGAGACAATGGTGTTGGTGACTGATGTTCCAATGTTCGCTCCCATTACCATTGGAATGGCAGGCTTAACATCCACAACTGAAAGGTAAAGTTCTCTGTTAATCTCTCACTATTCATAAATACCTGAAATACGTTTGAAAACAGAGGTAGCCCTAGCTTAAGGGTGTCAATTATATTTGCCCAACAAGGGTCTGTATGGGTATTCTAGTGATTGCTATTTAGGAGTCAAAAAAGTAATAAGAATGCCAGGGACTAACAACGTGGTTCGAGTTTACTTCATTCTTATGCGACCTATTATTCCCTTACAACTGTTATAAAAGGTTTTCTATAATCAGTTGCATTCAAAACAACTTGTGCGAAAATAAGGTCTATTGAATTAAATGTTCACTAAACAAGCCGGAAGCGATAAGCCGTCGGCAAACTGTATCGAGTGCAGTGGTAGAAACATCATTTAAGGTTGCTCTCATGAGACAGGGCTGATGTTGTAACGGTGATGAATTTCACTTTTTGAGACTGTTTTGGTCGTTTGGGAGCTACTGGTTGAGTGTTTACCTATTACATTGGCAAACCGGTCGGTTCATGGTTTGGGCAATTGCTAAGTAAAAATCAGAGCTGGTAAATTTTGTTCAAGAATCGTGCTTACCATTTACACGGGCTGTTATCGAAAAACGGCCTCGAAAGCCTGAAACTTGTATCAAAGATGGGCTTTAATAAATGGAACCCAAATTTCTGCTAGGAACATTCCGTGTGGAAAAACAGGACTACCTTTCCAGATGTTCCACCCGAAAAGACGTGTTCCATTTACTTTTCAACCGGATATGAGGATTCGCAGGAAACTGGATCAAAATTTGCCTTTCAAAACAGTCCCACAGTGCAATTCGACACAACACACCAAAGAGGAGAAGTGTGACGTCCGGTTACCATGGAAGCAAAATTTTTGGATCACAACAATAGGGAGCTTAAGCAACGACGATGGCGACGGCAACGAGAACGGGAAAAAACAATGGGTCGGTTATTTAAACGAAGTCTAACTTAAGCCGCGGTTTGGCAAATCTTTGGACCTCCAGTTCTCGTCCCTAAATGATTATTTTAAAAATATAGATGCCATTTCTAGTCTACGCGTTATGCCGTCAAGCATCTTTTCATGATAAATAGTTTTAGGATAAAAGCGTTAGGAAAACAGAAAATGTGTCAGAACGAGGTTTTGTTAAACACTGGCTAAACTCCATTTAAATAACTGGCTTAATAGGTTTAGAGTAGCAAAACAACAATTTTGCACATGCATCACGTTTTTTTTTTTTTTTTTTACATTTCTTCGCTGTCGTTGCACGACTGCTACATGAAACTTACTAGTTTCACGCCTCCGCTTTATAAAGTAGGTGAACAAAACACAAAAATTTTCTTGTTCTTTTTCTAAACTTAGAGACGGTCCTTTCGAATTCAACGCCAGAAAATTTCGCCAACATTTGACAAATTAAATGAAAATGACTAAGATTGATGAAGTTTGAAACAGTGCAAATTCACGTTTTCGGTTTGTTGTCATCCAGAAATTTTGCTACTATGGCAACGTGATCAAGCAATCAGTTATGTCGCAACCGACATGACATTCGACACAACAAGCGGAACTTCAGTAAAATGGCTAATTCATGAGGGAACGAGCGCTTCAGGTATGCCGTATGTTTTCACTGTATTTTATTATGGAATTCGGAGGAAGACTGGGAAAGAGGAAAGTGAGGTCCAGGGACTAGGATAATGTGGCGAAAGAATTTGGGATATTCCGAAAATACTTTAACCAGTTGTCATTTTCACGTGTAATATCGAACTGTTTATCGTAAAAGGTTGATGAGTGTGTGTGTGCAACAAGCCGCGAAAATTGTCGCTTGATGGAGCATGGAGCATAACAATTGTATGGAAGAGACAAACGTAGATTTTGAACACTGACGCACGTGATCAGAGAGTGATTACAGGTGGTATGATCTTGTGGTTCAAAGTGTACTTTCTGTTCACCAACAAGTGCAAGGGTAAAACCCGCATAATAGTATCTATTTGACGCTCCACAGTTTGTTTGCAGTTTTAGGGGTAAGAATTACAACGTCACGCCGCGTGTTGCAAACATATTAAAAGCTACATTTAAGGATTTCTGAAGTGAAAAACATAACTGTCAGGGGCGTAGCCAGCTTTTTAACCTGAGAAAACATCCGTTTCTCCTCGCTCTTCGCCGCTAGGGACGTTTCGCGCGAAACGTCCCCAGCGGCGAAGAGCGAGGAGAATCGGATGTTTTCGCAGGCTACCAGCTTTTACCCTAGTTGTAAGCCTGCTTAAACCAAAACAAGCGCGCTTCTTTATAATATTCCTCGTTCTAAAACAGGGGGCTAAGGAACCGGGGCGAAATGAGCGGTTATCCATCTACACAAGGCACTCTCAGGCGCATACAAAAACATCATCATTTTCCAACCAAATATATTTGAAACAGCACAAATGCAGAAGTAAAATGATAAACACAATGAGGAGTATCCAAGGAAACTCCAAAAACAAAATGTGCGACAAAGGGAATCTAACTTAGTATCTATTTCTGAAACTTGGTTTTGTGACAAAACTGATTAATGAAATGGTTGGAAGAAAAACAAACAAGGAACACACTTTTCAATTGACTTCTCTAGCTTTTGCACAGTTCAAGCCGGACAAACTCCAGCGTTGTTGGTTATTGGCTACCAGGCTAATATCAACTCAAAATAAGTGTGTTGTATTACTTTTTCGATGAGTGACAAAATATAGGGGTTTTTTTCCTCTATGACGAAACTATGGTCCATAAATAAACAAAAGCCTCTGCTTAAACACCGTTGATTTTAAATATGCTGAAATTCTTTTTAGATATGTGACCATTGGAAGCTATTGGACGCGCTAAAACGTTATATAAATTACAGTAAAGTCTGGTAAATATCTTCCAAAACCATGCAACAATGTTGTTGTAAAATACAAACTAAACTTACTGCCAGCAGCCACCATTGAGACCACGATGGAAGTTGTAGTGGACGAGCTTTGAACAAGGACAGTTGCCAGGATGCCAATCATAAGGCCAGCCACGGGGTTGCTAAGAATTTCATTCGAAGCGAAGGCTTCGCCAGCGGCTTTTCCTCCCAACAGGCGAAAGGCACTGCTCAGGAAATCCAACGAACAGATGAACAAGTACAGAAGACCAAGGAGTAGGACAATCTTGGTAAACGCCAGAGCGACGCGAAGAAACTTTCCTGTGCCGTCGAGCTCTGTCGGTCAACAAACAGAAAGATTCGATCACACAATCATAAGTCCAATGGCGGATCCAAAAATTTTTTGGAGACCGCACAACACCCCCCCCCCCCCCCCCTCCCCCTCCACCCCTCTTATCTCAAGGTCTGGATCCGGCACTGAAGTCGCAATTGTTGGTAACGAATTGTTGTTAGCAACAGGTTTCAAGGCATTTGTAAACCCTGTTGTGATTTGATGTGAGGTTATAGTTTGACATTGTTACATCGGCATTGACAAGAAAGCATTATTGTGGTTTGCATTGTGAATCAGTTGTTGTTCTCTGTATGTAACATGTTTTGCTGCTAGTTGAAACGAGTTTCTTGCTAAATGATAAGAAAGTAAGCGCCAAAAAGAGGGAAAATAATGCCAACAACAACAAGTTATTCAGGTATTTCTATTTATATACATGGTATTTCCGCTTTTCTTCTTTTATTCCATTTTTTCTTTTTTTCTTTCTTTTTCTCTCTTTTTCTTTGTTTCCAGAAATATATCGCGTGACTCCATTTGAATAAGCCGCAACTGAGTTGCTTTAAAAACTTTGCCTTTCCTAATATTGATATTACAACTGAAATTACGATGGTGGTGCTAAAAACGTAACTTCCTGTTATTTGATGACTTAGCACGTAAGATGTTGGCCCGTCCGATGGGCGACAGTATCAAGTCATGGCATGAAATTTATGATATCTCGTACTAGTTCCAGCATTTCCATTTTCAGTGAAGTTCCGTTATTGCTGCGGCGTTTAAGTTTGCAAGTTCTGAAGAATTACTTCCCACGAATTTCTAGAATCCTGCTATTGTGCTTTGAAAACTGTTGACACAAATTTCCTACAATTAAAAGCCCGAAGGATTTGAAGACGAAAATTTCCCCGCGATTATGAGCCCCAAAAAAGAGGCCTTTGAAACAGATGATTATATTTATTTATTATTTATTTATTTATTAACTCATTATTACTTTTAAAACCATTTGATACCCGCGGGGGTCATTTTCGGAATTTTGTGGTATGACGAAGTTAGACGAAGAATACAACCAGACTGAATGCAACAAAACTTACCAGACCATTTTGGTCCAAGATCCTGAAGTTCGGGCAGAGCCCAAGGATCAAAATCTTCCTCATTCTGGTTTCCTTTCCACCCGTGTTTATTTCCTGCGTTTTCTCCGGGGTCTGCTAAATAACCTTTGTTTTCATTCTGCGAAAAGTCATTTTTGGAAGTCAAAAATGTTTCCAACAAGTCAAAGTCTTTGAAAAATGACCAAAGAGAATATGGAACCTACTGCATGGTAAGGTCCGTTGCGATTTGCCATTTCCACGTCTCCATGTTTGGATGAAACTCTCGTGAAGTCCGCCATGATGCAAATGACGAGATTTGGAAGATTCTTCGAATATAAAGAATAAGGAACAAAGGAATGAGTTGACAGGGCAAATACTAAGAGGCCGGCTCTATTGTTCAGCGTCATCAGGATCCGGTTTTTAAGAGTGACGTTTGCGTAGCTTACTTATTCTTGGTCAAGTAAGCATATCCTTACAACGGATGGCTAGCTTTTCGCTGTGTTATTAAAAAATAACTTCTTTCTATGTTTAAAACAGGAGGAGCAGGAGACATATTCATGCATGTTTCTTGTAATTTAATTTTAACATTTCTAACACTTATGATCACCGGCACTGCGAAGTTCGCCTAGTTTTCTATGAGTTGAGTTGACTCTTTGACTCTTTGAAAACGAGAACGAGTTGTCTAGTTGTTTTAGTTGAAACCAATTGGTTAATCACCTTCAATTCTAACCTATAAGTTTTGATGAAAATATATAACAGTAAGTCTTTGTTTACACAGTTTGAATTCACGTAACGGTTGTTGTTTGTCACCAAAAAAAACTTCTTGTTTAGTTTAACTTCTTGTTAAGTGTATATGAGCTTATATGACAATTGGGTGAAATTTTCTTCATGCACTTAACTACAATAACGTTGTCTAAAATTGAGCAGCAGATAAAAACTATTGCTATAAATAACTGAACCGAGTCATGTTTTCTAAGAGCTTCTTTAGTATAAGAGTCAGTCTTGACTCTGACTAGATCGCTCGGACGTAATGGTACGGTAAAACAGGCAACAAAAAACTGCAACATTGCTGTAAAACAAGTTGACTGATAGCGCTGTTGAGGACCCGGATGTTGAGGAACGTTTTGCAACCCATATCAGACCTGTCTTGCAACAAATCAGCGGGTTGTTTTAAAACCGGTTTGAACGAGGGTGGTAAAACGTGCGACATCGCTTTTCATCTCGTTTCACAGCAGTGTTGCAAAACAAGCCAGTTGTACGTTTTTGTTGCCTGTTTTACAAAGTTTAACTGAGTAAATAATTGAATCGCTAGGCTAGTTAAGGTGTAATGGCTGCAAAACCGTGGACTATCAGGATTGGTAAACTGACTAACGGCTGCGTTCGATTAGGAAATCTGGATTTAGATTTTAAAAGGCGGATTTCGGATTGGCAATCGATCGCGAAATCTGAAACGGATTTAAACGCTGAGATATCTGTTCTTAGATTCCATTTCTTTCGGGTTTTTTTTTTTTTTTTTGGGGGGGGGGGGAGCAAGGGGGCGGAAATCCGACAAAGGAATTGATAAACAGTTCTTAACAAACAGTCGTCTTGCACACGCGCGCATAATTAGCAAAAAGAAGACCTCTGTTCACGAGAATAGTTTTGTAAATCCTTTTTTGGATTTCCCAATCGAACGATAAAAAGGAGATCCATGAAATCCGGATTTGGATTTCTTAATTGAAATCTTCCATGAGAACGGATTTCTCGGAGATGAAATCCGTTTTCAGTGTTTTTCGGATTTCGCGTTCCATTTCAAAATCCGAAATCCGGATTTCCCAATCGAACGCAACCCATTGGTTAGCACTCATATTCATACTCCAAACTGACATTTCCCCCTCCTCGCCGTTCTCGGATCTTAAATTTCTTTCGAGGATCAGTTTACAAAATAGCAGAAATATGTTGAGAGGATGACAAAGGATGCTAATTACATATATGTTGCAATAAGTTATTTTTTTTCTATATATGTCCAGCTAGCGATATTTGAAAACAAACCTAACGAAATTTGTCGTCATTTGGAGTGAAAAGCCGTCAATAGGCATGTTTCTTTAGAAAAGGTCCAAACTCACAATAACGAAGGAAAAGGAAATGAGAAAACGAAAAAGCAATGGTTGCACTAGTAGTTTTTAAAATGGCTACTTTGGAGATAGTTCTTGGCCGAAAAAAATTGTTGGGCACAAAAAGTCCATTTGACGGTACAGTAAAAACCCGCGTGTAAGAACCTACATTTTTCCAAGTTTGGCAAAACAGGTTCTTATATTTGGGGGTAGTTATTGGCAATTTAGGCTAAAGTAGGTTCTTAATGAGGTTCTTAAGTTTTCAGTAGAAACCATTCCTGTACAAGCAGAAAAAATAGGTTTGGTCCTTCATGATACAGCATTTATTTATAACTGTCTTGTCATGAGCCTTGTGCAAGGCTAACTAAACAATTTTAATATATACATACTCAGTGATCTTGGTGGCTTAAGCAATCCGATTGGTTCGCTTTCTCGGACTATTCAACAATGTTCACCTCCTAGCGAGTGGATGATGTGTGTGCTCGGTTTTTTTCCCATTTTATTAGAGAAAGATCTTTTAAAAGTCGACAAAATCCTAGGGTTGACTTTTTTCAGGCAAGAAAAGTCTTCGAAGGATTCAAAACGGCGTTTTTCCAGTTACTATTGTTGGGTTTAAAACTCCCTTTTATTCGCCTAGAAGAGGGCGTTTCGTGAACTCAGCGTTTCCTAACGAGAAAAATTTGGCCCAAACAAACAAATTTGAAAGCAAATGTTTGCAGAAATTCTACGTTTCAAGTAAACACGAGAAAGAATGCACATGAAGACGAGGTCTTACCTCGAGGAACCGAATCGCCATTTTTGTCAGCACTTCATGCGAAGAACGACACAACAAACCTTTTCGGCTATAAACTTGGCGAGTCAACAGAAAACAACAAAGCTTTTCTTTTCTTCTCAGGTAAGGAAACAATTCAAACTTTTAACGGTTCCATTTAAGTCATGACGCTGTTGTTTGCGAAGTGATAAGCTTGTGAATTGCCATGTTTGAAAATTCTACAAAGATCTATTTTTAAACTGTCGCGTGTCTAGCTGACCTGATCTGTTGAGATAGTGGCTTTAGGAATATTTACCTCGCCACTTCGTGGCTCGGTAAATATTTAGCCACTATTCTCCTCGATTGCAAAGAATAATTGTTAAATATACACTATCAACAAAGTATCTTATACTTCTTAGTTAAAAATGCTTATGAAAATATCCCATAACTCACATATAAGAACCTAGTAAATTTTGCTTGTCTAAACAGGTTCTTATATTTTGGGGTATAAAAATGGGAAATTTCTGCCAGCAGGTTCTTAAATCGCTAGGTTCTTACACGCGGGTTTTTACTGTAACGTTTTCAAACGGGTCAAGCTGCTTTTCTGCAATCCCTATCTTGCACCTTAGTGGGTCGTATAGAGCATATTCAGCAACGTGTTCTGAAGATTAGATACAAATTTATTGGAACAAAAATAAGTTTTATAAAATAACTAAGATAGTACGCGCGCTCTGATTGGCCGACGGGAGTGTTTGCATGAGAGTATGTAAACATGGTAGTGGCGTCAAGTTGTTTGGTTTTTCGCGCGTTAATCACGCAAGCACAAATTTGAAAACGTTTTCGAGTTCAAAACTCAAAAAGTTTACTTTATTTACCCATTCCTTCGTCGGCTGAAACTTGGAAAATCGTTACAAAGAA
>NC_133203.1:37707800-37732800 GCF_958299795.1 Porites lutea | reverse complement strand
CACATTTTCACGACCCTACTGTCTCGCAATTCCCAGAAGCGACTTGAGCACACAGAAAACCAAACCAAATATTGAAAAATGCCCAGAAAGCCTCGGAGTCATGTTAGAATTTTAAAATATCGCACGTGGACTATTTTAGAGACCCCAAGTTCAGGCGAACCCTCCTGTCCTACGTGGGATTAGTTGTTCCGTTCGGAAGCCGCTACAGCAAAAACACCTGATCACTCCCCCACCCTTGAGACGATCTTGTACCTAGAGTTCTCCAGATGTTTGTTCAGCGGGTAGTCTGTCCTGGCGTTTCCGCTGACCGCTTAGCCCGCGGCCTGTAAGTAAGAAGTTGCCCTTGAACACTATGGCAGGTGAACGTCATGTGATACGTGCGCTCTGTGGTTTGAACGAGACGTTTGACAAAGACGTTACGATAGTTTTAGCCCTGAATCGAATTTCTGCCCTTATAGGCATTTTCTTTGGAAATGCTTTACCCTACGTATACTTTGGGTGTTTGTCTTCTATTGAGCTCCGGGGGGGGTACTTTAGGAATTTCTTGGTGGGGATGTACCGCTGGGACCAGGGATAGTTCAGCTGAATTTTGCTACCCTATACTAGAGTAAACTCCCGAAATCCCCCCTATCCTAGAGTAGCTGTTTTCCAGAAACTACAGAGGTCACTAGCACAGCCTAGCCAAAACAAAACCTTATACCACAATCCCTAGTCTAGATAAAATCTTCAAGCAACTGATCAGTTTGCTGAAAATTGATACCCTATTCTAGACCTAAACGCTTTGATTTATATACCCTATCCTAGAGTAAACTGCTTGAAAACCATACCCTTCACAGCGGCACATACCTATATAGCCCATATATGGCAGCACCCCCCCCCCCCCCCCCGTATTGAGCGAAGTTCCACAAAAATGTGTATAAGGAATATCGAGGTATTTTTGAATTTCTACAAAAAGGACATAAATTATGCATGAACGGAAGGCTGGACTTAATGCAGACAAATTTGCAACTTTTTGGATGCTTCCGAAAAGTTTTTATCGCTCATTCGTTTTGCAAATGACCTTTATACACTCTATAACTGGCTAAACGCAATAAGACTTGCTCAATTTCGAAGAAACATCAAAACATGTGAATCAGTCAAACGCAATGCTGAGCTCTTTTGGTAATTTTTAAGGCTACTTTCACAAAATCACCGATTAACCAAAAATTCGTCGATGGATTTCCTTTAAAAAATTTCAGTGCTGCAATTGATTACTGTACTATGAAATCCCCTTGAATTTGGTGTCCGTTAAAAACTTAAAGTTGTCTAACGTAGGCGCAAAATTGAGCAAATACTGAAGAGATCTCATAGATCTGCTTAAGGTTTTGCTTTGGAATTTCCTATTGTCTCGAGATTAGCACAGCATCAAATACCCATACAGCATGCGAGAATTTTCCGCGCTTGGTTGCCCTCCGTAATCTATTCGCTATTGTTTACTCCTTTTCTGCAGCACTACCATATTTTGGAAAGATTTCAGAGGGCAACCAGGAACGGTAAATTCTCCCCTGCTGCAATAGCGGACGAACAATTACCAATAAAGCGGCATACAGGTCAATTTTTTTGATCCCATCTCCATACGCATACCGTGGGAGAACTGTTTTGCGGTTCCCAACCAACAGCTACCACTTCTCTACGGTGGAGCTGGCGAGTAAACCAGTGCTTTTGCACTCTTCTCGGTAGTAGCTGCCGGGGTGGATGGTCGCAAGGGAGACTTCTCGTCTCGAAGTCTCGAGACCTCTCGCCATGCTGATGAGTCCTAATTAGGAAGAAACAGCTATTCATTATTACTACTAACGGAGTGATAGGGCCGTGCGCACGCGTAAGTTACTGGCCGTACCGCCGGGTTGGTACGCTTGCTTCCCGGGGGGTACTCCCGGGAATTCTTGGTGGAGGTGTGCCACCCGGTTCTCCAAATCCTGACCCTATTTCAGACCAAAAAATGTAATTTTCCACACCCGTTTACAGACTAGAACTCTAAAATGCATCCCCGTTTTCAGACCTGGTCTTTAGGCAGAAATTATGTTATCATTACTTAGATTAGAGCGCAAAAACTATTCCATTCCATTTCGAATTCGCATATTTCTCTTTCTTTCCTTCTCATTTGGAATTGAAATGATAAATACGTTTATACACTCAGTAGTTCCCTCGAAAACCATACCCGATTCCAGACCAAAATGAGCAAAGTTTATACCCGTTTTCAGACCAAAACGGCCCCAAAACCCTACCCGATGGGGCGGCACATACCCATATGGCTTATATAAGGGAGTACCACCCCTTCCCGGGGTGTGCTTCAGTGCTCAAACTGGTATTGTTGAAAAACAATTACGCTTGAGGTAAGACCGGGTACCTCGGCTGGGGCCTTCGTTGTTTGCGAGGGATTTACAGTAGATAGCCTTCTAGATAAAGCTGATCCTGCCTTGTTCTACTACCTGGGAGAAAGGAACTGATTACAACCGCCCATGGTTGGCTCAATTGCATAAACGCCGGTATGGGTAGCGGATGGCGCGGGTTTGAACCCCCGGTCGGAACAACACTCAGTGCCTTTTTAGAGATCGCACTTTCTCCTAAGGCAATTGAGTTTACACAAGAGCCATAATGAGATGCCCTTGGTTTACAAACATAATGAAATTTCTTATCAGGACAATAAACCCGTAGGTACCCTCTCAGAACACTTGCAAGCTCATATGAAATTCCTTGGGATGTTAGAATCTAATCACTACCCGTAAATAGTAGAGGACGTGGTCCTCTCGCAGGCCTCGCTGGATTAGCTTGAAAGGCTTCTGAGCGAATAAGACTACAACACGGAACATACGGAAAGAAGAAATTTTTTGGCCGAGAACTGGACCTCATTAATAAATTCAGGAATGAACGTCCTAAAGGTGCTTCTCTGCGATAATCTTTAAAAGAATCCTTTTCTACCAACTGGAAGTTTATCTTGCTCTTTTGCTTAACACAGCTCGTAAAAGAACACTCCCCTTTCAAACCTTTTACTCTGAGCCTCTCCCTTTACAAATGCCGAATAAACTTAAAAGGGTAGTTCAGTTATCTAACGAGCTGAATTTCTCGAAATAGACAAGAACTACTAAGTACAATTAAGAGTTAAGGAATGTTTCAAAATAAAGTTAAGCCATTAATGTCTGAACTTATACTCACTAAAATACACCCGCAAACGAGGACTAAATGGTTTTACCAACCTCCCGGCAGAAATTTGCAATTTTAATCATCAAAAATACAAGAAGCTATTTTGCCAGACCTCAAAAAAATAGGTTCTTATTTGCAGGTATTCACTGAATCTTACTTCACTCAGCAACCATTATTATAGTAAAATACAATAGACAATTACTGGTTTTAGAGATTATATCGGCAATACATGCCTTATTTTAAATCCGAGTTGTAAAAACGCCAGGAAGACTAAGCAATTACTGCTACTATTTTATCTTAAACGTTATTTTTTGATTGGCTATTGTCTGAAAATGTTGGGATCTCTACATCTTGAATTAAATCTGTATTTAAAAGTCGTTTATGTAATTTATTCGTGTGACCAGTGGTCGCCCAAAGCTAGCCATGGATAACCAGAATGATAACTGAAACAATTGTAACAAAAATTTCAACAAAATTCACTTTTAAAAGTGTGGACTTTACAGCTTTTAATATCATATACATAATTTCGACCCACGCTACTGTAAAAGTGATGAAAAGGATCATTTTGCCCTCATTAGTGTTTGTGAGCTGTGTCCGACCCAAATAATTTCCCCTTAGCTTGTAGCTGTCACAGGAGTTTTCTTTTTCACTTTAGTCCTCCCGATTTCTACCGCAGCAGCACTGTCGTTTAATTCCAGCACCCAATTTTTTAAACACACGATCATAAGGCTCCAATGATCGTGTCCATTTTGGTAGCCATTTCCAATCTTGGAGAGCCTCTGGCAAAACGTCTGGGGCTTTTCTCTGAAGGATGTTGATAATGATGATGAAAAGCAAGAGGAGAACAATTGGGACCGCAACACCAACCAGGATTTGCCAACCAGCCAATGACAAGCCAAATATAGCTGCAGGAAGGAGGAAGAAACCAAAAATCAGGTAAGCCAAGGCAAACCAGCGGTACTCAGCAGTTTTGTTGCCCAGGAATTTTGCCGTGTTGATAGGCAATTTGCGAACGTAAGGGACTGGATACCACAATATGATACCAGAAATATTGAAGAACAGATGGCAGAAGGCAATCTGGAGAGCTTTGTCCAAGTTTGAGGTACTTGCCAGGGCTGCCAGAATGCCCGTTGCAGTTGTTCCGATGTTTGAACCCAAAGTGAGGGGAAAGGCGCGCTCAAGAGACACCACTCCGACACCGATAAGAGGCGTAAGGGCGGAGGTGAAGATGGAACTGGACTGAACCAACATTGTTAACCCAGCACCAACCAAGATGGCAAAGTAACCAGTGAAATACTTGAACGGCCCTGGGAAGTCTGCGTTGACGGTCTTCTTGATGATCTTGGCCATCTGACCGCGAAGCATGGAATGAAGGATTTTGACGATTAGTATAAGGCAGACACAAAGAAGAGCGATAGCTATCACCAGGATTATGACACCAACTTCTGTGTCACTCAGTGGAGTGTCTGCAAAAAGGAAGCAGGGAGGATCTGTTGTAGACGACTCGTTCACAAGTTTATAAGTTGTATAAGTTGTATTACCCTCATTGACCAAGTCAGTCTTATTGACCACCTTAGTGACATTTTCCGGCTTGCAACTTTTGATTAGAGACTTTGATTCAGCAGATTGGTCTCCAAGGGCAATATCCGTTATGATTTTTTTATCCAACTGAATAATAAGCTTTGTAAATGGTTCCGTTATTGTTTTCAACAACTTTTGGTTGACACCTTTATCTGTTTTGAGACTGAGAGAGTCAATGATCTCTCCAGTTAGCCGGCGCAAGTAGCCGGAAGCTACTTCCAGAGGCAAAAATACAATGACAGACAACCAGTTGAATATATCGTGTACGACGGCTCCAGCAAAGGCACGACGGAATTCATTTCGCTCGGCAGCTTCAGCCAAGGAGACAATGGTGTTGGTGACTGATGTTCCAATGTTCGCTCCCATTACCATTGGAATGGCAGGCTTAACATCCACAACTGAAAGGTAAAGTTCTCTGTTAATCTCTCACTATTCATAAATACCTGAAATACGTTTGAAAACAGAGGTAGCCCTAGCTTAAGGGTGTCAATTATATTTGCCCAACAAGGGGCTGTATGGGGATTCTAGCGATTGCTATTCAGGAGTCAAAAAAGTAATAAGAATGCCAGGGACTAACAACACGGTTCCTTTACTTCATTCCTACGCGACCTACTATTCTCTTATAACTGTTATAAAAGCTTTACTCAAATCAGTTGTATTCAAAACAACTTGTGCTAAAATAAGGTCTATTGAATTAGATGTTCACTCAGCCTGAAGCGATAAGCAGTCGGGAAACTGAATCGAGTGCAGTGGTGAAACATCATTTAAGGTTGCTGTCATGAGACACGGCTGATGTTGTAACGGTAATGAATTTCACTTTTTGAGACTGTTTTGGCCTTTTGGGAACTGTTGGTTGTTTACCATTTACTTGGGCAAACCGTTCGGTTCATGGTTTGGGTAATTGGTAAAGTGAAATTCAGAGTTGGTAAATTTTGTTCAGGAATTGTGCTTACCAGTCACACAGAAAAACTGTTTGAATACAGAGGTCCACGCAACGCGTTAATAAAACTGACCGGTTCCTCTTGCCGGATCTCTAACTAATTAAAGAGATGCTGTAGCCAGACGTCACTTGAGGTGTAAAATGGAACAAAACTGAATGCAAGGCTGAGACTACGGCAAAGGGCTGATATATTATAGGCCAATATTTCGGCTAACAAAATTAGCCTTTTCTCAGGGCCAGAGCTATACCGAGAGAAAGTATTTTTTTAATGGCTCCTAAAATTTAAACTTGAAATTCACATAAGTGGGCTGTTACCGAAAAACAGCCGCGAAAGCCTGGAACTGGTATCAAAGATTGGCTTTAATAAATGAAACGCAAATTTCTGCTATTAACATTCCGTGCGGAAAAACAGGACTACCTTTTCAGATCATCGTTCCTTTGCTCCCGGAAATTTTGCACTGCAACGACCAGAAAAGCCGTGTTCCATTTACTTTTCACCTGGATATGAGGATTCGCAGGAGACTGGATCAATTAAATTCGTCCTCAAAAACAGTCCCACGTTTCTTGTATGCGCCTTATGCCTTCTAGCAACTATTCACGATAAATAGTTTTAGGATAGAAGCGTTTTAGGAAAACTGAAAATGGGTCAGAACGAGGTTTTGTTAAACACTACCCTGGCTCCAGAGGTCCGTTCTCAAAATACCTAATATGAAATAAACCGTGCTTACGGTTTGATAAGGCTCCCAAGACGGACCTCTGGTCACACAAGCAAGCAACCTCATTTCCATGTGAGAAATCAGTTCAGAATTTGAAGTGGGTCGCCGATTGGTTACTCCCATGTTCGCAAGGAATTAACGCTGTAACATTGAACTTGACTGGCTGCATTGAAAAGCTTCATCGCATGAGATTCAAAACCGGTTGCACTTGCGATGTTCGTAACAAACAATATAATCCCGGGTTGTAATTCGGAGATCTCGGCTTTCATGTCTATTTTTGGAAGTGTGGCAATCTCTGGATAAACTTCGAAATAATTTACTGCGCTTTTCACAAACATGCGAATTCTGAAGTTCAAAGGCCAACTGACGATTGCGTTTTTCGCTGCCATCAATCATCTTAACGGACCTCTCAGGGAACACAACTTTACTTTAACGGGTTCAAAAGGTCAAGGTCTGTGATTTCTGATTGGTGGATTTCGATCCGTTTTGTGTGTTTCTGTGTTTCCAGGTTCGTTGCTTGTGATCGTAATTATGATTGACGGCAGCGAAAAACGCAATTGTGAAGGCGGCTTATGAACTTCAGAGTTCGCATGTTTGTGAAAAGCGCAGTAAGCGAACATTCGACAACTGAATCAACGTTGCTCGAGGAAGAAGCTTTGTTTGAATTTTTCCTACCGAAGAACGTACTTTGACTTAATGTGATGATTTCCTGCTATGCTTTGTCTTGCTGGTCTCAGTTCTGCATTCTCACGGATAGTACAAAAAAAAACCTAGGTGCAAAAGGTTTTTCTTTTTTTCGTACTCCTGATAGTTCGCGGCGCGGTTTATTTGCTAAAAAATGCAGCAGAATGATATGTTTTGTTTGGCATAGCCGTTTTGCCTGGCAATATTTAGTTTGACCTGGTACAGTAATACAAGTGTCGCGGACCGGAAATTCTTTTTATCCTGTTGACTTCTAAAAACATACCGAGTGTGTACTTCTCGGCTGACTTCGGCCATTTCATATACTTGAAACTTGAAATGTGACAATTTTTATAGCATTTTTTTTTTCTACGTAAGCTTTCGCGCAATTCTTTTTTCATGCATCGTAGAGAGTCACGTAGCATCAAATCTCAGTTGTCAGCGTCAATGAAAACAAACATGCACATCAGCTCCAAACCGGTTTGATGAGATATATGATCCTAAAATTGCATGGAAATAAGACTCGTAGCTCCTGTGACCAGAGGTTATTTTTTTCTCTCGGCGCTTCGCGTCTCGTTGACGCGGCTCCACCGCAAACGATCAGTATCGACAAGAAAAAAATATCCTCTGGAACCCAGGGTAGTTAAACACTGGCTAAACTCCGCTTAAATAGCTGGCTTGATAGGTCTAGATTAGCAAAACTTTGCACGTGCATCACGTTTTTTATTTTTTTTAATTAGTTCTTAGCTGTCGTTGCACATGAAACTTACTACTTTGACGCCCCTGCTTTATAAAGTAGGTGAACACAACACAAAAATTTTCTTGTTCTTTTTCTAAACTTAGATACGGTCCTTTCGAATTCAACCTCAGAAATTTTCGCCAACATTTGACAAATTAAATGAAATTGAATGAGATCGATGAAGTTTGAAATAGTGCGAATTCACGTTTTCGGTTTGTTGTCATCCAGAAACTTTGCTACTATGGCAAAGTGACGTATCGACTTCTCTTCTCCATACCGACATAAAATTCGACACAACAAGCGGAACTTCAGTAAAATGGCTTATTCAAGAGGGAGTGAGCGCTTCAGGTATGCCGTATGTTTTCACTTTATTTTATTATGTAATTTGGAAAAAGATTGGGAAAGAGGAAAGTGCCCAGGGACTAGACATGTGGCGAAAGATTTTGGGATATTCTGAAATGCTTTAACCAGTTGTTACTTTCACGTGTGATAACAAACTGGTTAGCGTAAAAAGTTGATGAGTGTGTGAGTATGCAACAAGCCGCGACAATTGTCGCTTGATAGAGCATAAGAACTGGATGGAAGAGACAACCGTAGATTTTGAACTCTGATACACGTGATCAGAGAGTGATTACAGGTGGCATGATGTTCTGGTTCAAATCAATTGATAAATTGGCCCAACCAGGGAAATCCAGTTTAATTTGTTTTTACGATTGTTAATGGACCTAACAGCTGGACTGTCGACAGACCACGGGCTGATTCACTATTTGTTTAAATGGCAAGGGAAACTTAGAACTGTGATATTTCACACAGAAAGGATCAGAAACTTGCTTCAATATATTCATAGTAAATAAAACGAAAGGGGCCGGAACTGAATTGCGACCAATCCTATGCCTTGGTTAGATTTTGGAACAGCTCTCTACATGCTCCTCGTTCTATAAGCCATAAACCAAAGCAAGCGCGCTTCTTTATAATATTCCTCGTTCTAAGGCAGGGGGCTAAGTAACCGGAGCGAAATGAGCGGTTATCCATCTACACAAGGCACTCTCAGGCGCATACCAAAACATCATCATTTTCCAACCAAAATTTCAGCCTTATACTTGAAATAGTACAAGTACAGAAGTAAAAATGATAAACAGAATGAAGAATACCCTAGGAAACTCCAAAAACAAAATGAGCGACAAAGGGAATCTAACTTAGTATCTATTTCTGAAATTTGGTTTTGTAACAAAACTGATCAATGAAATGCTTGGGAGAAAAACAAACAAGGAACAGACTTTTCAATTGACTTCTCTATAGCTTTTTTACAGTTCAAGCCGGACAAACTCCAGCGTTGTTGGTTATTGGCTACCAGGCTAATATCAACTTAAAATAAGTGTTTTGTATTGCTTTTTCGATGAGTAACAAAATATAGGGGTTTTTTCCTCTATGACGAAACTATGGTCCATAAATCAATAAAACCCTCTGCTTACACAGCGTTGATTTTAAAAATGCTGAAATTATTTTCAGATACGTGACCACTGGAAGCAATTGGACGCGCTAAAACGTTAGACAAATTACAGTAAAGTCTGGTAAATATCTTCCAGGACCATGCAACAATGTTGTTGTAAAATACAAAACTTACTTCCAGCAGCCACCATTGAGACCACGATGGAAGTGGTAGTGGACGAGCTTTGAACAAGAACAGTTGCCAAGATGCCAATCATAAGGCCAGCCACGGGGTTGCTCAGAATGTCATTCGAAGCGAAGGCTTCGCCAGCGGCTTTTCCTCCCAACAGGCGAAAGGCACTGCTCAGGAAATCCAACGAACAGATGAACAAGTAAAGAAGACCAAGGAGTAGGACAATTTTGGTAAAAGCCAAAGCGACGCGAAGAAACTTTCCTTTGCAGTCGAGCTCTGTCGGTCAGCAAAGAGAAAGATTTGATCACACAATCATAAGTCCAATGGCGGATCCAAAAATTCTTTTGGAGACCGGTCCCCTCCCCCAACCCCCATTATCTCAAGGTCTGGATCCGGCACTGAAGTCGCAATTGTTGGTAAAGCATTGCTGTTAGCAACAGGTTTCAAGGCATTTGTAAACCCTGATGTGATTTGATGTGAGGTTATAATTTGACATTGTTACATCGGCATTGACAAGAAAACATTATTCTCGTTTGCATTATGTATCAGTTGTCGTTCTCTGTATGTGACATGTTTTGCTAGTTGAAACGAGTCTTTTGCTAAATGACAAGAAAGTAAGCGCCAAAAAAAGGGAAAATAATGCCAATAACAACAATTTATACAGGTATTTCTATTTATATACATGGTATTTCCGTTTTCTACTATTTTTCTTTGTTTTTCTTATGTTAAACGATGATAAAACAGAATTTTTAATAATAGGTACTAGGCAGCAGCTGGCCAAGGTTAACATCAATTGCATTAGGGTTGGGTCGACTGATGTTTGTCCTGTAACAGTAGCTAGAAACCTAGGCTCATGGTTTGATGAGCAGCTCACTATGTCAACTCATATTAGCAGTTATGTGGTGTTGCCTTTTACCATTTGCATAATATCAAACGCATTCGCAAGTGTTTGTCTCGAGAATCAACGGAAATGCTTGTCCATGCATTTATTACATCTCGTGTTGATTATTGTAACAGTCTTTGGTATGGGCTGCCCAACTACCAGCTTAACAAATTGCAGAGAGTTTTGAATGCCTCAGCCAAGCTAGTTTGTAATGCCCCTAGGTTCTGCCACATCTCACCCCTTCTTCGTGGTCTGCATTGGCTTCCCGTTAAAGCCCGGATAGAATTTAAGATACTGCTTATTACGTTCAAAGCAATTCACGGCCTTGCTCCTAAATCGTCCTTATATAACCTTAGATCTTCAGATAGTATTTTTACTTTCTATGCCAGCAGCTCGATCGAAGACGTTAGGTGATAGAGCTTTTATGGTAGCAGCGCCAAGGCTCTGGAACTCTCTTCCAAAAGAACTTCGTGCGATTACTGATTTATCTTTTTAAAACTTTATATTGGTGAGCAATGTTATATTCAGTTCTTACTTGCATGCATATATATTCTTTTTATGTTTCATTTTTAATGCATTATCTTTTATTTGTTTCTTTTAAAATAATGTAGATGTAATGCGCAGCTGATCATTCTCATGTTAAGCTGAGCACAATAAGTTCATAAATTATTAATCATCATTATTTTCAGAAATACATCCCTTGACTTCATTTTAATAAGCCGTAACTGAGCTGCTGTAAAATACTTTCCATTTCCTAATATTGATACTACAACTGAGTTTACTATGACGATGCTAAAAACTTAACTTCTTGTTATTTGATCAATTTGCACGTAAGATGATTCCTCCTTTTTGACCGATGGGCGACAGTATCGAGTCATCTCATTACATTTATGATATCACATACTAGTTCCAGCATTATTCCCATTTTCAGTGAAGTTCCGTTATCAGCTGTGGCGTTTAAGTTTTTTTAACTCGCGGGGTTCATTTTCAGAATTTTTGTAGTATGACGAAGTTAGACGAAGAATACAACCAGACACGAAACTTACCAGACCATTTTGGTCCAAGATCCTGAAGTTCCGGCAGAGCCCAAGGATCAAAATCTTCCTCAACCTGATCTCCTTTCCACCCGGGTTTATTTCTTGCGTTTTCTCCGGGGTCTGCTAGATACCCTTTGTTTTCGTTCTGCAAAAAGTCATTTATGGACGTCAAAAATGTTTCCAACAAGTCAAAGTCTTTGAAAAATGACCAAAGAGAATATGGAACCTACAGCATGGTAATGTCCGTTGCGATTTGCCATTTCCACGTCTCCGTGTTTGGAAGAAACTCTCGAGAAGTCCGCCATGGTGCAAATGACGAGATTTGGAAGATTCTTCGAATATAAAGAATAGGGAACAAAGGAATGAGTTGACAGGGCAAATACTAAGAGGCCGGCTCTATTGTTCAGCGCCATCAGGATGTGGTTTTTAAGAGTGATGTTTGCGTAGCGTACTTGTTCTTGGTCAAGTAAGCATGTCCTTACAACGGATGGTTAGCTTTTCGCTGTGTTAATAAAAAATACCTTCGTTCTATGTTTAAAACAGGAGGAGCTACAATGCAGCCATGCGGAGGTAGTTATATAACAGCTTTCAGCGAGGAAGGGCCTTGAGGATTGAAGACCCAGAGCAAAACTCCTGCAAAACTACCGTATAGACGTGAACCGCATACATATTCATGCATATTCCTTGTAATTAATTTAAACATTCCTAACACTTCTAATCACCCGCACTACGAAGCTCGCCGAGTTTTCTACGAGTCGAGTTGACTGTTTGACTCTTTGAAAACGAGAACGAGTAGTCTAGTTGTTTTAGTTGAAACCAATTGTTTAATCACCTTCAATTCTAAACTATGAGTTTTGATGAAAATATATAGAAGTAAGTCTTTGTTTACATAGCTTGAATTCACGTAACGGTTGTTGTTTGTCACCAAAACAACAAGTTTATACTTCTTGTAATTTAATATTAATTCCGTATTTTCTGCGCACATTTTTTCCTCATGAAATAGCATCTTGAATTTATTTACCTAATTCCGCAATAAACGATTTCTTAAAGAGTCTAAAAAGTTGCATTGTTTGTTTTTGTTCAGAGAGCCGGCCGGCTACTCACTCTCACACTTGAGATAACAAGCACAATAGCCAATCAGATTGCATAATTCGTGATGATATGCAAAGTTGCTTTCTGCTTGTTCTGCAAAACAAATCAAAGTTGAATCATGATATTGATTAAATGAGGTAACGCTTGTGTGGAATGTTAAGTAATTCTAGCCAAGTTCAGTGATAAGAGCTTATATAACAATAAGGTCATATTTTCTTCGTGGACTTAACTACAGTAACGTTGTCTAAAATTGAGCCGCATATAAAAACTATTGCTATAAATAACTGAACCGAGTCATGTTTTCCAAGAGCTCCTTTCGTTTAACAGTCAGTCTTGACTCTAACTGGATCATTCGGATGTAATGGTACGATAAAACAGGCAACAAAAAACATCAAACTTGTCTTGCAGCATTGCTGTAAAACAAGTTGACCGATAGCGCTGTTGAGGACCCGGATGTTGAGGAGCGTTTTACAACCCATATCAGACCTGTCTTGCAACAAATCAGCGGGTTGTTTTAAAACAGGTTTGAACGAGGGTGGTAAAACGACATCGCTTTTCAACTCGTTTCACAACACTGTTGAATTGAATCGGTAGGGATAATCCAAAGGCTAGTTAAAATGTAAAGGCTACAAAACCGTGGACTATCAGGATTGGTAAACTGATTAACGTGAATGGAATGTAGTTACCATATTCCATTTGGCCAATAGAAGTTTTTATTATGTTTAATTAGACAAATCTGACAAATTTTTATTAAAATGTAGTAAAGCAATGAACGGAAATTACGTCTAATTTGACGTGGTATGGACAAGAGAATGAACTAGTTCTTTCATTACATAGATGTTCGTATCGGCTAGTCGTATAAAGAGCCAAGCATTTTGTCAAGCTCGGTATCTTCGACCTTCGGGATACAATACGGCGTAAAGAAATAGAGAAGTGTCCTTACTATCCGCTAGAAGTGGTTCGAGTGTTGTACCATTAATACACGTCCTGTTGAGATAAATATGTCATTTAGGTCGCGTCTTTTCTCATATGTTTGTCTCGGTTGCACATTGACAAATCACGTTTGTTCCTCAGTGAAGGCACGCTCTACCGAGCTCATACGAGGGCAATGACGCACAGAAAGATTGTTACCGGCATATTCCTTTTATAGGGCTTTTGAGACGCTGGGGTGCTTTACTTATCTATATCTAAACATGGAAAATGAACACTGCAATGAAATAAACGCCAACATGCATTCGAAGTTGTTCTCCCAAAGTTTTCCCAATATTCTGGGGTGCAGTTGCAATCGATGTGTCCTACCGATAATTAGTGCCGTATTTGCGAACTCTGAGATGAAATCTTAAACAACAAGGTACATTCCAGGGCTTCGTCCAAAGCCTTAGTTTGGCGACAGGTGGATAAAAACCATATTTCTTTCTTTCCGTGCCCAGCTCCGTTCTTCTCGAAGTCAGGCCTGTTTCAAACGTCGTGCTACTGCCGTGCTAAGCTGGCTCGAAACTAGTTCGACTGCAGCACGACACTAGCACGACTTGGTTTGAGACGTCGAATTTAATTCAGTCGAATAGAACGGCTGTTGCCGGAAACAAAACACACAAAAAGGGAAAAGGTTTAGCAAACTTTTATATGTATTCTAATGTATTTATAATTTATGAATTGAGTTCGGCACGGCGGTAGCACGACGTTTGAAACCAAGTCGAGCTACTGCCGTGTAGCACGGCAAGGCTTGCCGTGCTACACGGCAGTAGCACAAAAGTCAAGTTATAGATCTCAAGTCTAGCGTTTGGTTTACGCTGTGCTCAGAAGACGAAACCATGTTTTGTGACACTTGTAAAACCTTAGCTTTAGCTCGACCGCCGGTCAAGGTTTTCAAAACACTAAATGACCGGCAATCCTATATTTTCCGTAAATTTCAAAAATCGAAAAAAATCCAGCTAAATCAAACTATCATATGTCGATTAAGAAAAGTCAAGAGAAATTTACTGAGAATATAGGACTGCCGGTCATTTAGCTAGACTTTAGATCTATAAAGCGTTTCACGATCTCTTGACTTTCCTTAATGACAAATGATAGTTTGATTTAGATGGGTTTTTCCGATTTGTGAAATTTACTTAAAAGACAGAACTGCCTGTCATTAAGTATTTTAAAAACCTTAACCGCGGTTACCGGCCATATAGCCACCAGGTCTAAAAAATGGAATAATTGCCCACATTTAAGGGATTTCTACCCTAAAAAGGTCACCTAGAATTTTCGGGAGCCTTTTTTATGGCTGAAATTTTCGAAAAGACAAGTTTTGATCCCTATAATTTTCGGATCACTAGACTTTCAGCTAGGAAATCCGAACGGGTGAAAAACTTTTCGGGGATAAAAACCGTTTAAATACTGAAATACGTTCAACAGTGCCATGTTTGAGTGGTTTTGAACTATATTCTCGTTGGGTGCCCCCGAATTACCATAATAATTCACTAAAAACGAAATAGACTGCCTTGCTTCATTAAACAATACGCGGCAGTATCATTTCCCTTTTTTTCTGGTCTCTTTATTTTGCGATATTAATTCCCAGCAGTCACCTTTCTTTACCAGCCTCACATTTCCTGATTTATTCTTCTCGCATGATTTTCACTCGCGTGTTTTACTCATATCAACTCAAAGTCAAACGATAACTGATGCATGATGATATTGCTACATGCTTGAATAGTTCATCAATGATCAGTTGTCTGTTTCATCTCCTGCTATGGCACAACCTGAATTAATTTTCTTCGTAAACTTCATACTTAGGTGGTAAGTTAGTAGTAGTAGTGAGTTAAGGGTGGTGAGTTAACTCGTGTGAGTTGCAAGATCTTGAATTTTCCAAATCTTGGCGGCAAGATTAAAAGATAGATTTTTTGCTGAAAGCACAAGAAACTCACGACAGGAACACTGGAAACAAATTATGCAAGAGATAAGTACCTATGAAAAATTAAGTCTTCATTGATCCATTTGAAGTGGTTAAACGGTCAGTGTTAAGATTCAAGTTAAGTTTTTTGGTAGACAAAATTCGTACGCAATTTGACATCGCGATAAATATCTTGAAAATTACCAGATTTACACGTGTCCGGCAAGACTTCGAAAATTCAAAATCTTGCCTGCAAAATTTGGAATATTCAAAATCTTGCAAGCAAGACAGACAGTTTTGGTCCACCGAATATGGCCGCCGGAAATCAAAAAAAACATCTGGAGTTCACTTTTTCTATAAAACCTCTTTCTTTCCACTCGAGAGCTAGCATACGCGTGCGTAAACACATCTTTTAATACTTGAAATGGTTAAGCTGCTGAAAATCAAGAGGAGAGACTTTTTTCAACGAGGCAGCATTCCTATTTTGGTGTCACGCACTGTGAAAACTCGGAAATTCAAATTGCTGTATTAAATGAAAGATGCTGCGGGGCTGGAAACTTGTACAACGATTTGTTTTTTATTTATCTTCAACCTAGTGTAAATAAGAATTCGTAAAACCTCGCTATTTTGACTTTGCAATTTGATGGACTGTGCAATCACAGTAAAATCACAGGGTAACATTTCATACATGTACTGACCCACTGCGAACTCAGAAAATTAGCTATTTTTGGTACCTAAAAACAAAACAGTTTTCTTCGTAAACTAAATACTACAAATAAAAGACGCTGAGACACTGATTGTTTGGCACAGAGAGAGGTTTTATTGTTAGGGAAACCGCCTACAAGAGACAGACGAAGCGACAACACAATAACAACCTCTCTGCCCGCCAAACCAGCCAAACAACCAATTTCTGAGCAGGCTAAACCAGCGAGAAGATGATCAACCATGCCCTCGGAAACCTGCAGCTTAAGGGGCATAGAGATACCGTAAAATTCCGAAAATAAGGCCCCGGGGCTTATATTTTTCAAAGGCCCTTTTTGAGGGGCTTATTTTTGGAGGGGCTTATGCACGGGGGGAAATTCGCGTTTCAAAATCGATTAAGGTAGCTTGTAGTGGGGAGGAAATTTACCTTGTTTGCTTTGTTTTACTTTGTATTCGAGGGCAAATTCCAAGTACAAGCCCCCCCGGGGGCTTATATTCGGAGGGGCGATTTCACGGAGGGTTTTTTGCGTTACGATTTTGGGGGGCTTTATTTGGAGGGGCTTATACATGGAGGGGCTTATTTTCGGAATTTTACGGTATCCAAATAACATTTATACGCGTCTGAGCGCCAATCCCCGAAGACCTGGATAAGTTCCCCAGGAATACCCAACGAAAAGGCCCAAGATGCCCCTCCCCGACAAAAGAAATGACCCGAAACAAATGGGCCTGAGGGACATTCGCAGCGCGCAACCTAGCACGACGAACAGAAACAAACTGACTCTTAAGGACCGGTCGCAATCTCCCTGACCGGGACGATAAAAAAAGAAGGGGGCAGGTATCAGGAGCAGGACTAAGCTCACACATACGGTAGAACATACGCACTGGGCAAAGAGAAGAGTAAGGACCACTGACACGTAACACACAAACCGTAACGGGTGGGCACAACATGGCCACGACACAAATGCTTTTGTCCCGGAAAATCACGGTCTTCTAAGCGTCGCTGTAAAATTTGTATCTGTTCGGCCATGCTAGGGAAGCTTGAGTCTTTTCAATCACTGGGGAGTGAAATATAAAAAATTAAATTTCAGAAAATCGAAAATTGTACACGAATGGAACGGTCGTCCTGAAAAGACGTCCTTAATAGAGAATTCTGGGCAATATTTGCTTCTCCGAAGAGATATTTTACAGAAAACAGTCGTTGGGTGCCCCTGAATTAAGTAAGGCAGGCCACCGAATCAGAGAGCGATAGACTACCTTACATGGTTTTAAATTATATCTTCCTAACATCACAGACGCCCAGTCTTTCAGATGACGCTCATCTAAAGCCGAGTTTACCACAATTCAATACTTTCGGGAAAGTTGCCAAAGGCGTAGATATATGAAGGTCTCAATGGGGTTAACCGTTAGGCGTAAAACGGCCCAAAATTTAGTCGATAGCCGTTAAAATTAAAAAGTTTTAACCGTTAGCCGTAAATAGAGTAAAAAGAGTTAACCGTAAAAAAAATTTGCTCCTTAGATTTGATAATTTGAGGAACGTGCTAAACTCACTTAGAACGGTTGTGTTTCTTATTTCGCGGCTACTTTGACTTTTGACCGTCACTCTTTACGTTCCCGTTTCTGCTAGTTTTGCTTTTCACGAAGATTCTATTCAAATAAACTTTTATGTCTTTTATTAGGAATGGTCCTTTTCATGGCTCACAAAAAATTTTAGTTCAGTGACTGGCAATAGCTTAACTTTTGTTTCTATTTTAAACAAAGAGTCGTGTCATTTTAAGAGAATTAGAAAACTGCGGCTAAGATCTTCGAAGCCGCGTACTTCTCACAAGGGCACCCAACGTCAATTTTCGGAAAAAATCTGTTCGGAAGACGATTTGAGATCTAGAATTTTCGGAACATTTGTCACAAAATTTCTTGCTTGCCTGCCTCTCCTAGCATCTTCGAACCTCTAAAAAATGGTAAAATTGTCCATTTTTAACGGATTTTTACCCTAAAAGGGTCACCTAGAATTTTCGGGTGCCTTTTTTCTGGCTGAAATTTTCGAAAAGGTAAGCTTTGATCCCTATAATTTGCGGATCACTAGAAATTCAGCTAGGGAAATCCGAACAGATGGAAAATTTTTAGGGGATAAAAATATGCCTATATTTACCGTTTAAATACTAAAATACGTTTAACAATGCTATGTTTAAGTGGTTTTGAACTGTATTCTCGTTGGGTGCCCCTGTTCTCAGCTTGGCTACTCGTAAATGTGAGAGTCACAGAAATGTTCGAGTCTTAATTTGTATCCCTGTTCTTTTTTTAGTCCATGTTGTTCAATCTGTTCTTCAGTGGGGTTAAGACCCTAGTAAAAAGAGAAGAGGGTAGCAAATACAAAGCGACGCGAAGAACGAATCAGTAGCCACTGAAGAAAAGGAAATCACGTCAAGATGCAAAAGATGACAAACTTTTTCATAGTTAACATTTCTATACGTAAAATGATATTAGAAGTGGAATACTCTAAAAGCATGATTTATGAAATATTAAAAAGTTTCAGAAGAATAACTTATTTCATCCCGAGATGATCCTAAGACATTTATTTTGCTTTAAAGATACAAAAAAATACACGTTTATTAATATCTAACTCTTTGAAACAAAGAAATTAATTTTTAACTTCATAGTTAACCGTAACTGAAAAAAATTAACCGATAACCGTAAAAGGGCCAAAATTTTAGTCGATAACCGTAAATGCCACCACCCCATTGAGGCCCTCATATATACTTAGAGGCATTAAAATTAAGAATTGTACATGCTTAGCGTGCGTATATCGAGTTATTGATGCACACCGCTACAGCGAGGTTTAATGAGTTTCCAGCTTCAAAATTTCCAGATATATAACAAATCGCTGAAAGACTGGTCCTTCGGGAAACAGATAATTTTGTTTCCCTCAAATCTCAATGTTTAAAAATTAACTGTTTCCCTCGGGACTAGTCATTAAATGTTTACTATTTTATTAGCATCTCAAAATCAACGTAGGAGGACACTCTATAGAATCTGATCAAAAGCCTTTATTGCAATAGGCCACTTCCGATTTCCAAAAACCCTCACTTTCAAAAAGAGGCCAAGTGCACAACCTTTCTTGTAAAAATGAGTCAAGTTATTTGCATGAGAATGAAAAATCATTTCCTTATCAAAATCTGAGCACTTAACCTCGTTTTGAAACAGATGCCCGAGGGAACTCGGAAATGTCCCATAAAAATCGAAGATGACAAAAAGCTACAAAACTGGATCATTCGATTTGTACGTCGAGAACGTATTCTAAGCCTCATTTTGATTTAACCTCTATATAAACTATTAACTGGGCATATTTAAAAACACGCCGTCAAAACCATTTGCTTTCCTAATTGCAAACAAAAATAAATTCAACACAGCAATATTCTTTATCACCAACAATTTATTGAAAGTTATCCAGAGCTTCCGGAACCCATCCGAATCCCTTTATCAGTGACGTTTGCTGTTATTTGCAGCCTCTTTTTAATGAGGCTGCAAATTTGTTCTATATAAAATTGGATGAAAGTGGTGGCCCTTTCCCTCTTGTTGGTCGCCGAGTAAGGATGTTTATGCCCTCGTGGACCGTGCGTGGAAGCAGGTTGTTTTCCTGGCCAACATGTTTTACACTGGCCCAGTCGACGAAGTGATCTGCATCTTTAGCGTGTTCGGCCGACACAGGAACCCATAACCCTCCTGAATACTGTAGATTGAATTTGCAGGCTTTATTTCTCCGGTGTTCATTTAGCCGGCTAGTGCCCAGATTTCTTGCCGTTTAACCAATATACTCTGCATCACAGTCCTTACATCTGTACCGGAAATCAGTGCAGTGCAAACCTGCGATGTCAAGTCTGCTGCGTCCAGGAGGGTTATGGATTCCTGTGAGATTAATTGAGTAAGGCTGACCATACAGTTAGGAGGATATATGTGTTTTCCAACTTTTCGTCAGTTACGATCTAACTCCTTCATGGAATAACTCGAGGGAACTGAACAAAGTTTTAGTATACAGGGATGCTTCAATGCCCGGATGTCCAACCCCATACTCTTATGGGGAATTTACGGAGAAACAGTACGAACTGAGCAACACTCACTTATGGTTTTCTTTCGTTTACCCTCCATTTAAAAGGCTTTTTCAACCACCTAAATGGTACAGTGTTGCTGGGAGTGAGGAACAGGTAAATGTTTCCCAGCAATCTCCCAAAATGCTTAAAATCGGTTAAGAAAGTTGTATTCATGCTTTGTTGTTGTTTTTAGTTTTTTTCTTAAAAATTCCTGTGGGGTGCACCTGCATGAGGTAACTACAAAAATAGCAATACATTACAAAAGCAGGAAAAACATAGAAAAACAAATCACATAAATCAAGAATGATAAAGAGTGTGCGCAGAGGCCAAGTGAGTTGGACACTGTCATCTGCAACTAACTAGCGTAGACATTTAATAAAACTACTAGCAACGTAAAACGGAAAAAGGAAAGTGTATTAAGTCTTATTTACGATTGTATATAAAAACAATAGAGATGATTATTGGTAGTGTGGACAGAGAAATCAAATTACTTGTGAGGTATTTAAAAGGTAAAGTTTGTATCGCGTCGTGTTTTACTTTCAGTTTACAACTCATTAATTGTCCCTTACTTGACTTATGGTATTTGTGGTTGGGGAAATTGTGCCTTGACATTTCAAGAAAGATCGTAACTCTACAAAAACGGGCCTTACGTCTCATTTACTTCAGTAAGTCTAAGGAACACGCCGTACCCTTCTTTCTCAAATCAAATTGCCTTCCCCTGTCTAGCATATTTTTCAGAGATTGTAGCTATTTATTGTATGATATCAACAGACAGATAGCACCAGTTAGTATTCTCAATCAGTTCGTTAAAACAAGTCAGATTCATAACTACAGAACAAGATCTGTCTCTAGCGACTCGTTTTATGTTAAGTTCTCTAGAACCGATAAAATGTATGCCTTTTTCACGAGAATCGGTGCTCAAATTTGGAACTCTATTCCGTATTCGATTAAAATACTTAAACGTTCGTCCTTTCGTAAAAAAATAAAGGAATTATTACTAAATTTTTTGCGGTCAGAAGATGATTATGTCGAAGTCTCCCGTCTTATTAAGTTATTTAATACTTTAGGTTAGCCTCTCTTCGTAATCGTTATGTACATGCCTTGTTTTATGTTAGTTTAAATTCTATTTACTGTATTGTAGTGTCTTCACTGTTATTTAGTCCACCTATATATAAATCTTGTTTTGTAAATTGTGTTCAGCTCCCCCCGCCTCGATTAGTTCATAAGCTATTTGCGGGTGGGAAAGTAATGTAATTAGTTATTTTCCGATTTTCAATAAAATTTGTTGTTGTTTTGTTGTTGTTGTTATTGCTTATAGACTTATTATAAGAGAGGTTTTTTAAATTCAGAGTGAATGTTTTCCCAGATTTTAGATCCAGCAAAAGTAAAAGTGGCAGCTCCATAATTATTGCTTATCCTGGGCCGACACATGCAGATGTCAAAAGAATATTTGATTTAATTCACAAAAAGCAATAAAATCACAAAATCAATTCAAACAGACTAGAGTGGGGCAAATGTAAAACAAAATATTGTAATTCCATATATGTCAGTCCGAATTCAGAACTACTCCTTTAAACGGAGGAAAGCTGCGATGGCGCATGTCAAGAACAGCAAGCTGCTGACCATCGGTACTTTGGCTCCATTGCACAGGTCACTATGGCAGCATTTGATTTCACATTCGGTTACTTTTACATTCAAAAATGGTACGACAGTCTTGCAACCATCTGCGTTGCAAACCGATTTGTCGATACAACCTTTCAAAAAAGACTTTCCGGTTTTGCCTTTCACCTCTACTGTCACATGGACTTTATAACAGCCGTCCAGGCCGGGAGAACAATCCGTATTGTTGTCAGGAACACAGTCATCCCAACTCTGAGATGAATAACATTGGTAGCACTTGATGCTGCGTCCTACAAAACAGAGTAGAAAATTTCTGTTACATTTGAGCTTCATTAACTAAATTTCTCATGAATATGAAAACGACGTTCAGGAGCACCCAACGACAATTTTTGGAAAATATCTGTTCGGAAGACGATTTGAGATATAGAATTTTCGGAACATTTGTTGTTAAATTTCTTGCTTGCCCGCCTCTCCTAGGATTTTCGAACCCCCCAAAAATGATATAATTGCCCATTTCAACGGATTTTTACCCTAAAACGGTCACATAGAATTTTCGGGAACCTTTTTTCTGGCTGAAATTTTCGAAAAGGTAAGTTTTGATCCCTATAATTGTCGGATCACTAGACTTTCAGCTAGGGAAACCCGAACAGATGAAACATTTTAGGGGATAAAAATATGCCTATATCTACCGTTTAAATACTAAAATACGTTCAACAATGCTATGTTTAAGTGGTTTTGAACTATATTCTCGTTGGGTGCCCCTGGACGTTAGGCAGGAGCCCATTAAATGATGGGCTCCTGCGCTAGATCGTCTTCTTTGACTTCAGCGAAGTGATTCCTCATTCATTATGTTAAACTCAACTTCGAACAAAAGCACGTCAAAGACAGTTTGTGTCCTACACGGACAAGTTGTCCATGGACCAAGGTCTGGAACGGGATCCCGGGATTCCGCAGGATTTGACAAAAATACAGTGCGGGATTCGAGCAATAATAGCAATAAAAGGGGGTGGTAGGCCTACACGACTTTTACCTCATGCCAAAATGCTGTTTATTCCAATAAAGTTGTTTTTATCTGCTGGGTAGATTATGCTCTGGGAGGTTCTCCATTTATACTGAGCAAATGTGATTTTAGCCGCATGTTTCACACTGAGAGGTCATGACATACATATCGATTGACTGTAGTTATTGTTTTCTGCTCGGCAGGATTTGCCCTCTGATGTAAGCGCATTTTCTTTGACCTCTTTTGAAGCGTAAAGCTTTTTTATTACTGCTGAATAAGGGTTCCAATTTTCTCCAAAGTGCCTTCTGGATCTGAATAACTAAGCGATTTTCTTTAGTCCGTGAGTGTAATGTTGTTCTGCAATGCTGTATCACGCTGGGCCCAGCTCGTCAGTTTTCTTTGCAGAATGTTAAATTATCACGGATAGTGACTTACAGATCCAAAATTATAAGAGTGAACTGAAGCTTAAACTGAAGCTACATAAACTTACTATGGAGAATTGAATTGTGACTCAGTAAACTCCAGCTTAGTGTTTTTCTAAAGATAGTGTGAGTCTTTTGACTGGAGTGCGTAGTTCCTCCCTTGGTAATAGCTTTGAATAAGCTTAACAATCTTTAAACTGTTTTGTTATTGCCACAGTTTGTGATCAGGCAAGACCATGTTACCATGCTACCGAGGAAGCGTGATTCGCCAAAATTTTGGCAAGAATGTGGTATATTGGGAAAGAAAACGATATTCGGGATAGCGATGACATAACTTCGGGATGCGAGATTTTCATAAAAAGAGAAGCGGGAATGCGGGATCAGGAGTCCCCCTTTCCAGACTTCAGAGGACTATTTATTCTGCCGGGCTCTTGGAATGCGAAAATTAAGAATTTTTTCATGCTTAGCGTGCGTATATCGAGTTATGGATGCACGCGGGAAGTTTGGAGAGCACGAAAGATGCGTAAGAGTTGCACGAGGCGATAGCCGAGTGCAACTCTAGCTTCTTGAATGCTCTCCAAACTTCCCAAGTGCATCCATAACTCGATATACGCACAGCTAAAAGCATGAGCAAATTCTTTTATAACATAGCTGACAAAAATGCTTGCTTTTTGATTAACTGCAAAATTCTTGTAACGCGCGACACAATAACAAACGGTTCTATTGGCTGATTACGAATACGCCACAATCGTCTAATTTGAATGAAAATGTTCTTTCTGTAAAACTGAGAAAGAAAGTTTGCTTCTTTATTCGTTAACGATCAACGGAAAATAAGCAGAAACAAAAGTAAAAGAGTCTTAAAGTTCACCTAAAGTTAAAATACTAACATGTTCGTAAGAAGTCGTGGAGTATGGTTTGGATCTGCTGAAAAGATGTTTACGTTTTGTTCGGCGAAATCCAGAAAACATATTTTTAGCGAAGACGACTGTCATCCGTCTTTAAACTTATATTCATTTACGAACATTGACATTGGCTGGCCATCGTCATTACGGCTTCTTGAGAAGACCTGGCAGCAGTTGTTTTTGTGAGTAATAAATCCATGTCTTCTTGTGTAATTTGTGTTGTTATTGCGAGAGAAATTTTCCTGCTTCAGTCGGATTGTCCGGAAATAACAAAAGTGCATAACAAATTTAAAACAACAATAAAAACGGAAATTTTACCTTTAAATGTTGTTGATGACCAGTTGGTGTCTGTTTTGTTCCCAGTGAATGTCTTTCGGGCAAAATTTGCTGCAGCTGGTCTTCCGACAAGTTTGCGAAACGCGCAACTTGCGAGTTTTTTTTAATTCGGCTTTATTTTTGCTGCTTGTTGGATCACGACCTAAAAGGTCAATGCAGATACAAAAATTGGGCAGTTCTTCGCTAGTTTCTTCCATATTTTACAGAGAAGGAAAACTGCACTGCAGCTCAAAAGACGACAACTATGCAACCAGGTAAAAAAAAATGCTCACGTCATCTTATTTACGCACAGGCGTGCGTAAATAAAGATTTTGATCATAGCGGCTCAATAGGACTTGTGTAGGGCAAGCACGCGCGCTATGTTATAATGTAGAATGTAACAAAATATGCCACGTTTTTTATCCTTTACGCAAGGTTCTGTGCGATTTTGTGACAAGCCAAAAGCAGAGCAGAGTACCAAAATTAATCGAAAGAAATCATTCGGCGGTCTTCAATATAGATTGGAAATTATAAAACAATCGACTAGTGCTTTACAATTTCCTGAAGAATGAAAAAATTGCTACTTAAAATGCGCAAAGTCATGCTGTTTACTAG
>NC_133203.1:37697800-37702800 GCF_958299795.1 Porites lutea | reverse complement strand
GATTGAGAACCGATTTCATAGTTGTGTACGTGAATAAGAAAGCCCTTAAGGAATCACGGCAGATCATAAACGTGGAAATTGAATTGAACAACACAGTAAACAAGACTCATACTTAATTTAACGATTTTATCCACAATTACTTAGATACAAATAACCTGCGAACGGTGAGGAGCAAGAGGAGACGGCTCTATTCGCAGGCAAAGATAATACGCAGCAACGCTGAAAGTGAAATGTGCAGTCATGACTGCGTGAACTCGAACTGTACAATTTGCAAGACTAACTAAAAATCGTCATCTTGTTTTGAGAGAACAAACAAACTCGACTGCGATTTCTCGCTTGCTTGCCCCATGAAATACCACGTGATATGCGTTATCCCATCAATCCTAGAGTGTGGGCAAAGATGGCGGGTATCGTAAATGAGGTCTATTAGATCAGTTCAGGCGCTCCTAATCATTTACCGTAAATGGCAAAGTGTCGGCTTGGTACGAAGGTCTCTTCCGCCCATGCTCGCAAACTTTCGTCGCGCCTTTTCTCCGTATCTCCTTCTTACCCAGAAGCTTTATTGAAAGAAACTTGACTCATTGTCTTCAGTTAAGGCCAACTCAGTCAGCGCTACAAAAAGAAGAACTTATGACACTTTTATGACATTGACATTTTTGCTAAAAATGCAGTTTTAAACATATACCGATATCTCAAATGTTTTTATACCTATAAGAAAATAAATAGCATTTTCTTAAAGTTCGACCATTCTTTATTAAGGATGCTAAAAAACATAGAAATCGGTTAAATCATTCATGCCGAAAAACCCGATTCAATAACATAACCAACGAGCAAATAAATAGGTTCGGGCCACCTTACATAACGACCTTTTTACCCTTTTGGTCTTTTACCTTAACAGCGTTCATGCATCGAGTTGTTAGAAAGGCCGTTTTATAGGATCAATGAATGCAGGGACACAAGGAAGAATGAAACTCAGCAAGTAGCTTTTCGAACCGAACATCACTGGCCCTGGAAATAATTAGTTGTAGTGGTTAAATGTTGCACTGATCATATAGATAGCAGTGCTCTTCGGCGTAGTGCAATCCTTGAGATGAAACTGGTTGATTAAAAGAAATAAGAATTTTAATAATTTTTATTATTTTGCTATGTGAACATACTAGAGAACGCAGTCCGCTTAAATGAGGTTTCTAGATCTACTAGTTACCATATGTAAACTTGTTTTATTTAGGTAACTAGCTGCCTTCTATTAGCTTTTTTATAATGAAGAACTTGTAATTAGCTAATTTGGGACAATAACAATTCTCTAATTAAATGCGATTTAAAAGTTCAGCCTCGTTTCCATATGCAGTATTAGTGGGCCATTTTCTAAAGCCCGTTTTTATGGTTTAAAACTCAAAATCAAGCTTGGTAAACAATTTTTACTTGTTCTGCAAATAATTTTCATCTGAAAGAAGTGTATCTACTAACTTTTCCTCGAGTTTGCCTACAGAACTCTTAACAGCAGCCATTTACGAAAAGTGTTCCCAGTCTTTTTTAATCGAACTGAAAATTTACGTCAGTTTCAACAGTAAAAAAAACTTTAGAGCGCAGATCAAAAACAGAAAACCGCTGACAATTGGTACTTTGGCTCCATTGCTGCTATTCAATATGTTTCTATCGCACAGGTCACTTTCGCAGCATTTGAAATTACACTTTCTGACGATAGACCCCTGTCTGTATCTCTTGCAAATGTCGTCGTTGCAAAACGATTTCATGGTACACTCTTTTTGAAAAACCCTGTAACTTCCAGTATTTGGAATTTCTCCATCAAATTCAAATTGTAGACAAGAACCGGTTGAATTTGAACATGTGGTGTCGTTTTCGGGAACACAGTCATCCCAGCTTTTTTCTGAAACACACTGGTAGCAGTTGATGCCGTGCCCTACACAGAAAAAACGAGCAATTGCTGTTTAAAAAAAGCTTCATTAGGGGCTAAACATTTTTCTGAGGGAGGGTGCGTCAGAAAGCAAATGGACGAATCTTTGTTGACGTCATTGTTTACATTTTTCGACTTAACCCATGGAAGCAACGCCGTATGTAGGTGTTCCCACAAATCAAATAAATAACAATAACAATAACAAAGTTTTATAGCGTTAAAAAGACAATGGCAAAACTAAAACTCGCTGGAATCGCACTGAAACGTTCAAAAACGCTAAGAACACTCCACAAATAGCAAGACAAGGTGAAAAGTTGTGGTGTATTGCTCAAATTAAACCGCTTTTTCAACTTTTAAATGTAATTTGTGGTTGTCACTCAATATCTATCACGCAATAGATAGTGACTGCGTTATAAACTTTATAAACTCTTCTCGATACTTGTTGTGCGTATTACAATAAGGCAAGAAAAAATATTGCTTTAAAACAACCAAGATACTGTGATAGCTCTGATTGACCGACAGCTGCGTTTCCATCACAGAATTCAAAACTGAAAAACGTCAAGATCTTTTGCAGTTCACGCGCTAATTATGCAAACACGATTTTAAAGATAACGTTTTGAGCTTAAATCTCAATAAAACAACCTTCCTTTTTCACTTCATAAATCTTTGAAACTCGAAAAACCCTTGCAAACATGGTGTAACAAAGATATCTCCGCAAAAAAGAACTATTAAATTAGGCCTACAAAACGTTTTGTACCACCCTTCTCGGCTAATAAGAATTTCTTTCTTAATCAGCACCCATTAAAGAGTGTTTCGCTTCTTCCTGACAGAACAAAAAAGATTTAATCGCCAAATAAAACTTAATTCGAATGTCAGACGGTATTACGGCTTTACAACGATGACGCTAGGCAAAAATATATACCTGTATTGACGGATTTGAAGAAAACGGCATTATATTTTTCCCCAATTTGGCTCCATTATGCAACAATAATGTCGTCTTGAATTCGAATTTATTTTATAGTATTTTTGAGAGGGCAAGCGTTGTTTTTGAGAGGTAATAGAAAACTTTCTTAGTGGTGATCACTTAGCTGGACATATTTGAGACAGACTGACGTAGCGCCGCTTGTCAAAATCGAAGTTAAGGACTCATAGTACTTACCTACGAAGAAGCAAAAGGCGGAAAAGACCAACAACGGGACAAACAGATATTTCATCTTGTGCGCAGTGACCAAAGGAACGTAGGCTTTCGAGTTGATCACTGTCACCTGCAACTAACTGGCGTAGACAGTTACAGAAAACTACAGTTGACTCCGGAACCCTCGCTAACTCGAACAAAATCGATTTCCCCATACATTTACTGTAATTTTACTCTCGGTAACTCGAACCCTCGATAACTCGAATCTCCCGCTAACTCGAAGTATTTTTTGATTCCCCTCAGATCATTTCCATATAATTTTACCCTCGATAACTCGAACCATGTTTTGAGCCCTTGAAAGGTCGGGAAAAAACAGTGTACTGGAGTCCGAAACATTGAATTTTGAATTTCCCATTGACGTGTTGTAAGCATGTAGTTTACTATACTAGGCTTATGTTGATTGTCACAAATCTGACATGAATCATCTTTACTTCTCAAGACAGTAAAACGCATGCTTTATTTAGGCAATGTTTTGTTACGTTACGTTCTGATTTATAATCTAGAAGTATCTTTCAATTTTCACGTAATATTTCTACAATTAAATGTGATTAAAATGTTCACTGTCCAGTAAAAATGGGTTTTTTTTCCTTGCTTCCGGCTATTTTCTTCGAGCCCCCGATAACTCGAACTTCCGATAACTAGAACTTTTTTCGACTTCCCTTGGAGGTTCGAGTTATCGGGAGTCGACTGTGTTAGCGACGCACAACGGAAAAGGAAAGCGTATAAAGTCTTATTTACGATCTTGTATAAAAACAATAGAAATGATTATTGGTAGTGTGGACAGAGAAATCAAATTACTTATGAGGTATTTAATAGGTAAAGTTTGTATTACTTATAGTAGTTATTATGAGAGAGGGTTTTTAATTCAGAGGGAATGTTTTCCCAGATTTAAGATCCTGCAAAAGCAAAATTGGCAGCTCCATAATTATTGTTTATTCTGGGCCGACACATGCAGATGATAAAAGAATAATTGATTTCATTTACAAACAGCAATAAAATCACAAAATCAATTCAAACAGTCAAGAGTGGGGCAAATGTAAAACAAAATATTATAATTCCATGTCAGTCCGAATTCAGAACTACTCCTTTAAACGGAGGAAAGCTGCAACGGCGCATGTCAAGAACAGCAAGCTGCTGACCATCGGTACTTTGGCTCCATTGCACAGGTCACTATGGCAGCACTTGATTTCACATTCGGTTACTTTTACATTCAAAAATGGTACGACAGTCTTGCAACCATCAGCGTTGCAAACCGATTTGTCGATACAACCTTTCAAAAAAGACTTTCCGGTTTTGCCTTTCACCTCTACTGTTACATGGACTTTATAACAGCCGTCCAGGCCGGGAGAACAATCCGTATTGTTGTCAGGAACACATTTATCCCAGCTCTGAGATGAATAACATTGGTAGCACTTGATGCTGCGTCCTACAAAACAGAGTAGAAAATTTTTGTTACATTTGAGCTTCATTAATTAAATTTCTCATGAATATGAAAACGACGTTAGACAGGAGCCCATTTAATGATGGGCTCCTGCGCTAGATCGTCTTCTTTGACTTCAGGGAAGTGATTCCTCATTCAATATGTTAAACTCAACTTCGAACAAAGTCATGTAAAAGACAGGTTGTTTCCTACACAGACAAGATGTCCATGGACCAAGGCCTGGAACGGGATTCCGGGATCCCGCGGGATTTGACCAAAATACAGTGCGGGATTCGAGCAATAATAGGATACGGGATTTGACTGCTACCGAGGAAGAGTGATTCGCCAAAATTTTGACACGAATGTGGTATATTGGGAAAGAAAACGATATTCGGGATAGCGATGACATAACCCAGTTCTGGATGCGAGATTCTTATCAAAAAAAAAGAAGCGGGACTGCGGGATCAGGA
>NC_133203.1:37662800-37692800 GCF_958299795.1 Porites lutea | reverse complement strand
GATAATCAGCCAAAGCTTACTGCTTTTTATATGAGCAGTACATGCTCTAATAGCAAAAAACTTGACAGTGACACAGACAGTGAGTCCACATCAACCTCATCTACAAATAATGATTCGGGTAATAAGATTGCATAACATGACTTAATGCATGTAATTATTTGTTAAAATGCCGATGAAATTGTTTCAGTGTTACACAATAATGGATGTTGTGTTGATGCACCTACTATTTGAGCATTAAATCTTTTTGTCAAAATGCTGATTAAATTATTTTAGTATTACACAAAATAGGACTTTGTGTAAAACTGAATCAAAATCAGGTCCTTTAATATTCAAGTATCATGCTGCTCAGTAGGGATGCTACTTAAAAGAAACTTGAAGACCCCCCCAAGGTCATCTTTTGGCATTTTATGGCCCCCCATATTCCATCCAAAAAAAATTGAAGCCCCCCCAATTTCTCCTCCACTCCCCCTCCAACTTAAATTATGACTGGTCCCTAAGAACGTGGTTTACTTATGACAAATTCAAAGCAACGCTGATTTCAGAGCTAAGAGAGTACATAGAACAAAATTTAACACTGAAGCACACGCCACAATCTCCGTGGTATGGCTAGTAAGAGAGTATTTGTTTTTTTTCCAATACTTGCCAACGTCACAGCCTGTCCTCTCTAGGGAACAACACAACACCAGAAAATTCGTGTTGTACAAAGACAACAACAACAACTTTATTTGCGTTTCTCTAATCTTTGTAAGTTATATTGTGTATACATTTTTATTACATATTTACGTTTTTTAGTTAATTCATGGCCATGAATTTAATTTCATGCACGCGCGGTAGCAGTGGACAACAGAAAACAATGACAATTTTACAAAAAAGAAATGTGGGATAAGTAAAATACAGGTTCTGCACATAATTTTCATCTGAGAAAAGTGTATCTACCAACTTTTCCTCGAGTTTGCCTACAAAACTCTTAACAGCAGCCATTTACGAAAAGTGTTCCCAGTCTTTTTTAATGGAACTGAAAATTTACGTCAGTTTCAACAGAAAAAAAAAATTAAGAGCGCAGAGTCGAGCGCAGATCAAAAACAGAAAACCGCTGACAATTGGTACTTTGGCTCCATTGCTACTTAACAATTATTCCACCAGGGCGCGTTGGATATGAGATGATAGATAGCCAACAAGGCGCGTAGCGCCGAGTTGGCTATAATCATCTCTTATCCAACAAACGCGAGTGGAATAATTGTTTTATTAAAAACGACCACAAAATCTCGTTGAATCTCCCCGACTAGAACAAACCGGAAAAGACAAGGGACTTCCCTATTCACGTGTCACACGTCTATCAAAACTGTAAACGCGCGAACGGACTCGCCTGGACTACATGAATGAAAAATCAAAACATTGTAGCGATGAACATTAGTTTTTTAAAAACTCATCGGGATTCTAGGATTTTACACAGCAGAACAGCTACAAAAACCTGGCAGATAATGTAAAGGAAAAGAATTTTTAAGTGAAAGCCGTCGAAATTACTGTGAATTTGGATTTTCGGTGCAGTTATAAAAGTAAGAACAACGGAGAAAAACTATTACCTCGGTCGCTTGTTATGAAGTTGTTTGAAGCCACAAGCTGGTTTTGCTGAACGAGAAAAGAAGCTATACTGCCGCCTCGATTGCTCTAGTGAATGGCTGCATAGCCTGTATTTGTAGCTGGTTACTTGTGATTTATATTCTTGATGTCGGATAAACAAGCCGCAGTTATCTATCGGCGAGTGACTCGGTCGGTGAATGGCTTGGCGATCATGAGGAAACAACACTTGTCTTCTTTCGTAGCTGGTCAAGGTACTTAAGTTCCATGTGTTTTCATGTGTTTTTCGACAAACTTTTAAACAAGCTCTTGAAGCTTTTTTGTTTGTTTTTGTCTTTTTTCCTTCGATGAAATTGCATTTCTAGTATTCTAAGAAATGAATTAAAACGATTTGCTTCGGGAGCCGTTCTATCCTTGACGAAAAAAAATCTCAGCTAGCTTCCAATTTTAAAACTGACGCGTACACCGACCATATATGGAGAGCATGGTATAATAGCTCATATACCATAACGGCTAGGCCAATCAAAATGCTAGAATTGCATTATCCAATGATTCAGTTTTTAATAATATTCAATATGTTTCTATTGCATAGGTCACTTTCGCAGTATTTGGAATTACACTTTCTGACGATAGACCCCTGTCTGTATCTCTTGCAAATGTCGTCGTTGCATACCGATTTCATGGTACACTCTTTTTGAAAAACTCTGTAAGTTCCAGTATTTGGAATTTCTCCATCAAATTCAAATTGTAGTCAAGAACCGGTTGAATTTGAACATGTGGTGTCGTTTCCGGGAACACAGTCATCCAAGCTTTTTTCTGAAACACACTGGTAGCACTTGATGCCGTGTCCTACATAGAAAAAACGGAGCAATTGCTATTAAAAAAGCTTCATTGGGGGCTAACCATTTTTTTTCTGAAGAAGGGTGCGCCAGAAGGCAACATCTAATGGGCGAATCTTTCCTGACGTCATTGTTACATTTTTCGACTTAAACCATGGAAGCATCGCCGTATGTACAAATTACATTTAAAAGTTGAAAGAGCGGTTTAATTTGAGAAATACACCACAACTTTTCGCCTTGTCTTGCTATTTGTGGTGTTGTCTTAGCGCTTTTGAACGTTTCAGCGCGATTCCAGCGAGTTTTAGTTTTGCCATTGTCTTTGTAACGTTATAAAACTATGTTATTGTTATTGTTGTTTATTTGATTTGTGGGAACACCTGCTTGTCACTCAATATCTATCACGCAATAGATAGTGACTGCGTTATAAACTTTATAAACTCTTCTCGATACTTGTTGTGCGTATTAGAATAAGGCAAGAAAAAATATTGCTTTAAAACAACCAAGATGCTGTGATAGCTCTGATTGACCGAGAGCTGTGTTTCATTACAGAATGCAAAACTGAAAAACGTCAAGATCTTTTGCAGTCCAAGCGCTAATTATGCAAACACGATTTTAAAGATAACGTTTTGAGCTTAAATCTCAATAAAATAACCTTCCTTTTTCACTTTATAAATCGATGAAACTCGAAAAACTTTTACAAACATGGTGTAACAAAGATATCTCCGCAAAAAAGAACTATTAAATTAGACCTACCAAACGTCTTGTACAACGCTTCTCAGCTAATAAGAATTTCTTTCTTAATCAGCATCCATTTCAGAGTGTTTCTCTTCTTTCTGACAGACCAAAAAAAATTTAATCGCGAAATAAAACTTAATTCGAATGTGAATGCAAAAATATACACCTGTATTGACGGATTTGAAGAAAACGGCATTATGTTTTTTCCCAATTTTGCTCCGTTGTGCAACAATAATGTCGTCTTGAATTCGAATTTAAGAGAGCAAGCGTTGTTTTAGAGAGGCAATAGAAAACTTTCTTAGTGGCAATCACTTAGCTGGACATATTTGAGATAGACTGACGTAGCACCGCTTCTCAAAATCGAAGTTAAATACTCATAGTACTTACCTGCCAAGAAGCAAAAGGCGCAAAAGACCAACAACGAGACAAACAGATATTTCATCTTGTGCGGTAAGTAAAAAGCCGTCCGTGCCGCAGCTTATACTTAACGGAACTGACTGCGTTCTCAGGACAACTCTAAAACGCAGATATGTTGAATGAAAGAGGGTGATAGCACTGTGCTTTGCCTCAGCGAGCAACATTCAATAGCGCGAAAAGCTTATAAATGTATTCCCTGATGCAAATCATACATTCACGAATAACAAAGAACCGTCCTCGTTTGGCTCCTTTTCTGCTAAGTTGAGTCAGCGCGACCATTTTCCGCACAACCAGTTCACATGGAAAGTCTTTCACTAAGACCTGGTCCACACGAATCAGGATATATTTTAAACCGCATAGACTTTGACACGAATAGTAATATATTCTCGCCAGGAACACCCACACACAAAGCCAAATGGGCCTAAATGCATAAGATATGGGAGAATCGGCCCCCGGCCCCTACTCCACGATGACCATGATTCACGGCACCCTTCACTTACGAAGGAAGAAAGGGGAGGGGGGGGGTAGTGTTAAGAAAATAGGGAACTACCTCCCAAAACTCAGAACTCAAACGCCGACTGAAGGAAACAGAAGAGCACCAAAGAGTATGCCATACAAACTGACCAAACCATTAAATGTGTACTCGAACTTTATCGAACAAACAAGTAATAGGAACCATGCATTTGTAGTAATGCCGCAACATATCAACAATTCATTAGAATTCGAAGCTCTTAAGACAAACATAAGCCGCAAAAAAATACACAAGAGCAAAAAAAAAAAGAACCGGGAAAGATACCGATGGAGTCGAGATCCCGAGTGGAAAAAATACTTATGATCTTGCCAGTGCCCAAATCCAGCGCCAGATAATTAGAAAAACTGCCTATCCTAACGAGGGAGGTGGATGGGAATCTCTTCGTCCGTAAAAACGTTATGGGCCCGAAATATCAAGTAACAGGCGGACGACGATACCATAACAGGGTAGCGGGGCCACCACACTCAGACGTTCACCTCTCCAGGTGACCCAATAAAGGCACTTGGATATGGGGAGTACAGTGCTGCTGGTGTGAACTGAGACACTGTTCTACGCACGTAAAGGAACTACATAATGAAACAAAGGGAAAGAAACACTAGCATAAACAAACAGAACATATTCCAGTAACTGAGAAAAATCAATTGAAACTAAGGTGAACGCCCAAGCGAAGCAAGCCCGAAATACCCCGTCCAGAGACAGAGCAATGAAGGGTACTAGATAACCCATCGGGGAGACTCAGCAACGGGCGTAAGGATCACGAGAGATGTAAAAAACGGAGGCGAGTTTACGCTGATTCAAATGCTACTAAGAAATATCTCCAAATATCTTTTGTTACGAATATTGTTTATTTTATTTATTTATTTTATTAGCTTTGCCCTGAAGAATACAAAAAAAAATTGCACACAACTACGATTAGAATTCGGACTGAAAAGAGAAATCCAAGCGAGGACACCCCAGTCGATTAACCGGACTCAAAATAAACAGCGAGACCATCCCGTCGCCTGGAACAGACCAAACCTATAATTAAAGCTAGTACGCCTGGTAGCTTGTGGAACGGACTAAAAATAAAGCGAAAACAACGTAGTCTCTTAGAACAGACCAAAAACAAAATTATAGCAAGAACACCCTCTCGATCCGAAGGGACTAAAACTAAAATTTAAGCGAGGACACCCGAGTCTCTTGGAACTGACTGAAAAATAGAATCGAACTGAAGGGAGATGACCCCACTCGCCTCGCACAAAATGAAAACAAAATTCAAGCGAGGACACCCCAGTCGCTTCTGACAAACTTCAAACAAAGTTCAGCGAGGACATCCCAGTCGCTTGTTCTCACAAACTCAAAACAAAATTCGAGCGAGGACACCCGAGTCGCTTTTCAGAAACTCAAAACAAAATTCGAGCGAGGACACCCAAGTCGCTTCTCACAAACTTCAAACAAATTAATGCGACCCTAGCCGCTTCCGGCAAACTCAAAACAATACTCCAGCGAGGACACCCCAGTCGCTCAGTTCTGTAAACTCAAAACAAAATTCCAGCAAGGACACCCCAGTTGCTTTGAACTGAAAACGCAAAACCAAATTCAAGCGAAGACATCCCAGTTCGGCCTCGTACAAGTCAAAACAAATTAAAGGAAGGACACCTCAGCCGTTTACCCCAGTTGAGCGGCCTGTTGGACGGCAGGCTGAGCGTAATAGAATGGCGTGGTCAGTGGCCTGTTATGATGGACGGCAGGTTGAGCGTCCGGTCAAACAGCCAGCTGAACGGCGAGTTGAGCGACCAGCTGCTGGCATATGACTGTTCTGCTTTTTATTCACTCTTGTAGCTGTGGAGGGCTCAAAACTGCATGGACATATTTTGCCAAAGGAGTGGCTGGAATTGGAGTAATACCGGGCACAGCGAAACACGAGAACTGCTATAGAGCGTTTTCACTCGCGTGGCCAGCATCTATGCTAATTTACTGGAACAAAAGACAGCATTTACATGAGAGAAGAGTTCAACTCCCAGAGGATTTTCTTGGTACACCAACATGGCTGCCGTTTCATTGTTTTGGAACACCAAATGGCCGCCGTGACGTCATTTGAAAACGCTCCATAATAAAGTGTTTTCACATGACGTCACGGCGGCCATATTGGTGTCCCAAGACAATGAAACGGCGGCCATGGTGGTGTCCCAAACCAATCTTGTGGGAGTTGAACTGAGTTTTTGTGATTGTTGAAGGGTCTGATTCCAGTAAGAGACGTATTTATTTTTCATTATGCCGATGTACCGATTAACTATCGAGTCACTCAATGAATTACAGGAAAAGTCATAGTTTAGATCGTAGTTGTCAACTATCTTCATGAGATGAGAGTAAAAGCTAGTTTTTCCGTTATGATGAAGGTCAATTGAAATTTGTAAGGCCTGTTTAACTATAGAATCTTCATCTTTACCTGTCAGAGAGCCTAAGTAATTTAGAATCTTTTTATTTATATCAATGATCATGGGAATTTACCGAGTTCAGCTCTACAAGCAATGTTGGATGCCTTGTTATGTACTTGTAAATAACCTTTACAGAATTGTAAACGGGTTTTTTCAATTGCAGAGCTGTCCCAGGACTTAAAATCTGATTTAACAAAAGCACCCCAAAAGGTAATCGAGGAAAGTTTTATATTTCATTGGCTTGTTATCGCCTTTCACTTCATATGATATTGTTTCTTAAATCAAAGCAAGAACTCGCTCTCGGTAATTTAATGCAGCACAATTAAATGCGACGTTTAAATCAACTGGAACACTTTTTTAATTCAAGTCGATCAAAATTACAATTATATTCGGTGCATGTAAAATTTGACGATTAAACCGGCCCTTAGCCAATTAAACTTCGTGAGCTACTAAAATTGTATTGTCTCGAATTCAGTACTGTAGCAGCTCTTCCTAAGATCTTCTCTTATTGGCTGAAAAAAAAAAAAACAAAAACAAAAGTTGTCTTTGTTTAATAATTATTCGTTATCATTTTATGGTGAGGGTAGCGAACCAATTGGGTTACACCTTATCTCTAAAACAAGCACACTCAGTGACCCCTCATATTTTTTTCCATCTTAGCAAGAGGTTCTCTACAGCTGCTTAACTTGTTTTCTCAACTGCAACGATCATTTATATTAAATTGTTTCATTTCCGTCGTCCAAATATATGACATTTCAGATACAAACTGAATGCTGTAGCGTCAGGGGGTATAGCCACGTTTGCCGTCCTATGGAATGACGTCACACAAGAATCGTTCGCGGTTTCTCGGGAGGTTGTCCTCGGTTGACATACATGTTACCATAATCTAAGGTAGACGCCTTCAATTCCTTTACTAAGAAAGTAAAAGGGTAATTCACCAGATTTCCTTTTATATTCTTTAATAATCTTCTTGCCGTGTGCGAATCTGGACGAGGCAAAGGAATATTCTTGTAACGTTTTAATACTTCGAGATCCTTGATACCTTCTCGTGGAAAAAGCCCCGGACCAAATACATTTAGAAAGGTTACTGTATTGATCTCTGCACGTTCTCTAACTCCCTTAATAAAGCTGTTGGCCAATGGATCGCGTATTGCTATTTCAAATTCATCCTCGTTGTCATCTAATAATCCTAAATGTTCCTTGAACAAGTCACACCTCAAGCTGTGGGCAAACGTACCCACCTTGAAGTCCACACCATTCATCTTGCCATCTAACATAGCTAAATCCTCTATAATAACTGCAACTTCTGAATCTCGCTCTCCCTGCATACTCCGATCATTTATGTTTGCAGATCCAATGATAGCCACTCGATCATCGACAATCATGATCTTGCTATGAACATAAACTATCTCTGTGACGAAATTTCCCTCTATTAGATCATATTTTCGTAGACTATACACAGAGAAATAGTTCTTTGCAATGTCTTTGGGAATGTTTTCCTTCTCAAGCTTTTTAAATAAGGAATCCTCTCCATGGTAGATAGTGGCTTGGTTCCAGAAAGTCACAGCCCGCAAAGCATCGCCGTTAAAATCACTGGAGTCCCAGTCCCCAGGAAATTCTGGCTTCAGCGGGGTCATAACCATGACGTGAAAATTCTCGCGAGCGTTGTGTGCTCGGACAATTCTCTCGACCAGTGCCGACTGGATCCGATTTTGCACTTTCCGCCAGAATCCTTCTTGTGAGGAAATAAAGAACTGATTTTCGATATAAATGAAGTGCCTGGCATTTCTTATCGCATCTAGGTAAGCGTTATGAATGGAGACTTCGCGTTCTTGACCAGCCGACCATTTGTCAACTGATCGAAGGAATTGAATGTTGACATTGTGCTCACCGGAAGTGAAGACAATTTCTTCCGCTTTAGATTTGCGGGCTGGGAAAATGTTGGGAAAAGGTTTAACTACTGACTGAAAATTTACTCGAAACCAGCTCCAAAATGCCTGCCACGGAGGCACAAGACCCTTGTATCTGTCAATGAAATGTCGGACGGCATCTTGTACGGCTTCTCCCTTAAAAGCGCAGCTGACATCATGCCACGGCATTCGAGGGATCTCATTTCTCTCGACACCTTCGTAGTCCTCGAAAGGTTTGTCCCAGTTCGTTTGGCTTTCCTTGTTGTAAAAGGTGTTCCTGTAATCTTTGCCAATCCATCGAGCATATTTTCGTTCAATGGATCCCTCAAGTTTGGACTCAGAAGCATGGCTCTCATCCACAGCAGGATGAATATTAAAATTATCCATCAATTCATGATAGCGAGTGTCCCAGCGCCCATAGCAAAGATCTACACCGCCAACAAATGCAATAGTTCGGTCAACTATCACCATCTTCTCGTGATGACTCCACCGAAATAAAGTCCCCGGGTGTTGTATTCCACTGAGGGCATCGGGATGCCGTCGTATCTCGATATTTCTATGCTCAAGCAGCCTAACAGCATGATCACTTCCGAGATCCAAAAATGGCTTCGTTTCCCAGTATAACAGGATACAAACTTGAACACCTTGATTGGCTTTTCTCAAAAGTATCTTGTCAAGACGCCATTCCAAGCTATCCACTCCTGAATCTGGTCTTCTCATGAAAATCTCAGGGTTAATTTGCCAGTCTGTTATCAATATTTCCTTCTCGGCAGCCTCAATAGCGTCGGCCACAACAGACATATAATCTTTACCGTCTATAAACCACATGGCTTCGCAATTATTACGAACCGGTACGAATGAGCCATGTCTATAGCGTTGCGATTTTTCGAGTGAATGCCAAAAAATGTAGGCTACCCCCACAGTTAGTACGGCGAAGCAAAGTGCGCGTAACATTTCAGAAGAAAATGCCTTTTGATATCAAGCTTTCAGACAATTCACGGCAGAATGACTTCGTAAACAAGCACTGAAATTATAATGCTTGTAGCTCTGCGCAATGACAGGATCATGAATATTTTACACCCCAGCTGTGTATCATTTACGTTTTCTTTCAAAACTGTATGTACCCCTTCCTCGAAATCGAACAACTGAGAGATGCAAGTAAAATGTAGAAGCTTGAAATATAACAGCCTGTTTTTTGCTTCTCTCTGCCCTAATACATTATTATTATTAATACGCGCAGACTATTTTATAGCCAACGCACAGCTGTTCCTTCCTCCCGTTTTCCCTTCTGGGGGAGGGTACGGCTCAATTTTGCCACACGTGAAAGAAGCCACCAATTTGTTTGTAAATCTGCTTGCAATTAATATTTAGCAATAAGAATTGACTTAAACTTTTCCTTAAAACGTTTGATAGAAAGAAGTTTGATGTCATCACTTATTACATCATTCCAAACTTTACCACCCTGGAACCTTATGTTGAAAATTTCATTATTTGCTCTGGCTTTTGGGATAGCATAGGTCATCCTGAAGGACAACCTAGTGTTATATCTATGTATGTTACTAACAGGATAAAAGAAGGTATCAAAGACTGACGGTAAAAGTTGATAATGGAACTTATACGCCTGAAAAAAAAATTCAGGACTTCAACGGCATTGCACCGGTATCGCGAGGTCACGTAATTGCATAAATTGCGTTCATTGCGACGATCGTTTCTTCATTTTCATTTGATTTCCGCAGTTCATATATGATTTATTTCATATATCATTAACAATCATTTCTTTCACGGAAACATATGAACCCACAATTGACCTGCTCCCAACGTCAGTGGCTTCAGTTGGTAGAGCATCGCAACGGCATCGCGAGGTCACGGGTTCAAACCCCGTTGAAGTCCCGAATTTTTTTCAGGCTTCTGTACGCAATTGCATAAATTGCGTTCACTGCGACGATCATTTCTTCATTTTCATTTATGATCATAATGTTGTTCAAGAGAAACACAACTTTCGCTCTCCGCAGACTGTTTGCAAAGAACTTGCACACGCCAAGACTTAGCATTTTTTCTAACTTCCCCGCTTCTATTTCACTAAGATTATTACCCAGATTATTTCTTATCAAAGACTATTCCAGGCGATGTTAAAATTGCACGGATAACGCTAAATGACAGCTTATTATCTTTGCTAGGTTATATTCTGTGTCAACGATCTTTAAAATGACGTAACCAGAATGCTCTAATACATTTTATAATTTTACCTACTTTACGCCCTTACTAAGGACTCTGATGGCTGTTCCATTCGTATTTCAATTCATTTTAAAAGTAAAATCACTAGCGTTACGTTGCAGATTTGATACCCTGAGAATCCTACTTTTCAGACTATTCATTTTCGATTCTGCGTTTTAGCAGCGAAAAAAAGCCAGCGCTCGAACGGTCACTATTTGAGTGCAATCTCCTTTGCCCTATTTCTGGTTTATTTTGATTGGCTGTTATTTTCATCTTAACAAGACCATTTCCTTGTATTAGATTGATGTTCATGAACAGGCAATTCCAGGCGATTCTAACTTCCATGAGTTACGCTAAACCTCTTCGTGTTCGGCTAATTCTATTTGTCAAGTTTATAGGCTCTTTTCTCCGCTACTTTTTAGTCTAGTAGCCTGCGTCACAGACAATGGTTTACACGATGCGTGAGCCGGCTGCAAAGTAGCCTACTCCCACCAGTCCCTTGACGGGTAAGAGAGAGAACCTGGGAAAGAGGCTGCCATCTTAAATACAGTATTCACGGTAAAGAACTGGGCTCGATCTTGTTACGTCACTGGAAAGAAAAATATCCGGATTTAGCGTCCACACGATTCCGGATTCATAGCGTATTCAAAAATTTCCACTCTGGAGTGCGGATTAAAAACTTTGCAGATTCTTCTGCCGGATTCTCCGGATACGTGTGGACGGAAGGCGTATCCGCAAAGAAAAAGTCGCGGATTCAAAAATATCGGAATACGTGTGGACGGGGCCTGAGGCATCGTTCGCACGAATCCGGATATTTGGGAAAGTACATATTTTTTACACGAATCGTCCTTCCATCTACACGAAACCAGTGAATCCGCTCTGCAGAGTGGTTTTTTAAGCCCCGTGTACACGGATCCGGATTTAAAAATGTGCGGTTTCAAAACTGATTTTAAAATTAACCGAAGATCGATGTACGAAAAAATGCATAGTCTCAAAAAAACCGATGACTTTTGTGTAAAACAAATTTTTATTCACAGAATACTAATCATAATCGGCTGGAGAAGGTATAAAGGAATGACTTTTTATGCTGAAAAAAAAATCGAAACAAGTTTGTCGAATAGGATGCTTTATTTGAGGGCAGATATTTTAGACATTAAGTTTATCGTCGGCAGTGAAGATTTAAAAACGCAGCTTCGGGTACTAGGGTCGGTGATTTCGACTAATTACTGTTTACTGAGTATTGTTTGAATGAATAGAATTCAGTGCTAAAATTAACAATTGAAAGATTCGACTACCAACAAGGTAACAACACAGCTGCAATTTTTTAAGGCGAAATTCTGACCTCCTTTGTAAATCCAAAACAATGCGCTAAAATCACACGGTTTCCTTACTGTTATTTACTGGGTAAGCAAAGGAACAGTAAGCGTGAACTGCTTGTTTTGTACCAGGGCGTTATAGCCGGCGTTGAATCAAGAGAGGTCGAGCGAACGAGTCCGAGCACCACTAAACAGACAAAACAAGATGGTGGACAGCACAATGGATCGCCAGAGAGATTATAATCCAACAGCCCAAACAGGGTCCTCCGAAGTTAAAGTGACGGGGATGATCGAAAGAGGGCAAAAAACAAAACCCAAAAAATATCCCTGAAACAAATAATAAACACAAAGAAACATCTTGCCCAAACTCTATACCCGGGATGCAAACCTAATAAATTAGACTTGTAAAAGATTTAAGGGTGTTGTAAGAGTTTTAAGAGTGTTGTAAGAGTTTTCTTAAATAAACCCTGCTTGCTTTGAGGTTCCAGTCTTTAAGCGTCAATATATTTAGTACTAAAGTGCCAATTAAGGACACTATTAGTACCTAAGCTACTGGGAGAAACGATCTTCATTTCTCTGTAGTCATCCGGGTCACCTGAAGGTCTACCCAAAGAAACTAAGCCGAGTGCCTTCTTATTTAAGTTATTTTAACACCCTAAGGTTTGATCCAACTCCCGGGATCGAGCTCGCGATATCCCGCTTCGCAGACCAGCGATCTGGCCACCTAAGCTAGCCCTGGCTTGGTTGCTGGCCATGTGTAGAGAGCGGCAAGGAGACTCTTTACTTGTCAGAAATGCAAAGGAAGGCTGCTAAGAAAGTCGTTCGTCAATCACGGTCTGAATAACGCAGTGCGAGCAAATTCATGTCGTAGAGACAATACTAATAGCCAAAGAACAATAGGATACATAAAAAAATTATCTTTAATAAAAATTATACGACAGTTACAGCACTTGCATGGTCACAAGATCAACTTAAACGGGCTGGACTAGGAGCGAACTAAATTGAAAATAATAAGATATAGTTACAGCAGTTACTTGATCAACTAAAACTGACTTGTAGCGAACTTAACTAAGACAAAAACTTCATCAATGCTATCTGTTTTATCAAACAGAAAATATACGATTTAAGAAAAAAAAGCCACGAGGGCGCAGGCCAAAAACAGGAAGCCGCTGACTACTGGTACTTTGGCTCCATTGCACAGGTCACTTTGGCAGCAACTGACGTCACACTTTTTGATCGTAGCTGATGATGGTAACACTATTTTACAAACTTCGTCTGTGCATCTCGATTTCAAGGCGCATCCTTTGTAAAAATATTTACGAGTTACACCCTGGAATTCTGCTTGACCTTCAAATTTAACACAGGAATCCAGGCCGGCTGAACACTCTGTATTGTTTCCAGGAACACAGTGATCCCAACTCTTCGCTGAGTCACACTGGTAGCACTTGATCCCACGTCCTATAAAAACAGCAGGAAACACTAGTTAAACTTTATCTGCGTAGTGACATCTCGTTTTATAGGCATTTAAAGAGATGTTTTACTGTATCTCCACTGCACAGCTAACGCTTAATCTATTGTTTGAGCGGGGGGATCGGGAGATGAGTTACATAACAAATTAAGGTGAAAAAAAAACGATTTAGTGCTAGCACGTCACAGGCGTATTTTGAAGCGAGAACGATGATGCTATCGCGACAAATGCTCTTCTGCCATCTTGGACGTTGAAACTAACAGAAAGTTGGGGCGAGTCGCATCATCGTTCACGCTGCAAAATACGCCTGCTTTGCAGGTTAGTACGTCACTGTCAATCTGGTTCTCTTTGAACCTTTCCAGACCGAATTGGAGTGTCAAAATGTTGAGAAAACTGGAGAAAGCGAAGAAAAAACTATCGGAGCAAGGGCGAGGACTAACATCGATCTCAACTCATAAGTGATGTCGATTTCGAGATTCAGTCACGTGCCACCGCGAAAAATATTTGATTAGCTTGTGTTTTGTGGCGTGGTTCTATTGTTCATTAGGGACTTTTAGCATCCGCTACGGCAGCGAAAACGTCACTTTTAAAATGAATTGGCGTTTTTTCAAATTTTGTCGCGTTTACTCCAATTTTCTGAAAATGTCTAATGCAGGCAAATTTCCTTGAAGTTGATTTCTTGGGGACCTGTTAGTGTCTGCGAAGCAGGCTAAAATATAAGTTAAGTTTGAAATCGGTGCAACATAAACAAAAAGATTTTTCAGGAGAGAGGTAAGTGATAAAGTCTTGAATATTGTCCACGCCTAACTGTTCTTAGCACAACTATAGTTAGTAGAGGAGACTAGTTAGGAAACCGGGCAAACATCAAAGTTGAAAACAATGGCGCTGTAGGTTACGTTGGAAGCTCCCTGACCGTGAACAATCCTTTAGTTTTTGTTTACAAATTGTGACTGAATAAATTAAAGCAATATTTCTCTTGCTCAGTAAGCTCAAAATGATAGCAAGCCTTTTGAACGTTGTGCACGGTCAGGTCCAAAAAAGCTTACAAAAATCCCAACCATTCCACTTTAAAAAACTACGGCAAAACCAAAAAAGCAGTTGTATCGACTCAAGGGGCTTGGTGCAATGAGCCTCTTAAAGGTGACAACCATTAAAAGTTCGCAAAAAGTTTATAAAAGAATTTGTAATCGGAAACCTATTTCAACAATGTCGGTTTATTCTCTTTGAGTTGTAAAGTGACTTGACCGCAACACTTTGTTTCGCACGACCAGTTTACTTAATAGGTCTTAGTAGCGATTCAGTTGATTCTAAATTGCATCAGCAAAGGCTAATGTCACGAGGCGTATTTTGTCTCATTAAAAGAAAAAAATGTCAGATCTTTGTGTAAAATTGAAAAAAAATCCATTTAGGCATTAAGACTTAACGCAGAGCACACTTGCACTTGGGTATGCGCCTTCATCTTCTTTCTTTCTTTCTTTCTTCCTACCTTTCTCTTACCACTTTCCACAGGCGGGCTCTGTTCGCGCAAGACCTCGCTAAATCTTCGCAATAAAACGAGTCAGACTTACAATAATAAACCTCTTCAAAGTAAAACTGCAAACGAAGACGGTCAAAATCAAGGATACACAATACCCCCGTTTAATAAAACCAGAAAACCAGCCCACGTTTAACCAAAAAATTAATAAATGATAGAGAAAAACGATTTTAATCAAAGATCATAACAAAATCTTTCTTTTTGTTCCTATATGCTATCCATTCTATCAAAGCCCTTCGCACTGGTATAGAAACAGGAATAATGAATAGTAATAATTACTGTACTTAGAAATCAACTCGGATAAAAGCACTTTAATGCCGAGAGATAAGTTAAACATTGAGAATAAAGATACTGCTTTGTAGAATCTGTTTTTATGTTTTTAAGCAAAAGTCAGATTAATCGATGACATTTTATTTATAGATTTGCTCGTTGCACCTACTGAACCAAGGTTATTCTATGTAAACAACTTCGACGTCCATTTTTTTGTTTTAAATATGAACGTTAAACCCAAACGTTTAACAACGCCAGGAAGAGTCAAATTGACATAGCGAGTCTCAGGTTGTTCATGTAAAAAACTGATATACTTTGCGACACTGAAAGGTAGCAGTAACCTGGATCAACGTGGGGTCGCTTGTAACCTGTTAAATCTAAGGAAAAAAGGCTTGGCCCTGGTTGTTCAAACGTGGGATAGCGCTATCCACCGGATAAATCACTATCCAGGGGAAACGTAAGAGTGGATTTCCGCTGTCGCGTAATTTTTACGTGCGTACGCGCGTAAACTTTAGACCCGTTAATGAAATGGCATGGCAATGTATGATAGGTCGGGCATAAACGTGAAAGTTTAACTTCGCTCAACTTTTCCTTTAACGCGCGACACTTAATACATTGCCTCTAATTTATTTACGCGCGTAAATTTACGTGCGCATGCACTTAAACATTAAGCGGCAGTGGAAATCCACTCTTAGAGAAACCAATTGCGTTTTCCCCTGGATAGATTTTTATTCGGTGGATAGCGTTCTCCAAAGTTTGAACAACCGGCGACAGGTGTTTAGACACATGACAAAATAACAGATAGTTCATACCTTCGGAGATACAAAAGGCAAATACCAACACTGACGCAAACAAAGATTTCATTCTTTAAGACGCTTGTGACTGCAAATTCCGGCAAAACAGCTGAGAAGTTAAAAACCTTCAGAGCTACACCTGTGAAACTGATCTCAGCACAACTAGAAATACAGATATATTGACTCAAAGGGCTTGGCTGCAGTGTACGTCAGAGGGTAGCTGCAGCCAATAGAGAAATCGCAAAAAGCTCATAAATAAATTTACTAATAAATGTCATGATTTCACCAATAAGAAAAAACCGTGTTTGAATTCGGGGGGGGGGAATCAGGTGAAGGTCCGGTAGAGGTGTGCCTTGGAGCTTCTCAAACCCTCACCTTTTTTACGACTAAAATCGTTCATTTCGCTGCTCTATCCAAGACAGTCCTTACTTCATGACCCTGATTCATTTCTTTTGACAGAGAGAATTAAGTAATTTTTTAAAACTAAGATCAAGGAATTTGATCTTTTTGTACCTCACATGTAGACCCCTCACTGCCAAACTCCAAACTCTTCAGTCTTCCGCTGCAAAAAGACACCTTGTTCAAGACGCTAACTAGTGAAACTGCTGACAATTTCAGGAAGTGTGAGACGAAGGTTGATTCCAATAAAGCGAATTTGGTGGAGGCATACAGTAAAGGTTTTCGTCCACATGTTGAGTTAATGGCGGACTCTCTTGCTTTTATGTAGTACATTGGAATTCCGCTTATTTAAGTGTCTGGATTGCCTCACAAAAGAAATCAAAGTCTGTGCTTAAATTACATTAATAACTAAACTGAATTTTCTTTGTACCAACAACATTGTTGTAGTTTCTAAAAGTGAAATTCAGCTCTCGCTTGTATATCCAAAATCACGCGTTCTGTCAGAGGCAAGGCGCTTGATCAAGTGATCATGTTTATTTCCTTCTTAATAAATCTCTTGTGCAGCATATAACCGGTGTGTGTGTTTATATCTTATTTTTGGAAATTTCAGGGCCATACCTCGTTTGAGTACACACCTTATTTTATTCACAACTGTACACTGCTTCAAAGTGATTGGGCAACCAGTCCAACTATCTTGGAAGGCAGTGTGGCCGAGTGCCGTGCACAGCGCGTCAGACTCGATATCCGGCGGTATCGGGTTCAAGTCCCGCTCTGACCACTTGCTGGATTTGTTCTCGGTCCTTTAAGTTCAAATCCTCCTCCACGCTCGTAAATAGACAACTGGCTGCCTCCTGCCAGTTGGGTTTTTTAGTCCTGTTATGTTCCATTTGGATGCTTTGTTTCTTATTATTGGAGTGGAGTGCCTCCAAACTATACTTACTGTACTTAGCTTTATATACACATTTTATCAATTCCATCATTTCTATATACGCAATTCAGCCATCGGGCTGCAAAGTATTAGTAATTAAACTATCTGTCTATCTATCTATCTATCTATCTAAACAAAAGAAGTGCACTCTCCACTATAAACAAAACTTTACCCTTTAACCTTGTTTCAGTTCAATGTTTTTTCATACACCGCAAAGGAGGCTGACGCTTGAGCGATCATTTAAGTCCAATTTATAGAGTCCTTGGCGTGTTTCTTCCTGTTTGCTGCATTTGGCTGTTATTTACGTTTCTGATATTGACTGTCTGTATCTCATTACAGTTGTGCACGGCAGAAGTTCTTTACATCGTTTTTTGTTCGTTACCCGCTCCAAGTCTAATTCTGCGAAATGATAAAAGGAAAAAAAAGAAAGGCCGCACACACACTGCTCTGCCTTGTGCGTGAGTGAATCGCTACACTGCGATGTCCATATTGAAATGTTAATTAACTTCGTTAAAAATGTTTCTTTGTTGTTCATCTTCGTAGGCATTCTTTTGCTTGAAATATAAAAGACAGAGCCCGAGAGAATCAGAACGGGAAGCAACAATTGCTTAACGGTGAATAAACTACCAAAAACAGCGTTTTGCTCAATATCCAGGTCATTATACGTAAAAATTAAAACAGTGTTTATGCTTGCATGCGTTTACAAAACACTGTCGTATTTTAAGACTTTTTTTAAAGTCTTTTAAAATTGTAGAAATTATTTTTCTAGCCGTAAACAAAGGGTCATTTGAGCAATCCTCTTTGCGCTATTTCCCGTTTGTCTTGGTTGGCTGTTATTTTTGTCTCAGTGAGGTGAGCAGGAAATTCCAGGCGATTTGAAATTCCATGGCCGAATTACGCTAAACGACTCCTTGATTTAATTTTTTTTGTCAAACTTATCGACTCACTTTTCTCGCTGCTTTTCTGGCGGAGCTCAAGCAAGAAGCGAGCTCGCCTAAGCCGAGGACAGTGTTAAAAGGAGAAGAAAAAGAAAACAGTTTAATAATGACAGAAACTTAAAGAAAAATGCGATTTTTTCGTCTTAAAACTAGGCAATGCTTTTCTCGTGAAATTAGCCTTCGCTTTCTTTTAAAAATGGAATGAACTAAACTGCTATTAAGTAAACTTGTCGAGCATAAAATGACGAAGCGGTCAAATCAATTTACAACCCAAAGAAAATAAACCGACATTTCTGAAATATTTTTTCCTTTACAAACTCTTTTCTATAATTATAAACCCTTTGCGAAATTTTATTCACCTTCTGTCGGTCATTGCACTATGCCCTTTCAGTCGGTACGTGCATCATCTTTTCTAGTCAGTGTGGAAATTGATACTGCGGTACCATTAATATTTTGACGATTTTTGCCTTGTGCATGAGTGAATAGCATATTCATATTGAAATGTTAATTAACTTTGTTAAAAATACTTCGTTGTTGCTTATCTTCGTAAGCACTCTTTTACGCACTCAGAACGGTAGCAACAATTGCTTAACGGTAAATAAACTACGCAAAAACAGCGTTTTGCTCAATATCCAGGTCATTATGCATATGTTTTTATGCTTGCATGCGTTTATAAAACACTGTCGTAACTACAATGGTCGATACAATAAACCCTGCAAAATATGCACACCAGACTGGAAGGTTCTGAGGACAAAAACTCGTTTTTTTGCGGATGTTTGCGCATAGGATATACGTTCTTGAGAGACATAACTGGGCTTTTCCATTATTCGCGATCAACAACTCCCAACAAATAAAAGCTTCATTTCTGGGTAAGAACTATTCATCTTTCACGGGCCGAGAATAGTATTCACAAGTCAAACAAGACTGTGAGCCAGTTACTAAAAAGAGGTTAAGAGTGGGTGAAAGGGGTTATTGCGTGATACGTGATTAAGTGTTTTCAATTTTCGTGAAAGGTGCAGATACGAAATTAAAACCCGTGAACTGTGACTGGTTTGCTTGTCGTGATACGTGAACTTTAAAATCTTTTACCCTATATTCGTGATTTTCAACTAATTTTTTCGTGAAAATAGTCTCAACTGAAGACAAATTTTACAGGGAGGCCAGTGGACCCTCAAAATGAACTTTTCTAAAAGGTCTTAAGAGACTCAAAGGCCAAAAAACCGTGTTCAAAGCCATTTTCAATTTTTTTCAACGCTTTTATATTAACGTGAACGTTTCATGGCAGCAACAGGGTACACTGGAGAAACAATTATTTTCTTAACCCTTTTCGGACGGCTAGGGTCGTATACGTCCCCATATGGTACAATGTATACAATTTTCCCTTGACCCATTTAGCTTTCAGTTGATGTTAATAAATTGGTAAGCAACCAACGTCAGTAAAGATAGATCTTTCCAGCGATACCTCGTTTTGGGATATTCTGACTAACCCTGACAGAGTTACACTCACAAAATAAGGTAAAATTTGGGGGAAAATTCCACTGCCAATTTCGCTGTTTACATACTATTACTTGAAAATCAAATTTGTCCATTTCCTAAAAAGTTAGCCAGCCACAATTCCATGCAAAAGAAAGACGATAAAATAGGCAACAAAACCCGCCAATAAAGAAGGAAAAAAAGAGAGCGAAAGAGGGAGATCGAAATAGATTCGCCAAAAGAAGTCCAAATTTTGGCTTTTGCGCGTGCGTGAATAACAAAAAAGCTGTTCAATTTCGTCAGATTTGTCGGAAAATATGTCTTTTTTTCTTGCAAAACTCGCTTTTAGCCATAATTATGCTAAGTAGCCGAAAACTAGTCCATTTAAGAGGAATTGGTGAAAAATGCCTGTTTTCGCTACTCGCCGGCCGTCACCAAAGGATTAAAATAACCCTTTAGAAAGAGATCTAGATGCCCAATGGGTCCTCCGAAGTTAAAGTGACGGGGATGATCGAAAGAGGGCAAAACTCAAAACCCAAGAAATATCCCTGAAACAAACAAGAAACATAAAAAACATCTTGCCCAAACTCTATACCCGGGATGCAAACCTAATAAATTAGACTTGTAAAAGTTTTAAGGGTGTTGTAAGAGTTTTAAGAGTGTTGTAAGACTTTTCTTAAATTGACCCCTGCTTGCTTTGAGATTCCAGTCTTTAAGCGTCAATATATTCAGTACTAAATTGCCAATTAAGGACACTATTAGTACCTAAGCTATTGGGAGAAACGATCTTCATTTCTCTGTAGTCATCCGGGTCACCTAAAGGTCTACCCAAAGAAACTAAGCCGAGTACCTTCATATTTAAAAAACTTCCTAAGGTCTGATCCAACCCCCGGGATCGAGCTCACGATATCCCGCGTCGAACACCAGCGATCTGGCCACCTAAGCTAGCCCTGACCTGGTTGTTGGCGATGTGTAGAGAGCGGCAAGGAGACTCTTTACTTGTCAGAAATGCAAAGGAAGGCTGCCAAGAAAGTCATTCGTCAATCACGAACCGAATAAAGCAGTACAAACAAATTCACGTTGTAGATAGAATATTAATAGCCAAAGAACAATAGGATACATAGAAAAATTATCTTTAATGAAAAATTATACGACAGTTACAGCACTTACTTGGTCACAAGATCAACTTAAACGGACTGGACTAGGAGCGAACTAAATAGACAATAATAAGATACAGTTAAAGCAGTTACTTGATCATAACATTAACTAAAACTGACTTGTAGCGAACTTAACTAAGACAAAAACTTGCTATCTGTTTTATCAAACAGAAAATATACGTTGTAAGAAAAAAAAGCCACGAGGGCGCAGGCCAAAAACAGGAAGCCGCTGACTATTGGTACTTTGGCTCCATTGCACAGGTCACTTTGGCAGCAACTGACGTCACACTTTTTGATCGTGGCTGACGGTGGTGCCAATGATTTACAAATCTCGTCGGTGCATAACGATTTTAAGCCGCATCCTTTGTAAAAATATTTATGAGTTACATCCAGGATTTCTGCATGACCCTCAAGTTTAGCACAGGAATCCCGGCCGGTTGCACACTCTGTATTGCTTCCAGGAACACAGTCATCCCAACTCAACTCTGAGTCACACCGGTAGCACTTGATCCCACGTCCTGTAAAAACAGCAGGAAACGCTAGTTAAACTTTATCTGCGTAGTGACATCTCGTTTTATAGGCATTTAAAGAGATGTTTTACTGTATCTCCACTGCACAGCTAACGCTTAATCTATTTTTTTGAGCGGGGGGAGGGGGGGGATGAGTTACGTAACAAATTAAGGTGAAAAAAAAACGATTTAGTGCTAGCACGTCACAGGCGTATTTTGAAGCGAGAATGATAATACTATCGCGACAAATGCTCTTCCGCCATCTTGGACGTTGAAACTAACAGAAAGTTGGGGCGAGTCGCATCATCGTTCACGCTGCAAAATACGCCTGCTTCGCAGGTTTGTAAGTCACTGTCAATCTGGTTCTCTTTGAACCTTTCCAGACCGAATTGGAGTGTCAAAATGTTGAGAAAACTGGAGAAAGCGAAGAAAAAACTATCGGAGCAAGGGCGAGGACTAACATCGATCTCAACTCATAAGTGATGTCGATTTCGAGATTCAGTCACGTGCCACCGCGAAAAATATTTGATTAGCTTGTGTTTTGTGGCGTGGTTCTATTGTTCATTAGGGACTTTTAGCATCCGCTACGGCAGCGAAAACGTCACTTTTAAAATGAATTGGCGTTTTTTCAAATTTTGTCGCGTTTACTCCAATTTTCTGAAAATGTCTAATGCAGGCAAATTTCCTTGAAGTTGATTTCTTGGGGACCTGTTAGTGTCTGCGAAGCAGGCTAAAATATAAGTTAAGTTTGAAATCGGTGCAACATAAACAAAAAGATTTTTCAGGAGAGAGGTAAGTGATAAAGTCTTGAATATTGTCCACGCCTAACTGTTCTTAGCACAACTATAGTTAGTAGAGGAGACTAGTTAGGAAACCGGGCAAACATCAAAGTTGAAAACAATGGCGCTGTAGGTTACGTTGGAAGCTCCCTGACCGTGAACAATCCTTTAGTTTTTGTTTACAAATTGTGACTGAATAAATTAAAGCAATATTTCTCTTGCTCAGTAAGCTCAAAATGATAGCAAGCCTTTTGAACGTTGTGCACGGTCAGGTCCAAAAAAGCTAACAAAAATCCCAACCATTCCACTTTAAATAACTACGGCACAACCAAAACAGCAGTTGTATCGACTCAAGGGGCTTGGTGCAATGAGCCTCTAAAGTTGACAACCATTAAAAGTTCGCAAAAAGTTTATAAAGACTTTGTAATCGGAAACCTATTTCAACAATGTCGGTTTATTCTCTTTGAGTTGTAAAGTGACTTGACCGCAACACTTTGTTTCGCACGACCAGTTTACTTAATAGCATTCCCATTAATGCCATTTAAGAAAGCAAGGGCTAATGTCAGGAGAAAAGCATTGCCTACTTTAAAGAAAAAAAAATCAGAATTTTTTTAAACCTTATTCACAACACTTTCCAATATTACAATACACCTACGGGACATACAACTAGATTACAAAAAAAGAAAAGAAAAGACTTGGAAAACACTTACTTACACTAATTAAATTATTCACCATCACACTAGAAGAAAAATTAAAATTCTGAATTTGTGAATTTTTTTTTTCACAAATTCAGAATTTTAAGCAAATTTCAATAGAGAAAACTTGTTTCTGTGTCTTTATGTGTCATCAACAAGCTGTTTTTTTTTCTCTTTCATTCCTATACCACTGTCCTTAGGCGGGCTCGGTTCGTGCTTGAGCTGCGCTATAAAGCAAGCGAAAATAGAGTCGATAAACTTGACAAAAAGAATTACAACAAGTAGTCTGTAGCGTAATCTGTTAGAAACGTACAGAGCCACACTTAGCAAAACAAAAATGTAGATGAATTGACTGCAGGGCCTCGACCCCGATCTGGATAGAAGGGCGCGTCAACCTATAAAATTTCGCATAAAGTTCATAAAAGAATTTTTTATATCAAACCTATTTCAAGGGCGCAGATTTATTTTCCTTGAGTTGCAAATTCATTTGAAACTCTTCACCTTTTCGCACGACCAGTTTACTTAATAGGTCTTAGTAGCGATTTGCATCAGCAAAGGCTAATGTCACGAAACGTATTTTGTCTCATTAAAAGAAAAAATGTCAGATCTTTGAGTAAAGTTGAAAAAAAAATCAGTTTAGGCATTAATAATTAACGCAGAGCACACTTGCACTTCGGTATTCTTTCTTCCTATCTTTCTCTTACCACTTTCCACGGGCGGGCTCTGTTCGCGCTAGACCTCGCCAAGACCTTCGCAATAAAACGAGTAAAAAAGGTCTAGTCTGATTTTCAATTATAAAACTCTTTAAAGTAAAACTGCAAACGAAGACGAACAAAATCAAGGATACACAATACCCCCGTTTAATAAAACCAGAAAACCAGCCCACGTTTAACCAAAAAATCAATAAAGGTTAGAGAGAAACGATTTTAATCGAAGATGATAACAAAATCTTTTTTTTCGCTCCTATCCATCCTATCAAAGCCCTTCGCACTGGTATAGAAACAGGAACAATAAATACTAATAATTACGTTACTTAGAAAACAACTGGGATAAAGCACTTTAATGCCCTGCCGAGAGATAAGTTAAACATTGAGAATAAAGATACTGCTTTGTACAATCCTTTCTTATGTTTTTAAGCAAAAGTCAGATTAATCAATGACAGTTTATTCATAGAGTCGCTCATTGCACCCACGGAACCTAGGTTATTCCATGCAAACAACTTCAAAGTCCATATTTTTGTTTTAAATATGAACGTTAAACCCAAACGTTTAACAACGCCAGGGACAGTAAAATTGACATAGCGCGTCTGAGGTTCTTCATGTGAAAAACTGATATACTTTACGACACTGAAAGGTAGCAGTAACCTGGATCAGCGTGGGGTCGCTTGCAACCTGTTAAATCTAAGTAAAAAAGGCTTGGCCCTGGTTTTTCAAACGTTGGAAAGCACTATCCACCGGATAAATCACTATCCAGGGGATACGTAAGAGTGGATTTCCACTGTCGCGTAATTTTTACGTGAGTACGCGCGTAAACTGTAGACCGGTTAATGAAATAGCATGGCAATGTATGATAGGTCACGCATAAACGTGAAAGTTTAACTTCGCTTAACTTTTTCTTTAACGAACGACACTTTATACATTGCCTCTAATTTATTTGCGCGCGTAAATTTACGTGCGTACGCACTTAAGCATTAAGCAGCAGTGGAAATCCACCCTGAGAGAAACCAATTGCGTTTTCCCCTGGATAGATTTTTATTCGTTAGATAGCGTTCTCCAACGTTTGAACAACCGGTTTAGACACATGACAAAATAACAGATAGTTCATACCTTCGGAGATACAAAAGGCAAATACCAACACTGACGCAAACAAAGATTTCATTCTTTAAGACGCTTGTGACTGCAAATTCCGGCAAAACAGCTGAGAAGTTAAAAACCTTCAGAGCTACACCTGTGAAACTGATCTTAGCACAACTAGAAATACAGATATATTGACTCAAAGGGCTTGGCTTCAATGTACGTCAGAGGGTAGCTACAGCCAATAGAGAAATCGCAAAAAGCTCATAAATAAATATACTAATAAATGTCATAATTTCACCAATAAGAAAGAACCGTGTTTGAATTCCGGCGGGGGGGGAATCAGGTGAAGGTTCGGTAGAGGGGTGCCTTGGAGCTTCTCAAACCCTCACCTTTTTTACGACAAAAATCGTTCATTTCGCTGCTCTATCCAAGACAGTCCTTATTTCATGACTTTGATTCATTTCTTTTGACAGAGAGAATTAAGTAATTTTTTAAAACTAAGATCAAGGAATTTGATCTTTTTGTACCTCACATGTAGACCCCTCACTGCCAAACTCCAAACTCTTCAGTCTTCCGCTGCAAAAAGACACCTTGTTCAAGACGCTAACTAGTGAAACTGCTGACAATTTCAGGAAGTGTGAGACGAAGGTTGATTCCAATAAAGCGAATTTGGTGGAGGCATACAGTAAAGGTTTTCGTCCACATGTTGAGTTAATGGCGGACTCTCTTGCGTTTATGTAGTACATTGGAATTCCGCTTATTTAAGTGTCTGCATTGTCTCACAAAAGAAATCAAAGTCTTTGCTTAAATTATATTAATAACTAAACTGAATTCTCTTTGTACCAAGAACATTGTTGTAGTTTCTAAAAGTGAAATTCAGTTCTAGTTTGTATATCCAAAATCACGCGTTCTGTCAAAAGCAAGGCGCTTGATCAAGTGTATCATGTTTATTTCCTTCTTAATAAATCTCTTGTGCAGCATATAACCGGTGTGTGTGTTCATATCTTATTTTTGGAAACTTCAGGGCCATACCCCGTTTGAGTACACACATTATTTTATTCACAACTGTACACTGCTTCAAAGTGATTGGGCAACCAGTCCAATTATCTTGGAAGGCAGTGTGGCCGAGTGCCGTGCACAGCGCGTCAGACTCGATATCCGGCGGTACCGGGTTCAAGTCCCGCTCTGACCACTTGCTGGATTTGTTCTCGGTCCTTCTAAGTTCAAATCCTCCTCCACGCTCGTAAATAGACAACTAGCTGCCTCCTGCCAGTTGGGGTTTTTAATCCTGTTATGTTCCATTTGGATGCTTTGTTTCTTATTATTGGAGTGGAGTGCCTCCAAACTATACTTACTGTACTTAGTTTTATATACACATTTTATCAATTCCATCATTTCTATATACCAATTCAGCCATCGGGCTGCAAAGTATTAGTAATTAAACTATCTATCTATCTATCTATCTATCCATCTATCGATCGATCGATCGATCGATCGATCTATCTATCTATCTATCTATCTAAACTAAAGCAGTGCACTTTCCACTATAAACAAAACTTTACCCTTTAACCTTGTTTCAGTTCAATGTTTTTTTTCATACACCGCAAAGGAGGCTGACGCTTGAGCGATCATTTAAGTCCAATTTATAGAGTCCTTGGCTTGTTACTTCCTGTTTGCTTCACTTGGCTGTTATTTACGTTTCTGATATTGACTGTCTGCATTTCAGTACAGTTGTGCACGGCAGAAGTTCTTTACATCGTTTTTTGCTCGTTACCCGCTCCGAGTCTAATTCTGTGAAATGGTAAAAGGAAAAAAAAAAAAAAGAAACCGCACACACACAGCTCTGCCTTGTGCATGAGTGAATAGCTTCACTGCGATGTTGATATTGAAATGTTAATTAACTTCGTTAAAAATACTTCTTTTGTTGTTTATCTTCGTAGGCATTCTTTTACTTGAAATATAAGAGACAGAGCCCGCGAGAATCAGAACGGGAAGCAACAATTACTTAACGGTGAATAAAGTACGCAAAAACAGCGTTTTGCTCATTATCCAGGTCATTATGCATAAAAATTGAAACAGTGTTTATGCTTGCATGCGTTTACACGACACTGTTGTATACTACAAGGGTCGACACAATAGACCCTGCAAAATATGCACACAAGACTGAAAGGTTTTAAGGACAAAAACCCGCTTTTTTACTGGTGGAAATCTATCCATTAAAAACTCGGGGTTTTTTTGTGGATGTTTCCCGGCGCGCAGGATATACCTCTGAACATTCTGGAGTGACATAACTGCTTTTCTAATATTGGCGATCAACAGATCCTAACAAATAAAAAGCTCCATTTCTAGGCAAGTACTATTCACCTTTTCACGGGCCGCGAATAGTATTCACAAGTCGAACAAGACTGTGAGCCAGTTAATTAATAGAGGAAAGCTTCACTGTATGCCAGTAAATATCAGCAATAATTCAGCGGATAATTTTTGACTTACAAAGGAGCGCAGATTTTAATTTTCACTCCTAAGGACAACAGTGTTTTTGTTACAAACCGAAACTTTTAATGGCAATTCAAACATTTACTTAGAAACTGTTTTTATTCAAGAAAGGCTTAGGTAAGCGGAAACCGCCATAATTTTCAAGTGTAGTATTGCAGTACCAATATCACAATAATCACCGATCTTTTAACAATAATTTGCACATTCCTTACTATATGTAAACACAACAATCGTATTTCTCCTCACACAGCTCACAAGATCTTAAGAACAGAGCATCTTCTTTCTAGTTTAATCCCTTTTAATAACATGCCAGTAAAAAGTTTCGACGTCTAATAAACATGGATGTTGCTTATAACGAAGCCTAAAATACAACTTTGGAGGGTTGAGGGGCTCGCTTTGACCGTGTCGTCTTTCTGAAATAAATTTTGTGACAAAACAAGTGTGGGAATTTAGGTTAACTTTACCGTTTAGTGAGTCTTGTCTGACGATGTAATCACTTTTGATGAGAATCTCGAGGTCGGATGGTTCCGCCAAACCTTGTAAAGCACAAAGCTCCGCTGTCATTGGTTACTTTTTAACAGCTGTGATTGGTGCATTTCGATCGTCGCTGTTCCAGGAGGGTGGTCAGCACTTTTCAAAATGTGGCAGTCGAACCCGTGATCATCATCTATTGACACTCTATTTCTCTTCTATTGAAACGTATCGTCCTTCCGAACCTTGTTCGGCGTCCAACAAGAAAAAGAGCCTCAGAAGGTAACTGCAGTTCATCGAAGCTATGGAGCCTTGCCTCATCCTCAACACCATCATTCACGTCACTTTCATCTGAGACAAATTCAATATCGTCATCTTCATCTTCGCTTTCATTGCTGTCTTCATAGTTTGATTCGACGGGCTGGGGGGAGGGGGAGCCGTCCGGTTTGGCATGGATACCATGGCCCCTATTGAACTGGCAGGCTGGTTTCATAACAAACGGATGGTAAAGTTCCAGCCTTTGCCTCTGTTTCTTGGCTCAGAGACCTCTCCCTGACTGCTCTCTTTGCAAATTCTGTCAGCTTCTGGCAGTCGTCTAAGCTCAGCTCACAAACGGAAAGGGATTTCATTTAACATGAGCATTTCTTGAAACTAGATCGTGCCTTCTGGGTATGGGTAAAGAGGAATGCACTCCACGTTAACAATCTCTTCACACTCCCTTTCACGCAATCTCCAAATTAACAATACTGCAACATAAAAAAATCGCCACCAAACACGCAAAAGGTAGCAAAATCCGAAAACCGCGTGCCGATATTAAAAGTTGTAATTTTCTGCAACGGCGCGACGATTTCTTAACCGTAAACCGCCAAATAAATACGACTGTGACCGCCAACCGACACTCAAAATTGGTTAAAACCGCCAAACCGCCAGAGTATAATAAAACCTCCATAGTTGCTGTATCATGTATTATGTATTTATTCTAGAAAAAGAATTTTTGAAAAACTCACGGTAGAAGAGATTTGTAACAAAACTTCTGGGTATTCTTATACCCTGAGAATCCAAATTTTTAGACTTTTGATTGTAGAAACTGTTTTTCTAGCCGTAAACAAAGGGTCATTTGAGGGCGCCTCTTTGCGCTATTTCCCGTTTGTTTTGATTGGCTGTTATTTTTGTCTTAGTGAGGTCATTTCTTTGTATTAGATTGATGTTTGTGAGCAGGAAATTACAGGCGATTTGAAATTCCATGGCCCAATTAAGCTAAACGACTTCTTGTTTTAATTCTTTGTCAAACCTGTCGACTCTCTTTTCTCGCTGCTTTTCTGGCGGAGTGGCTCGAGCACGAACCAAGTTCGCCTAAGCCAAGGACAGTTTTAAAAGGAGAAGAAAAAGAAAACAGTTTGATAATGACACAAATTTTAAAAAATCCGAATATTTTTGTCTTAAAACTAGGTAATGCTTTTCTCCCTTTGTTTCTTTTAAACATGGAGTGAACTATACTGCTATTAGGTAAACTGGTCGAGCATAAAATGGTGAAGCGGTCAAATCAATTTACAACCCAAAGAAAATAAACCGACATTTCTGAAATATGTTTCCCATTACAAGTTCTTTTATACATAAACCCTTTGCGAAATTTTAGTCACCTTCTGTCGGTCATTGCACTATGCCCTTTGAGCCGATACGTGCATCATCTTCTTTTCTAGTCAGTGTGGAAATTGATTCTGCGGTACCATTAATGTTTTGGCGATATATATATGTTTACCAAGATAGTTTAACGACTCTCAAGACGGCTTCGCGATAACAGCTAATTACAAATTGTGATGTCGTTCTTCACAGCATAAGGAAAGTGTCGAACCAACCCTGGTTGACTCTTGGGTCTTATATCTGCTACCTGTTTTTTTCTTTTTTTTTTTTTTTAATCTAGGACCCGTTTCTCGAAAGTCCCGATAATGCGTTAAGGAGCCAGGAAAGCTGTTGTGGTATATTTAAGAACAAAGTTTTAAAAGTTTCGAACATCCATAATATCATAAAACTATCAGTTAACGAAACAAAATTGACCAGTTTGTTAGCTAGGACCTCAGCGCGCTTTCATTTTTTAAATTATTATTTGAATATTTGATTTCGGGCCTGAAACATTGCTAGGACTTTTGAGAAACTGGTCACGCCTGATCAGTAGTATATTTAATACTCAGTTCTACTTGTAATGAAATTGCAATAAATTTTGCAATTTTTCGCTTTCTTCTATATAGGACACGGTATCAAGTGCTTCAAGTGTAAGTCAGACAAGGGTTGGGATGACTGTGTTAATAAAAACGACACGACGTGTTCTTCTAAGGACGGT
>NC_133203.1:37620300-37655300 GCF_958299795.1 Porites lutea | reverse complement strand
GACCTTTCTTTAATCCTGAAGAATGAGGTGTATTTCTTAACCATTTTTAGCGCCGCAGGTTCCCTTTCTGAGGATAATTCCAGTTCTAGTAATCGCTGAGTAATTCTAACCATCAATTGTTTAGCTGTTATGAAAACCATTGTGCCTTGCAATTTATTTAAGCTCTCCAGATTTTCTAGTCACATTCGCACATGCAGATGGCCACTTGGGAAGAGTGAGAGGAAAAAAGGAACATGCATTTTCCCAATAAGACAATGTCATTTCAACTTTGCTCAGAAACTTGAAAGCTGCACATGTGAAAGCAAGCAGCAAGAGATCTTCAATATTATTCAGGAGGGATCAAGCACGAGGGTTTTCCGCATTGCATTACAAAACTGCATAGTTCGAGCTGGCTGGTTTATTTATTTTCAGAACAAGAACCTAATGGGCTGAAAACTGGTAAGAGTTTTCTGTAGATCACGATCTATTTTGTTTTGTTAAAATGTGTTTCGAAAAGAAGGGGACTGACAAATGCACAGTAAATCCGATAATGTATAATCTCACCCCGCATGCGATATGCACAGTGTTAAAGTTCTTATTCTCGAGGCGATAACTGTGTTTACCCACAGGGAGCCCACACAATCTGTTTGCGTAGCTGATTGTTATTCTATAGTAAATGTACTGGATTTACTATTTGCTTCACCTATAGCGATATGTCGCTAACTATGTATATAAATCAATGATAAATAAACGTTGAATTACCTTACCTGTGGTATATAGTCGTCCTTTTACCTCAAAAGCGGTTTTTTGAGCGATTTTGAAGGAGTTTGATTTCGCCGTTGACTGTTCCTTATAACGGCGAATTCAAACTCCTTCAAAATCGCTCAAAAAACCGCTTTTGAGGTAAAACGACTATATACCACAGGTAAGGTAATTCAACGTTTATTTATCATTGATTTATATACATAGTTAGCGACATATCGCTATAGGTGAAGCAAATAGTAAATCTAGTACATTTACTATAAAATAAGAATCAGCTACACAAACAGATTGTGTTTGCTCCCTGTGGTTTACCATGTGTTTCTGCCAATTATTCCGTTTCTTTATATAAAGTTCTGAGGAAAAATCATATTTCAGATACTTGGGCGATGTTCTGTCAGCGCTCTTCCGCTATTTGTGCATATAACACTATCACAAACGTTTTGACATAGCATTTTAAGATTAAGTTCGTTGAGCTGTATTTTGTGTAGCGCGTTGTATAGTCAAAATTGTCTTCAACATTTAAATTTCCAGGTACAAAATTAGAGAGCCTTGAGGTTTTTCCTGAAACTAGGGCCAAAAAAATTTCCTTGGATTTCGAAGTTATTTACATTTTTTAAATAAAATTTAAGTTTTTAATATATATATATATATATATATATATATATATATATATATATATATATATATATATATATATATATATATATATATATATATATATATATATATGCTGACATCTCAGACGTTTGTAAATGTATTTTAAGCAGGTCGTCAGATATTGCCTGACTTCGTCAGGGAATAGCCCACTATTCGCCACTTCACATTTCCTATAATACACCTTGTTTGTCCCCCACAATGCAAAGTATTGTCTGTTATTTCTCTTAGACGACTGTAATACCCAGGAGAAATAAAAGGAGCAAAGGTTATTCAACGTTTTGTGGGGCAAACAGGGTGTATTATGGGAGATGTGCAAATGGAGAATAAAAAAAAAATTCGTATCACAATTAAAACCAACAGGAAACAAGAGGTATTTGGTTGTGGTTGGCCTTTACGTTAAAATAATATCATTACAATTGCAATAGTTCAGTGAAATCACACAATCAACTTAAAATGACTTCAAACTTAAGACAACTGAATGCAACGTTTTTACCGAACTCGTAACCAAACGTTTTAGCGAAAAAAAGAATTCACCATTTATGTTACTTGTTAACTCCCTAAAATTTTTGCGTTACCATTGTCTTCGATTTCCCGTTCGGCGACTGTAATACCCAGGAGAAACTGGAAACAATGGTTATGTAAAATTTGGGGGGGAACGAGGTGCATTATGGTCCCGGTGAAATATGTCAATTAATGGAAAAAAAACTATAAAGGCGCATGCCAAGAACAGGAAACCACTGGCCATTGGTACTTTGGCTCCATTGCACAGATCACTGTCGCAGCAGTGGAAATCGCACGTTTTGACATTAAACCCTTGGCTTTCGAGAACCTTACAACCATCGTCGCAGATTGCTTTCGTTGCACAATCCTTTCCATAACGCTTCAGGGTTTGGCCTTCTATTTCTGCTTCATAAAAGCGTTTTGAACATCGGTCAGAAACGGAGGAACACGCCGCATCGTTCTTATGAACACAGTCATCATAACTCTTGTCTGATTCACACTGGTAGCATAAGAGACAGTGTCCTACAAATGAAAGTGGATAATTGCAATATTATAGGAAGTGTTATAGACAGGAGAAGTGTGACGTCACGTTACCATGGTAGCAAAATTTCTGGATCCCAACAATAAGGAGCTTAAGCATCGACGCCGGCGACGGCAAACAGAAATGGAAAAAAGCAACAGGTTTATATTAACAAAACAATAATTCTGCACACGCTTTACGTTTTTTTGTACGTTCTTAGCCGTCGTTGCAGGATTGCGACGTGAATGAAACTTCTTAATTTCATGCGCCCGCTTTACGAAGTAGGTCAGCACAAAATATTCTTTTTCTTTTTGTAAACTTAGATACGGTCCTTTCGCATTTAACCCCAGAAAATTTCGCCAACATTTGACAAGTTAAATGAAGTTGCAAAAGGTCGATGAAGTTTGAAACACTGCGAATTCACTTCATAAGTGATTTTTTTTCGGTTTGTTTTCATCCAGTAATTTTGCTACCATGACAACGTGACGTACCGACTTCTCTCTATTGGGAAGATTTAGAGTCACGTTTACGCCAAAGGGCAAAGTAAACCATTCACATAAATGTGTGCCTTTTCGTATCTTTGGACTTTTGTTTTTAGGTATCTGGGGAAACTGCCCACCCACCCCTCCCTACTAAGCCAACATCATGAAGTCATTAAGATGACGAAACTTATCTCTGCTTTTTACCTGCTCGAGTGTCACAAAACCCTTAGTTTAAAACTACAAATAACCCGTCTATTCCTTTGAGACGCAGAGCTTTTCTTCCGACAATGCTTGTTGAAATAGCTGTAGTTGGAGGTAAATTTACCTTTTTTGCTTTGTTTTACTTTGTATTTGAGGGCAATTTTCCAAGTATAAGCCCCCGGGGGGCTTATATTTGGAGGGGCGATTTAACGGAGGGTTTTTCGCGTTACCGGATTGGGGTGCTTATATTTGGAGGGGCTTATTTTCGGAATTTTAAAGTATTTTACTCAGTCACGCACACTGATACGGACTGACAGCAGGAGAGGCGTAAAAGAATGGTACATTATACAGAAAAAACTAACAGAAGTTAAACCACATGGCGTCCACACAATTTGTGTGTAACTGATTCTTATTTTATAGTAAATGTACTAGATTTACCGTTTGCTTCACCTATAACGATATATCCCCAAGTATGTATATAAATCAAAGTTAAATAAACGTTGAATTACCTTACCTGTGGTATATTGTCGTCCTTTTGCCTCAAAAACGGTTTTTTTGAGCGATTTGGAGATGTACAGCCACAACTTTCTCGATAATTTTAGCAACGACTTTGAGATCTGAGATAGGCCTATAATTACCAAGGACTTCATGATCCAGAGAAGGTGGAAGAATATACTTCTATTTCATTTTATCTTTATATCTTAATATTTTGGTTTTATCTAAATTGTTACGAACAAAATCCACCTCACAGCCTCGAGGGTGCCGCATGAATAAAGCTTCCACGGTAATGAGTAACCGCTTTTCCCGAAGTGGGCTATTCCCTCAAGGAGTCACGGGAATGTCTGACGTCAGCTAAGAATACGTACACTAGCCTTGCTGCGAAAGTTCTGCTTCATTGTTAGGAAAATTTAGTGCTGAACTACCAACCCAACGGCAACGAAAATTGCAAAAAACGCAAAAGGTACAGGACACTTTTAATACATTTCTTCTCCTTTACTGCACGAGAGGGGTGTAGCCAGGATTTTTCCAACACATTTGCGCGGGCAATCGTGAACGTGGCTGCTTATTTACGCCTGCTTAGCAGACTTGTCAGGCACGTGCAGGAGAAACTTCTACGCCCTTTAAAGTTTGTACGGCGAACAGTCGATCAGACAACAGTCTGGTTTCGCTTGTTGCATTTTCGTTTTGTTCGGATTTGCTAACATGCTAAATTATGGGATTTCGTCCTTTTCCACTTAAAACTCTTCTCAAAGAAAGCATTCCCGCATGAGGCAGACAGGTACGACGAACAGTCGAGTTTGCAGGTAAACTCCTTCGTATAAGAAGATCACGAAAGCAGCGCAATACATAGGCGTACGGGCGGGGGGGACGAGGGGGTCTGCAGCCCCCCCAAATTTTGGGCAACTCAGATTTTTTGGGCAGCAAGAGAAAATATGGGCAAAGCCAGCTTTTAAAGACGTTTTCCATGTTTTTTTATTAGTGTTATGAAGAGATAAATATTTTCTACTTTAACCTGAAGTCGGCGTAATAATCCAGTTACATTCGCACGAGACAGTGGTTGCCAAGCACGTGAAAAGTTTGTGGTTATAAGGGAAGGGTATCATATGCTGATTTTTTTTCATCATTGGGCGCTGTACTGCAATGGGCTATTTCCAATCGTGAATTGATTACAATAAACTTCTGCCTAACTTCATTTCTAGAATCATCTCTGCTAGTAGAACAGTGTGTTGCAGATAGCATCAGCGATGGGTCTGAAATGGCTGACTAATTCTCAGTTTAATACGAGAAGAATCTTAATTTTTTTAAAAAATCTATCAAGCGTTTTCAATTATTCACTAATTAAAGTAGACCGAAATGTTTACAAAACCGCTAACAAGAGCGCCATGGTACATACTAATCAAATCCTTCTTTGTAGCGATTGACCAGAATTAATTCTCAAATAATTCACACACGTTTTTAAAAAGATTGAAACTGCTATAAGGTGAAATTGCATGTCAAAAGCGCTTCGTTTTCTAGAGATAACGGCTAAACATCTAGATTTTCCTTTTTTTAATGTTTTTCTGACGATAAAAACTTTATCCCAAAATATCCCGATAACGCTCTTACAGATTCTGTTTTAACTTCACGAATATCGAGGCGACTATTGGAGGAAAAAGCTCCCGAGAACGATTTCACAGTGAGAAATAATGCTGCAAGTGTAATAAGTAATGGCGTCAATTCGTTGCTTTGACAACTCCGATGTCATTGCAACCCAGATCATGACAAATTTTCGTCTTTATCTAATACAACTGTGGTCCCCGTGGCAATGTTTCCAAATGTTTGTTTATGGCGACGTAGTTTATGCTCAAACTTGGTAGGTATTGACCCTGAAAAACTGTATCGAGCCACTTTCATATGCCAGTACGGCCTATGTTGTTGCATCGTATGGCCCTCTTTTCTCTTCGACTGTTTTGTAAAATTTGGGCAACTTGCAATAATTTTTTGGGCAAATGGTTTACCGCCCCCCCTGGCCGAAAATTGCCCGTACGCCTATGGCGCAATACATGTCGGCTTCCCATTGGGCACAAGTAATATCATAAACAAGCATTCGAATGACTCGCACCGGCACGGGTTCGTTTGGAGTAGCATTCCAGGGGCTCTCCCGCCCGTTATTGAAAACTTTCACCGCCGTTTTTCCCGACCCAACTGACCGCCCCTGGCCTGGGTCCCCTAAATGGAGGTGTTTCTTGAAACGAGGTTTCCCTAAGAAGGGGTTCCACTGTACAATCAAAACCACAAAAGGTACTTGGCTGTGCTTACACTTTATTTAAAGATAATATGATTACAGTTACAACAGTGCAATTGATGAAATCACACGATCAACTAAATCTGACGTTAAACTCAAGTCAACTGAATTTTATAACTTGGATGCTACGCTTTTACCGAACTGGTAACTATACGTTTTACAAAAAAATTAACGGACAAAAACTGCAAAAGCGCATGCCAAGAATAGGAAACCACTGGCCATTGGTACCTTGGCTCCATTGCACAGATCTTTGTCACAGCAGGAGACGTCGCACTTTTTGACATCATAACCCTCGTCTTTAAACGTATCGCAACCTTTGTCGCATAACTCTTTCGTTGTACAAGACCTTCCGTAAGATTTGCGGGTTGTGCCGTCTTTTTCTGCTTCCACATGGCCTTTAAAACATCTGTCAAGGCCAGAAAAACACGACGTTTCGTTTCTATTAACACAGTCATCCCAATTTGTAGTTGATTCACACTGGTAGCACTTGATACCGTGTCCTAAAAATGAAAGTGAAAAGTCGTAATTTTATTGTTTATGATTATTATATCATTACAAGTATAAGGGTTAGCATAAATAATACCCGTCAGGAAAGGGTTGAAGTCTAGTCCAGGATTGGAAAACAAGAGTTAGATATAATTCTAAAGACTCGAGTACCACAAGATTTAGATCAATATTTTGCTCGTACTGTAAAGGAAAGATCAATGCCTTATTCAAAAAATAAATCAGTGCTTGTTTCATCCTCCTTTACAAGCGCGGCTACGTCTAAAAAATACACACACTGTACACGTATTCAAGTTAAGCAAAGGCCCAAAGCGGAACTTCCACAATATTTTTCAAGAAATATTTTTCTCAAGAAGTAGGGAGATCAAGTGGTTGAAAGTGAGGTCAACTCTGTGTTTTCCTCTGATAAAGAGAGGCGTTTCGTTACTTTGATAACTGAATAAAATGAAGCGTTACTAGAAGAATTACTCGAATTTGAAAGGAAATTGTCCGGAATGCTGCATCCAAATATGTGGAAACAAACAAGCGAAGAGACATGTTCTGCGAGCGGTAGCTCTTGGGTTCAAACCTCGACCGGACCAACAACCAGGGTCTTTAAAAAACCAGTAAGATTTGTTATGTTTAAGATCTTGTCTTAATTCATATGTTTGCGTAATTAGACGGAGACGTTAAGCCGTTGGCCTAGTCTCCTTAATCCTTCTTTCACTGGTCAAATTAAAGGCGAAGTAGAAGAGCGCACACTACTGATTGAAAAGAGTTGTGGAAGTTTTCGGCTGGTTGGTGTGGTCAACCTTTCACACATCATTTATATCATGGGCCATGTGGGTTACAATAAGCTTATAGAAGGAAAGGTAGCGGCTGTCTTTGGCGCTTTTGTATGGCTGAAGTCCGAGCTTACAGTAATTATGTTCACATATAATTTAAAGAGGGCACGTATATTGTCCTCTCATCCACGAAATTTCATTTCATTCCGTTTCATTTCATAATCCTGAACAAGTAAACTACCTGCGTTAAACTAGGTTAAGAAAATGTATTGTTCTTTCTTGATTTGCAAAACCGGGTAGAGCTTGTTTGTATAGGTAATAGCATGATTTATAGCGATATTTGGCATAAATACAACGAGTGATATTTCTAAATTGTTATACGTAATTTCAGGAGCCGTTAGGCGAGTGAAATTTGCGACAATTTTGAAACATCACTAGTGGTATTTACACCAAATATCACGTACAAATCATGCTATTATTTGTTTATACTACTACCCGCAAAAGGTTTGTAATTTTCACATGTAGGTATTTCAAATTAAGCTGAAATACCACTGCTATAAGCCAATCAAATTGCAGAAATTTCTCATGTAGTAGTATAAAGGACTGTAGATCCGGCACTGTAGAAATGCGGCCGCAGCGTAGCCTCCCACGCAGATGTTCTGAGGGGTTCGTCACGCGTTCCCGCCCCACTAACGTCTGCTGAACCGAACGATAAATTCCTTTCCCATTGTTCGCAAATATCAGATGGAGATCACATGCAGATTATCGGAGATCCAATCGGCACTGTTGAAGTCAAAGTGTTGACAAGCCAAACACATATGTGCATGTTCGGTAGAGTGTGATGCGTGACCAAAGATGTTTGCTCCGGACGAGAATCTTTGAGATAAGCGTTGGTTTTTTGTATATTTCTCTCAGTAAAGGCTGGACGCTGAACGCGTGACGAACCCCAAAGAACGTCTGCTGGGGCGGCTAGCCGCACCGCAGTGTTCAGTTTTAAACGAGTTAACTTTAATTAGTTAATTAGAAATAACTCCGTTAGTATCATAGGTGACGATCGCGAATTGCTCCTTAATCATCAAGTTTGGCGCGAATTTATATAGGTAATAGTAGGATTTGTAGTTACATTTGGCATAAATACAACGAGTGATATTTCGAAATTGTTATACGTAAGTTCACGAGCCGTTAGGCGAGTGAAATTTGAGACAGTTTTGAAATATCACGAGTGATATTTATGCCAAATATCACGTACAAATCATGCTATTATTTGCTTATACTACTACCCGCAAAAGGTTTGTAATTTTCAAATGTAGGTATTTCAAATTAAGCTGAAATACGACTGCTCTAATCCAATCAAATTGCAGAGATTTCTCATGTAGTAGTATAAACAGCGTTAATTTATAATTTCACAAGTGAAATTACAAAATTGCCATGGCAACCTTTCGTACGTCTTAGTGCCAAGATAGCGACGAAGTTTTAAAATGTTATGAATGAAGATGTCAGGGCATTAAAAGACGCTTTAGAAAACCGGAACACACGAAAGAGCACATGAAGAAGGATTCTATTAAACATGTATTTTGTCGAAAAATTCTAAAAATTCTGAACTTAAGCCAAATTTAATCAAATGGTATACTCTTGACTTAGGGAATAGTTACACTCGTCACCATTTGATTACACATACTAAGTCTCTTAGTGCAGCCGCAGCCATTACGAAGTCAACTGAGCGCAAATATTCACCACGAATTCAATTTTATTTCATTAGCTTACAAATTTTTGATGGCTTTGAAATTTTACTTTTTAAAAATCCTTAGCGCTTTAAAAAATATCGAGTCGGTTTATGAACAGCGGCTTTAAAAAGAGGACACTTTTTTGCGCTCACACAAGTAAACATATCTTCTGAGTAAGAATAGAAAAATGTGTTATCACAAAGGTTGCTTGCCAATTTTTTTTTACCACCATTGAAAGAATCGAGCCGCACTTTAAGCTAGGTATATAAATATGGGTTTTTCCAGCGCTGTAAACCAACATTTTTGATCATTCAAAAACAAAAAGTGAAAACGACATTTTTGGGGATTCAAAATGTTTAGAACAGTACATTTCTGAAATTCAAACACTGCGAAGGGAAAAACGACGGTGTAACCTGTTAGCATACTAGAATATTTAGTATAGCTAGATTTCGAGAAAATTCTCAAATTGTTGTTGCTATGGAAGCGACAATGTCAACAAAACATGGCTCAAAAATTAAGTTCAATGTTAGATATGTTGTTTCATTTTGTGGCTTTTCCGTACATGCACTACAGCCAAAGTTATGGAACATCAAACACGAAGGGGTGCGATTTTGAAAAATGAGTTGAATATCAAGGGCATGCATGTGAGAGATAAAAACAACCGTGCTGCAGTTTATGTTGGAGAGCTTTATCTTTTTTTTTGTTTTTGTTTTTTTTTCCACAAATCAAACATGGTGGAAGTCCGAAAAAACTAACAAGAGAAAACATACAAACAAATCTGATAGGCTTTGTAACAACTCCACTTTATCAACTATGGTGAAAGCGAAAAGCAAACGATATTTCAAGAGCTACCGTTCTTTGTACCCCCCACAACAATCCGCTGAAAAAACATAATCTCTTTGTCGACCAACAATGAAGCTTTAAGACTGACATTTTCAGGTTATTATTAGAAGCATGTAATTAACAGGGATACCTCACGCTAAAGTAATTAGCGTTCCCAAAAGCTTGCGAAATCAACGCGGCAGGGTTAGCTCAGTCGGTAAAGCGCTTGACTGCAGAGCGGGAGGTCGCGGGTTTGATTCTCGAGTCTAGACCAATACTCGGGGTCCTAAAAAACTTAGAAATGAAGGTACTGCCTTTGCCCTTCAGGGCCGAGTTGTTCAAAGCTGGGTTAAGATAACCCAGGGTTAGTGCGAGATTTGAATTAAGATTTGAAAGCTTAAAAAGCATTTCAGTTTTAATTCTTTTTGTCTACAAGTTGATGATCGGAAGCTCTAAAAATGAGACAAAATTATCCAGGTAAATGCTTTTGAACACAACAAAAGGAAACCCGGGTTAAATTTAACCCTGGGTTAAGCGCTAATCGGCCTTCGAACAACTAAGCCCAGATGGCTAGACCTTCACCCTGCTCGGAGGACCACGTAAAATGGCGGTCCCGTCTCTAATAGAAGAGGTAAAAAATAGTGTCTCCAATTAGTACTTTCGTGCTAGATACATTGACTCTCAAATAAATTTCCTGTTTTTCAACGTTATCTATTTTGCCAAATTTCACTGAACGCCTTTTGAAAAAGCTTGACAACATCAACAACGCACAATCCGTAAAAATTAGGCCCTCTATGGGTATTGCTTGCGAAATCGAAGTCTCGGCGATCACTTCTACTGAAACGACAATTTTAGAGACTATTCCAGTAAAGTTTGAAAAAATTAATCGTGCGATGTCGGCAAATAGATCTGCCAAAAACTGTGTTGCACGTTGGGAGTGTTACCACGCAAAATAATTCTTGATATGCGACGATTTCATTCAGTTTGATGGAAAACCGGCAACGAAAACAATGGCCCAGTAGGTACCCATACAGAGAAGTTCACAAATCGACTACAAAACAAAAAATCACCTCACGAAATTGCCGCGGAAGATGGCCGCGCCCCATATTTGATATATATGGCAAAGTGATAACAACGATTCGATTGCATGTAATGATTTGCGTGAGGTTACCTGGATCAGCATAGCACCCCTTTAAAGCTTGCTAAATCTACGAAGACTGGCAAAATATCTAGACACCTGACATAAAAACGGTCACACCTTACCTACGGAGATACAAAAGGCGAAAACCAACACTGAGGCAACAAAAGATTTCATCTTGTAAGGAGCTTGTTGCTGGATATTGGGAGATAAAAACCCTCTGAGTCGCACCTAAGGCCTAACGGATTTGTTTCCCAGGACAACAGTAAAGGTAGATATATTGACTGTAAGGGCCTGGATGTTTGGTGCGTCAGAAGGCAACAGCCAATGGGGAAATCACAAAAGCTCTCATTTGATGAATTTCCAGATGCAGTTCGTACTTTAACCAATAACAAAGAACCTCATTTGGCTCCTTTAGTTCTAAGCTGTGTTATCGTGACTTTCTCCACACGAACACTTTAGATTTGATTTTGAAATAAAGCAAAGGCTAATGACACGAAAAATGCATTGTCTCAAACAACTAACAAAGGACTTTGTGTCAAACAAAAATCTTACATTGAACTTAGTCATTTTACTCAGTCACGTAGAAGACTGACCCACACGAAAATATGTAAAAGAATTATATTTTCAGCTGAAAAAAACTAGCACAAATTGAACGAATAGAGTGACCGGTTGCTGGGTAAAGATTTCCCAACACATATATTATGCATGCAACAATCTCATACTATTTCGTACAAAAAGTTAATATGAATTGGGCCGAAACAAGTATGCATAAAAAATGTATGGGGCTGTACGGAAATCTTTCCGAATGTTCTTCAATCAATGCCGGCAAAGCTAAAATGCAGCTTCCAGCCCGATGAGGGTAAAAGGCGAAATGAGTTTGCCTCGCCCTGTGAGCGAGCGAACGGCTGCACAATGTGTTTAATAGGAATACATGCCTATATTGAATTAGTATAAGCTCTTAAAAGTAGGATCGTTGTTGCATGTTCTGTATTCGCGGGCATACTTATTAATTTTCGCTAAATGAAAAAGACACAGTCGACTAGAAGCTTAAATTTCAATTTAGTAGAAACAGAAAGTGTGTTAAGGGTGACTGTAACTTTCGCAAAAAAGGCATTTAAATATGCATAGCCATCCTTTAAAAAAAAAAACAAACAAACTTGAAGCAATTGGGTATTTTTCATTGCTACGGAAACCATTGTTGGTTCACTTTTGTGTTTTATTATGTTTTGTTTTGGTTTGGCAATCTTTCAGAGATTGCACCTGTCCACAACACTAAAAAACACCCAATATTTACTAAGCTTGCATGCAGTGATACTTGAACTAATTTCAGAGCTTCAAATAAGTTTCAGTTATTTTTTTTTTGCGGCCTCGAATGTACTCTGTTCTCTCTGCGTACCAAAAAAAAAAAAACTAGCTGATGTAAAACATGACCGTCTCTATGGTGAGAGCACCTCTGAAGTTTATAAACTTCATCAGTTCCATTTCGTTTGGGTGCAAACTTCAGTTTACATCTACTAACTTGACCACTTCTTGTAGCAGAGTTCTCTTCACTGCGTTCAGTACACGGCTATGAGTAGTGAACCTCGGTGAGATAATAGACAGCTTTAGATTCGAGGACGAGAACGACTAGGAGTACGAGATTTGACTTGAAGTTTTATCGCGTATTCTCAAAAAATAGATACCCCGGAAAGCTTCATTGTACTCTTGACACTAGCATCTGTATTTAAAGAGAGTTAAGCCCTCACCCGATCGCAAAATGATAAAACTTGTAACATTTGACAACTTGTTCCGTCACTAAGACATTCTACCTAAAACTCGTAGTAGGATGTCGACGGCTATCACGTTTTCTCGCCAAAGTGACGCAGGTTCACGTGCGAACAATACTCAGTACTGAGAAAATCTCGTTCTCGTACTCGTTTTTTTCTTAGAATCTAAAGGTCTCTAATCCTTTGTTTCTGCTTTGTTTTATCAATTACACTCAGTAAGACGCGTGCTGCGAGTACATGTGCCTTAAACAGCATCAGTATCTGCTTGTAGTACATTATGCTGTTATTGGTGAATGTATTGTTCGTAAAGAGTATGTTTTATTAAAAAATTCAGAACAAAAACAACAAAAATAGCAAAGGTTTGTGCAATACAGTCATGCAAATTATTTGTGGAACTGATTTACCCAATGAAGGTGTCAGACGCTACGTGCCCGCTTCAGGATATATCCTTATGCCGCTATCCAAAAAGAAACTTCACGGTTAAAAAACAACCTGTTAAAAAAAAGTGCGAGTGCGCCGGTTATTATACAGTCTCATCCGAGATTTAACCGGGTTGCGCAAATCACGCGATAACAATAGTGTTTCTTAAAGCAGGTTTATACAACCACCTGGCAGGGTAGTTTGAGCTGATTAACTTTATCAATCAATCGATTATCTCTACCAAAGCCCAAATTTTGGCTTTGCCATGCACACAGACTCTACAGTTCCAAGAAGCAAGTTCCTTGGCCTCGCGTCCAAGTTTTGTTAGTAATTCTAAGGCGAGGGCGAATCAAGCGACTTATGAAAGTTCAGTTCTCACTCATGACTACGTAATTAATTATGCATATTTTAGTAAATGCTATTTAGAAATGTTTGCTTCCATCAGTGCTCCTGAAAAGTGAACTACAAATGTGTCTCAACGAAAGCAACACGTGAAACGTGATTTCAAATAACACGTGATATCGCTTCGTCAATGACGTCACAAAACACGTTTTCCTAAACCGGGAAGGGTTGCAAACCCTAATCTTTGGTAATTTTCACTACCAAAATGTTACATAAACAGTGTAAATCGTAAATTCGCCTGGTATAATTGGAAAAGTTATTTATCCTATTAGCTTTTTAACTAATTAATAAGTCACGTTACCCTTTTCCCTTTATTTACCGATTCCTATATACAGTGGAACCCCGCCTTACGACCACCCCGTTAATACGACCACCCCGTTATTGCGACCACTTTTTCGTGGCCCGAACAAAAGCCCACTCATTTTCTTATCTGAAAACCCCGTTAATCCGACCACCCCGTTATTACGACCAACGACCACCTTTGGGAGTCCTGAGTCGTTACTTTCTTTATAAAATTACCCCGTTAATACGACCAGTCAAAATGCTTGGTTGGGCTGCTGAATGAAAACAGACACAATCTGACAAACAAGAACCCATTACTAATATTTTATTGAATGTTTTTAGGCAAAGGTGTTAGTGGTTAGCATGACATCCGGTAAATTGCTGTGTGCAGTAAAAAGGATGCATGAATAAATGATACAAAAGATCTAAAAGACTTCACTTTGCAGCATTTCGAGGCTCTCAAAGTTATTTTGCCTTCTTGTTTCTGCTGCCTTCCACTGTGGCTTTTCTCTTCAAGTCCATTTCCTTTTCTTTTCTCTCAGAACTTTGAACTTTGTAATAATTTTGAAAGCGTTGTAAGCTACGATATAGAAAACGGCTCTTCGAGACAAATCACACGCCCTTTCCTTTCATAACAAGGAACTGAAAGAAGTCAGTGTTTTTTCTCATTACTCGGTTTCTTTTACTGTTAGATTGTTCAGTTGCATTGAATTGCGGTTGTAAGGTTGTTAATTAACTGCAAAAAGGTTGATTTATAACGGATTAAAGGTATACATGTAGTAGAATGTTTTTTAAAAGCATTTTGCACCATAATTTGACCCTACTCCGTTAATACGACCAAATTTCCATGGCCCGAAGGTGGTCGTATTAACGGGGTTCCACTGTATTCGTAAAACATGTTTATCGAGGAGTTTTATTTTTTCCGAATTCCTGGCAGCACAGAAATGTCAGATAGAACTACAGTGCGTGGCATAATAAAAGCCTTGTAAAGCCGTGCTTTAGTTGAGTCACTTAAAATATGTCTAAATCTTTTAATGACTTGAATTTGATTGTGTTCCCTTGTGCAGACATTAGAAATTTGCTTGGAAAAGTTGAGTTTAAATCCTTTTCCGTAGTTCAGGGAAAAGTCCTCAGAGCTCTCCAGTTTTGTGTCTGTGAGTTTGAGAACAACCGTGACCATACAACGCGCTTCACAAAGTGGTGGTTAAATTTAATAGTAAAATGAAAGAAGAAACAAACTAAGTAATCAGAAACCTACAGAGAACACAGTTAGCGGCGGAGCTCTCACGATTCTGCGCGCGGCGGAGCACCATAGATAAGAAAAAAAGGTAACCTAAGATGCGAGAGATTTTGGTAATCACGTGACTGTCCGTTCACCCCCTATGTGTAACCTAATAGAGAGTTTTAGATCCGCGTTTACCGTGAACCTCTAAACGCGGTTTGCGGTTCGACGTTCAAACATAATTTGATTTAGATTGGCGGTGGATTAAAGAAGTGGATTCTGGTTGATTTTTCCTTTGAGAAATAGAAGAAAAATCAATGCAATAATCAATACGGTAACCTGGGTTATCTTGCAGCAAAGAGCTGTAAATTCTTACACTAGTTCCTCTTGCAATTTTACGGCCGCCATTTTGAATCAGCAGCCATGAATGGCACTTGTTTTCAAGATCCAGTAGGATTTATCAAACCAGCATTTCGCCTGAATTTGTGCCTCTGTTAATGGGTAAAGACTTGCTCCACAAGATTTTTGTATCATTACGTGGGATAAAACAAGAATTATACGCTAAAAGCTTTCAGGTAAATAAAATACGTGAAAAACCCAGGTTGAAAACGCACGTCGTAAACCTCAAACGTGACGCGAAAGAATTGTCACGTGACCTCCAGCGGTTAGAGGTTCGCGGTAAACTCGGATCTAGAACACTGTCTAATGTCAAATGTCACATTTACTGCCAGCACTATAATATAACAAAACTGTTACAGTCATTGTGGATAATGTGTATCTTTAACCATGAAGATACCGGCTTTTTTTACCGATCTTTGTCGTATAAAACTGTGCTTTAAACCAAAAAAAAAAACAGATGCTTAAAATTGGTTTTAAATTTTTATCTTGGACATGTAATGAGGAAGTTAAGAGAGAGAAGGGACAACAGGAAATACGCCTGTTTTTTAGGCTGCCTGATCCAAAGCAGAGTAGAAGGACTGTAATACACTGAAACCGAAATAAATAATTATTTAGGAGTGAGGGCTGGGATTGGCCTTCAAAGGGTTTCCCAAAGGAACTCTGACTTTAATAAAAGAACAAGTGACTATATATACAAGTAAGCAAGTGTGGAGTTCTAAAACTACTTCTTCTATTTTACAAACTGCAACATCTGTTAAAAGGTGAAACATGTCAGTAAGATGTGTTGCAGTTCGATGCAACCAAGAGCCACAATGGCTCTTGATGCAACCTAAGGAAGGGATTAGCATGCATAAAATCTTGCTTTTATGCCTCATGTCGTCACATATGAGCCAATCAATGTCGTGATCAGCGGAACGGGTGTGTCAGAGAAATTTAAACTTAAAAAACATGATAGCAATTTTTACGATATAGGCACTTGGAGCCTGACCAGAATTTGATTTATCTTGTCTGAAATGGCAGCCGCCCGCTATAAGGGGTGGGGTGTGGGGTGGATGCTGTCTTTACTGCATTCACCTCATTCTCTCTTGATTCATCATTTTCACTGACACCATAATGGCTCTTGTTTACTCCCCCAAATTTTGCATAATTATTGCTTCTAATTTCTTCGGGGTATTACAGTTGTCCTAAGAGAAATCGAAGATATTGGTTAGGTACATTTTTTTTTCCGTCTGTGGGGGAGGAGGGGGTAAACGAGGTGCATTATGGTCTCGGTAAAAAAAAGGCCGGGAAATATAACAGGCAGAGGATAAACGATTAACACTGCCCGTACACAAGTGCCCGGATGTTGCGTAGACCAAAGAAGCGTATTTAGAAAATTCTTGAAACGCCGAACAGAAGAAGATTTATAGCTGGGCGTGCCTTGAGGCAGCCCATTAATCTGAGTAATGACCATCCTCGAGATAGCCCTCCTCCTGTTCCGCGACGTATTTTCCGACGGGGGTGGGGGAGTGAAGAGGAATAATGCCGTGTTCACTATTCCGGGATTAAAACCCGTGAAAAAATAAACCCCCGAACAAGACGCAGCTTTTATACTTTTTCTCACCTATTTATTGTTTTTCGAATAAACAAGCCATTTGACCACAACTATCACATCCTTCTGAAGTTTGTTTTCTGCAAGTTGGTTTTATTGTTACCAAATTCCTACTGGAAGACTAAATGTATCAGAAGAATGAATTATGACCTTGTTCCCAGGATCTCTCTTCTTCCTATCCTCCAGGATGTCTGAGAAAGAGGATTGAGTCATAGAAAAGAAATTTCACCCTTAGGACCCTTTTATAAGACGAAAATGTGTCCCGGAACTAAAGAGGATCGCCCTCCCAGCCCAGTGAACTTTAACGAATGTTTATATGAGGAAATAGTTAACGTCTTAGCCAGTGCATGTTCTGATTATCTCCCCTTGTTCTGGCTAGGAGAGCCAAAGTGTTAAGACGGAAGGCACCAGGAAACTGAGAATTTTTTATTTTCGGTGAACAAAAACCTTATACCAAAATAATCTAAAGCATACTGCACTCTTTTACATTTTTCAAGGACTAAAGATGTAATTAGTCATCTGTAATAACAGCAAAGAAAATTTCTCATGGGAGCCTGAGAAAATAAATGTCAAATCTCACAAAATGACCTTACACATGAAATTTTCAGAATTTTACCTGTGTTTTCACAATCCTTGTGAAATTTTACATTTATTTTCTTGGGCTCCAATGAGAAATAGTCTTTGGAGTTATTACAGGCAATTAATTAAATCTACAGCCCTTGAAAAAACAATGCGATATTGTTTAAATTATTCTGATACAAGGTTTTTGTCCACTTAAAACTAAAATTACTCAATTTCCTGCTGGATTCCGTCTTAATATGGAGAAAAGATGGTGACCCTACAACCACAAAAGGGTGACGTAGCTAAGCCAGCGACCCTTCTACCCCGAACAACTTCGTTTATTTATACTCTCTCAAATAGGCCACTTCCGTCTCCCAAATACCTTCACTTTCAAAATGAGGCCACGTGCACAATCTTTCTTGTGAAAATGAGTTTTAGTTGAATGAGAATGAAAAATCATTTCAATATCAAAGGATGAGTACTTAACCTCGTTTTGATGCAGAGGCCCGGGAGAACTCGGAAATGGCCTATTTCAGAAGACTAGGATCTCTAGGGGACTAGGGAGAAGTGAAGTGACAAGGGCGCATAGCATCTTATTGAATCCCCTACATCGACAAAATAGCCACAGGGATAGCAACTACTAAACCAGAAATGCAGAGTAACATTATTTTATTGGAAAATTGTATTACAACTTTATTGTTTACAGGACGTATTTGAATATCTCAATATTGACTAACCCTCTTATTTTCAGAAACATAATTAGGTTCACTGAAGACCTTAACATGGTACAGTTTGCCTCGGGCTCACGCGAATTGTTCATTTAAATCGGAATGATTCGATTTCGTAACCAAAAAGACATTCCTGAATAACTGTAACAGATACTAGACTGACAAAACTGCCGACATTTGGCCACGTTACCACGGGTTTTCCCCGCCAGATGACGTCTAAGAAACGAGCACAGAAATTCCATACTGATGACGAGTCACTACCCAGATCTGGGTAGTGCTTCTGATTGGTTAACTCCAATTTCCCACGCGGCACGACCAATCAGAAGCACTTTCCAGATCTGGGTGGTAACGCGTCATCAGTACGGAATTTCTGCGCTCATTTCTCAGACATTTGGCGGAGAAACCAGTGGCAGTGTCGCCAAATGTCGGCTGTTTTCTCAGGCTATAACAGATACTTGACGCCTTAAACTCGTAAACAATTCACTAAGAGTAAATTAAGGAGTTTTAGATATCAGATGCTAGTTGGCACCTTGAGGTTGCGAGTAAGACTGGATAGGTGTTTTGCCGTGTTGTACTATGGGATACCCTGCATAGCAAGCGTTTCCGCGCGAGTTCGTCAACTTTCGGGCAATAACGCTATTGGAAACGCTTGCTAACTATGGGACTGTTTCTGACAACGAATTTTTTACCCAGTTTACCTTGCGATTTCTTAGTAGCCAATAAAAAGCGACAGCGTCCTAAACACAGCCCTATAGTGGATTAAAGAATAACATGCTAACTTTTTAGCATGAAAAGGAAAAAAGAGAAAAGACGTTTTTATCAAAACAAGGTCAACCTCAGCCTCACGTTCACTCAAGGGATTGGGTACCAAGCTCCTAACTGTTGAATGGTCTATCGTGAAAGTTTTCAAGATTTTCTTAACATCAAGAAAGTTTAAATAGGACAGCAACATTAAGAAAGTTACACAAGGCAAGAGAACACTGAATTTTCTTATAGGTTATAAACATTGTATCGTATTTGATTAACTACCCCGGGTTAACCCGTACCATGAACTGGGCATACGGAGAGGCTCCACCCCAAATGGGTCTCAGGTTTTTGAAAAAAAGAAAAAACACTGCACTTACAACAGCCAAAAGGGATGCAGTGTTCTGAAATAAGTATACGAAAGGGGTACCGTTTGTCGATGGAAAGTATAGTGTATATATACGTGAGGGGTTCTTTATTTTATTAAGAAATGGGATATAAAAGAATATGGAGTTGGACCTCAGGGCGGAACCTCCCCTTATTAAACTTTCTTGATTGCGGATATCAACACGTCGTTCTCTTAAACTTTGATGTCGCCGATTCGTGCCCCGAGCTTGTTGTAAGCACATCACAAGCGAGAAACTTAATCTGAGGCCAACTTTGGCTGGCTTGCAACCAAACATAAGCCGCGGATAGGCTAAAGCACCAATTCGAACGTAGACTTACGGTATGCACCAAGGGCGTACTAGCAAATAAATTGCATTGAGTTTTTTTTCGTGTTATGAAAAATGGACAATCTTCGATATATTAAATGCACATTTCGCTATTGCGGGAATACAACAAAAGAAATCACTCTGAGTTTCTGTGAATGCATTTCTTTCTTTCATTCTCCTAAGCCACTTGGCGCAGCACGAATTTAAGCATAACGAAAATAGTCTATTAGAATCCTTTATACTCAAATGGCGCATAAAAATGGCGGTAATATACACTTCAATACAAGGCAAAATGAATAAGAGAGAATAAAAGATTGTTTTATTTCGGAATAAATGACAGATATTCAAAGCTTCGAGATTAACACTTCCATTCCTGCAAACAGCAACTAAGCTGGCTGCGGTGTTGGTGGCAAGCATCCCTCTCCGTGATCATCAGTAAGCCCCAATTGGCAAGGCACGAAACCAGTGCCTAGTGCTGAGGAATTCAAGGTCCTAAAAAAAATCAAGAGTAGTTTTACGGCAAGCTTTACAGTGGAAAATTGTAAAATCCAAAGCATAACGCGTGAGGAAAACGCTAGGGAGGAAGGGAGAGGTGGGGGAGCTGTGGCTTTTGCGTTTACTAAATGGACACCTTTCTTGCGAGACTTCGAGACTTTAAAGGATAATTTCGTTCGATGCTCAATTAACTTTCAGCGTCAACGTTAAGCCTGGTTTCCATATGATCGTCTGGATCGGCCCAGTCGTTTCAAAAAATTTCGAAGACGATCCGGACGACTGGGACGATTGGTGGTTTCCATGTGATTATCTCGATCGCCTCAACGACAGGAGACGCCGGGTCGTCAGCGATGTCTCCGGGTCCGAAAATAGAACTTTTGCGTGTGTTTCGCAAACAAGCCATCAACATAATGATGGATTTTAATCGGAGAGCGAACCTCGTGCCTTACTGTTTACGGAGGGGCGCGTATGGGTTTGCGGTGATGCGGTTTTGCGGTAATTTTTATTTTAACTCGCGGTATTGCGGTTTCAAAACACTAAGCGGTTTGCGGTTATTACAACCTTTTAGTCGCGGTTTTCGGTGAAAAAAAAGTGTCTGCGGTGATAACACTCTTTAGAACGGTCGGCATCCGGTTGTTTTGCAAGCATGTTTTGTTTTACAACGCATCAGGGTTCATTATATCAGCTTATAATTTAACTCTGTGGTTTGCAATTACGGCCTTTTCCAGTTAATACTTAATGCGATTAACCGTTTTGGCCAATGATGTGTCGACTTCGTGAAATTCCATGCCGGATACTAGCTCGTTCAGCTGTACAGCCTCGTGTTCTCGTTGTTTTGATTCAATGCGCGACAATGGCAACTGAGGTCGTCGAGGTCGCAACTGGAAGCGAAGAGGACGTAATAATTAATTGCGCGGTAATCTTCTATGAAGAAGGAAAGGAAGGGGAGAATTTCAGAAGAGCTGTACGTTTTAACAATCGTCTTCTCCACTGAACATGAACTCTTTACGAGACAAGAAGGTCACAATTCCAGAAGAAACATTTATTCCGCGTTCCACAACTAGCACAGGGTCGTCCAAAGTAATCAGTCACCCAATGTAAGACGTACAGGATCAGTGACAGAGTTTTTCAAAGTCAAGGGAGATATCAATACTCGTTCAAGTACATGACCAGCATACTTGGCATTTGGTTAGTAGTAACTTGTGGAGTATAATTGTGTAGTACAATATATCGTTAGCGTTATGATGGTATGTTTAATACTAACGCACAATGTTATCAGAATATATCACAAGTCTTGCTGACGTCATCTTTCATATTGTGGCCTATATGTACGCGCTGTTTCGGTTTTCGGGAAAAAATCCGATGCGGTTTGCGGTTGTTTGGCGTATTTCTGTGCGGTCATTGTTTCAAAGAAAGTTTTTTTTTTTTTTCAACAAGAGTGCCTTTCCATCAGCTCTTTTACCTGATTCTATGGCTGAAGGAAGGGAGAAAAAAGAAATTTGAATATCGATTTACAGGTAAAGAAACCAAGTGCTTTTGTGACAAATTTATGTTTCTTATTGATTCCCTAAGGAGACGAAATGACATGGGGCCTGAATCACTTAGACTTAGGGACGTACAAAAGTACGGAAGTCCAAAAATATATTAGCGCAAGGGAAAATTAAATGAAAAAATTCATGCACGGCAATTAAACCTAAAAAATATTCATGCCATGTCCTAAAAAAAATTCATACAAGGAATTTGATAACGAAAAAAAATTCCTGCGGCTCGCTTATGTCAGTTGCTTTTGCTGCCCTGCAATTACGTGATGCAGCATCAAAATTCAGTAGAGTTGAAACTAATGCAGCAATTTGTCAAGAACTTAAGGTTCACTGCCAATTATTCTTTAACACTTGTTCCCTTCTTATGAAGTCAGTTGACTCTACAGTGCGGACTGTGAGATATGCAATTCCATTCCACAATGCAGCATTGTTTCGAGAATTTGGATTTGGCCTTGGCATTAACACTATGCAAGGCCGCGAGGCCAAGCATGTAACTCTGTCATCATTTGCACGTCATGCAACACTCTCAACTCGGTGGAGCTTAGTCATGCGCCATGAGTACATCAGCTCTATCTGGCTTAGGAAAATTGACCCGTTTCATTTTCGGTATGCCAAGTGTAAGGATAAGTACGTACCAAAAGAAGCTCATCTCCCTGAGTTTTGTTATTGTGGTTTTAAACTAGATGAAAATAAAGCCAAATGTTTTTACTGTTCCTCAAGCCTTTATGAGGCTGTTTCTAGATCTGCAGAGAAAGGAGAACTTGATGATGAAACCTGCAACATGCTTAGTGTATCTTCATAGACTTCATGAAACTGTTGCTTCTTACATTGCAAATGCAGAAGATAAAAATATAGCAACTAAAATTGACAATTGTTACAACTTTCATGGGCAGCTGTCAAACATCATCTTTCCCAAACAACAATGCTACAAATACTAATTGACTCAGATCGAAAAATTGTTGGATTTTTTAATTACTGAACGCAACATACAATGTTATTAGAGTGCTGGAACCTAATGTATTTCGTTTTCTTGTAGCTTTTTTAACAACTGTTATAAACATTCCTATTACAACTGTAACTTTTCAAACCAGTCCGTTGAATTAACTTGAAAGTATTTATACGGATTGTTACAATAAAGTTTATTATCATGACCTAGTTTGTTTATTTACAGTTACAGACTGCTTCTTATTTGTTTGTAGGGAGGGCTGGTAAATGGGGAAATCAAACTGAAAACTTTTTCTGCACCAAAATAGTTATGCCATAACTAAGATACAAAGTAAACATTTCTAGTTTCTTAGAGTACTTCACCTTTACTGGCCTGGATGTATCCACCAACTGACGTCGAAACTTGTTGCTCCAAGACAATATGAGATTCTTAAAATGATTCTCCTCTGTTATAACTAATTCCTTCACCTCCTTTCATATATGTTTATTGTTACTGTAAATACTATTATGCTACATATTATTATACAAAAAAAAAAAAAAAAAAAAGGTTCTGGGTATGTATATATACATTAAATTACTACTTAATTACCGTGTGGTCACAAGCGTACAACATTGTTACATTTACAGCTGTATTGTCAATTAACTGTAGTATTGAACCATTTTCCTTTGTAGCATTTTCCTAGTACAAAACAAATTCCTCAATTTAGTATTCACTCTCTTGGGAATAAAAAAAGTAACTGGCAGAGGCAAGCCCCCTTTTGCCTTCGTTAGAATTCTCTCTACAGATGTAGACACATAACCAACCTTATCATAAGTCATAGGATAAACAAATAAGCCATTTAAATTCTTTCTCAATCTTTCTGATTCCAAACATTGCAACCCCTCTTTATAATTAATCAGGTTCCTTCGCAAAAATCCCTTAATGTAACCAACCCTTAACAAGCGCTGATAAAACAATCTTAAGGTAAAGTCATAATCCTCCGCGCACGAAGAATTCCTAATATAACGCATACACTCTGTCCTTAATAAACCCTTAAATACATGCGTAGGGTGATTAGATTTAGGATTCAAATAAGCAAATTTATGAAACTTCTTAAAAAATGTCCAATAGTGTATAGACCCAGAAGACAAAGTAATATCATCCAAAGTCAACACTAAATCTAAAAACTGACAAGTAACGTAATTTAAAACAATATTAATAACGAGATTACTTGATAAAAAAAAATAATATTCCTTAACTCAGATAAAATGCTTGCACTATCCCTAATAGAAAACAAAATAATCCCATCATCAGCATACCTCTTCAAAAAGATTACCTTTTTAGTGTCACACACTAAAGAGTATTTATACTCAGAATATAACAAAACTAAATCACTGATTTCTTTGCTAAAATAGCAACCCATACTAACCCCCTTCACCTGTTTATGTAAACAATTTCCCAAATTAAAATAATTCCAAGTGTTGCAAAATGAGTATAAATCTAATACAAAATCCACTTCTGCTTTCTCAATTCCTAGAATTAAAGCCAGTTCTTTCAATGTAGCACTAGCATCTTTAAAGAGTATATTTTTATATAAATCCTTGAAATCAAAAGTTAAGAAGGTACACCCATCCAACGAACTAAAACTAGGCCTCTTTACTACACCCACTAATTCATAGCTATTCCCTAAAATGGAATAAGGTAAAGAATTGTTTACCAAATTAATCCTTAAATCTGCCCATAATAGACCTTAACTTCCTCTGCAAAAATTTAGATGCCTCAATAGTACACCACCCATACCCGGTAATTATGGGCCTACCTGTTAACAGGTTTTCATAATCAATACAAGCCCTTTCTTTCAATCTATGTACCTTAGGGGATAAATTCAGGCTAGGTAAAATGTAATCCTCTATAACATTACCCAAGTTAAAACTTTTATATTCGTTGGTAGATAACACCCCTATATGTTTCTTTAAAATAGCCTGTAAAGATAACCGACAAGAGTGTTTAATATTGTCTACATCCCCCATGCTTCCTACCCTTTGATAAAAACCAGACTTTAAATGCCTATCATATTCCTGGTTATACCAAGTAGAAGTATTAAGACACCAACCCAAATTTTTATCGCTTTCCCGTAAAATGTAAGCATTATCCTGACTCAAATCTTCTAATAGTTTTAACCCACTTTTTATACTGCTCATCCTCCTAACCTGTAGAGATACATTGCTTCTAACAGACTTGATACTATAAAAATCAGCTAATTTTAAAGCCTTATTAATAAACCTTCTCTCTAAATAGCCTACCCTAGGATGAAAAAAGTAGCGCATAATTTCTTTCCTAACATTCACCCTACTACCTCCCCCTCTCATTCTCCTGCCTTTCACCTTTAAACCAGCTAAGTATTCAACATAACTTAATACAGCCAGTTCAGTCTGACGTTTCACTATGCGGTGCTTCCTCTTATCGTCTAATATCGTTTTGTCCTTCAAAACAAATCCACCACCATTGTTCAGAATCTGCTTCTCATCTCTAGATACAACTCTAGTTGTGAAATTATGCAAATTCTCTCTATCCCGCTGCCTTTCTTTTTCATATGCAAGATGTTCATCCTTCACTCTATCTTCATAAATTAGAACCTGCAAGTCATTTGATACTAGAGCGTCCCTTTCCTTTACAAGGTTTAAATAACAACTCAAGGTGAGTTTCAATTCTCCAACTATCACATGACCTTCTCTAATGTGCCTTCTCTCCTTTTGTTTAGTGAAATAGTCTCTCCCTCTCTTATTTTTCCACTGTAATAATTCAGAGGTAATTAGTTTCGTCCTGCTTGAAACAATGTCATCCACAGATTTCTTTAGGGTAGCTATCTCCAACTCTATATCTTTCTCTTTCTCTGTAAAATCCTGTCTTGTTTTTTCGTCTTTACATGTCACCACACCGCTAACAGATATATATTCAACATCTACTTCCTTCCTCAATTTGTACAGCTCAACGCTACACCTAGCTAATCTACCATATAGTTTGTCAATTCTTTGTAAATCAGTCCTCAAGCAAGAAGTAATAAAACGAGATTTGATAACCTTTTCATGCCAGACTTGTAAATTGTCATTCTGTTATCTTAGCATCCTCTGCAACTTTTACATACGTAAATTTCAATAACGGACAAACTTACAAACAAACTTAACGTCTGCTCGCGCACAGGAGTATTTTAAAGTATACAAATATTCAGTCGCTTAGCATTTTTTAGCACGCGACACGTACTGGAGCGAGATGCAACTTTTTGAATTTTTAAAAAAACTTGGCGTAATCAATGCAATCGCGTAACCCACAGTGATTCCTCAGACCATCAAAACTCCCATATACAAGCCTCACGTACACCAGACAGCAGAAGAAAGGTAAGCCTCCATAACACGTAACCTTCTGTGTTTACGCTAAGACTAAATTTGTAAATAATGTAAAGAACTAGACCAAATTTTACTCACCCTCTCCCGCTATAGACCAACGACATGGACACTCCAAACTGCCCAAAGGCCAAACAGCCCAAAATCCAGGTATGAGATTTTTAGATATAGCAAGGAGCATCTTTAAGTAACAAAAGACACGTAGGGCTCAGCCAAATGGTACCATAATTGCGTCGAAACGTGTGGAAACAGGTTTTCACCGAATCCTGCCCCATTCCCCTACGGCATATTCTCTTCCCTCCCCTCCCTAACCTGTTTTCTTGATTGCCTTCTGAGCTCCTGATGAGACAAGGCTTTCAACATTTTGTTGAACTAAGATGCTTTTTGTTTAAAAGGATGAGCTCATCGTATCACATTATCGTGCAGTCCTGTGAAATAAGCTAACAAATAATAGAAAAGCTATATGGGTGGGTTAATCGCTTTTGCAGCTGTCCCCAGAGGAGGAGATTGAGGTCCACAGTTGCCTGGCTGCAATAGAAATAGAAGAGAGGAAAAAAAGAATTCGAAAAGAAGGAAAAGGAGCTGAAGGAAAAGGAGGAAAAATTGATACAAAAAGCCAAAGAAATTAGGAATGCCACCGTAGAAGCCAAGCGGGTGGCTGCCCAACTACAGCTAATGTCGGGGCAGCTAGGCCGCTTGGCCAGCCACATTTTGGCAGAAACCAAGAAATAGAAAAATATAAAAGGAAATTCAAACAACAGCATGACCTTTGGTAAAATTTATTGTACAAAACGAGTTTTCCAATACAAATTGTGTTTATTTGTAAAATAATGGTATACGAGGTCCTTAATAGTTGTGTCCTAAGACGAACCTGTACTGAATATGTAGCAAAAAAACATATTTCTCGCATCCTGAAGAATCTTTTTCTTTTTCACCGTATCCACACCTATGCCTCCATCCACCGCTTTCCTAGATTACACCACTATCCTTGTGAAATCTATCACCCATACTGGTTCTGTACAGGCTTCCAATTGATAGGCACCCCCTCCACCTTACACAGCAAACATTCTTCACCACCAGGCACTAGCTTCAGTCCTCACCATCCACAGAGCCTTCTCGCTCTAGGAAGCACTTCATTTTGAAACCTGGCCGATAAAATTAAATTAAAAAGAGATTTATAGATATACAAAAATCCAGGTATAGAAAATAAATAAATATAGACAATATAACCCTGAATTACATGGTAACATCTATATAACCCCGAATTACACGTTAACATCTCTATAAATGTAGACATTGTTATCACTATAATCCCATATCGAGTATTCAACATCTCTTAGACCTAATAATATAATGTTTTCCACACCAACTCCCTAAACTACACCATAAACTACAGCACAAACTAATCCCGCCCCCCTCCCCCACTAGCAAAAAAATACACACCCCCTTTTTTTTACAACTTTAAAACTTCACGTGCATTAACAAAATAATTTAAATACAAATTTCCCTTCTGGAGTCAATAACTAAATAATAACCCGAAACTAGATGCGAACCTATCAACCTATATACAAACGTCTATTCTTGGACCAATAACCAATAACTAAATAAGAATTTGTTAATCTATCTGCAAAAAGCCATCTGCAATAAACCATAGCAATGACTGAGCGTTGTAGAATATAATTTATCAGTATAGACAGTGAAGCAAGGAGGCACTGGGTTTTAGTAATGCTTGTGTCATTTTCTGAACTCATGTAGTTGTTTTTGAACTTTGTTGTCGTTCTTGAACTAAAGTGTCTTTATTGAACTACAAAAACGGGTACTTTTTGACACTTGTCGCCAGCCAAAGGCAATAACAGCCGACTTCAATGTATAAAACAGCTCCAGTGGAAGGTTTTTTTAAAGTTTTATTTCCCAGGGATGCTGAAGTGACGGAGAACGTTTCATCAACCTGCAAATACTTTTATTTCACCTGTAAACGTCTCTAGCTAACATTCTCGATGGCTGCGCCAAATAGTATTTGTAGCGTTGTTGTTCGGGAAACCTGTGATGTTTGACGACGGCTCTTGAAAGTTGTAAAACTTCATTGCCAATGTCGGTCGCTAGATTTTTATCTTCCACATTTGCAATGTAAGAAGCAACAGTTTCGTGAACTCTCACGATAAGTTCCGCCATCTTAGAAGAAAACAATATTTTTTCGTGAAATGCCGCTGAATAAAGTTATCACTGCGGGCGGACTAATGTGCCGATTTCATTCCCACGCTAGCCCGGCATGACCATCGATAAAATTTACCACTTACCTAATGTTCTCGCGGAAGTTATCACGAATTAGTTGATTTTGGGAGGCATTAAAATTAAGGCATACTTTATTATTATTAATATTATTATAATAGTATTATTATTATTATTAAATTCTCGTTGTCCAAAAGCACGGCAATACACTGGGTGAAAACCATGACAGCTATCCAAAAGAGACGAGAGAGAGGATTAAAAAGGAAAATGAAGATCTGCACCTGCTTAAAAAAGAGATCAATAGTTCAAGTAATGTGCATTCTTCTCACCTTTCTTCTGGATCAACATGTAACTGCAGTGAAGAATCGTCTGTACTGAAGAAACAAGCATTTGAGTTGGAGAAGTCCAGTAATCCTCGTTTTGTTATTTCATTTGACGATTTGGATATTCAGTTGCAAAGGAAAATAGGTCAATGGAATCACAAAACCGGGATTACCACTGGGTAAATCACCAGATGATTGAGAACCGTGTGTCTGGGGCTCATCTCAAATCGAAAGGACCGCAGGCAAACCTCGAGGAAGTTTCAAACCTCAAATTTCCTCCTACTCTCGATGACCAACAGCGACAACGATCCAACCATATTATACTCTCACATCACGGATCCTGGTTGACTACTTTGATGTTTTGGCTCCTCTGAAGGATGCATGCATCCTTCATATCCCCAACAAATACACAAATGAAATGGCTCAGAAGTCTAAGAAGGTATTTTTTTTTAATGTGTAAAAGTATTATCTAGTACGCCTTAATAACGTGACTACTGACCTATACCATGAACATTAACATCTATTTATGGCCAGGTGACCGTTATATACAGGGTGGCCGCTTTATAAAGGTACAGAAAATATAAGGCCAAATTAAATTTTGGGGAATTTGTTCTGTGTCCGTAATACACAGGGTGAAAGCTACATACAGGGCCCTTATACACAGGTTTGACTGTATATTAGAAAGCATGCATTCTTTTGCTTTCCTTACAATTATGTACTAGATGAACACCCCACAACACTAGGGGAGAATAACTTTGGCTAAAAGTAGGATTAGTTTATAATCATCAATTTTTCAGAAATTACGTCCAAGAAAAAAATATGTAAATTAAATTTATACATGAATGAATGAATAGGTAATAAATATTACTGTTAGATAACAGGTTTGGGATTCTTTCATAAGGGCTTGATGGTTGATATGTGGCCGCAGGTACTCAAAATATTATTGTTTTAGTAACTACACCATTCTGTTTGTGATGTGGTTTGTTTACTGCCCTAGTAAGGTTTTCAAGTCTTAAAATAACAACATGAAGTTTTAATTATCTTTGAAAGCTCAATGATGTTTACTTTTCAGGTTCCACTTGGCATCATGTTCAAAAATGAGAATAACAATGAGGACATGGTGTCCATCATGCAGCAATTTTTTTCCTACCTTCCAAAAACTGGTGATGGTGGTGTTGATGGTCAGCTATTCTCCGGTGACCAACTAACAGTCGAAAGGGCAGTTAATGTCATTTCCTCTGTGGCAAATGGTCTTACTCCACAGGATCGTTTGGAAGGCATTAACCTTCAGTTGGGTGACTGGCAAGCAGCCGTGAAAGTTCTCAGTGTAAGTACCACAAATATTAATAGCTAGTTAGGGCAATAAATTATTAGCTTAAATTAACTTTGTCAAATGAGTGTCTTTTTTTAGGCAAGTTTATTCTGACTGGGGTTCCTACCTCCCCAGATTGTTTTAACTCAGGCATTAAAAGATGAGAAGATTCTTAATAGCAGTGATAATAATGAAAGGCATTCTGATCTTTGCTATATTAACTTATAAATTATTATTGGAATTTCCCCCTATCTTTACCTGACACCTATCAAACCAACAAGTGCTCATCACAAATTATTTTTTTCAACAGCTAATATACTCCAGACTCTTCAGTGGCAAGTCAGATTCCGATCTCTGCACCCTTTTCTCAGACCGCACACTTCTCAACAGGAGGAACGTAACAGGTGATCCTCATTCTTCTTACCGAGCAAACAGGGACTTTCTCCATAACATTTTCCATTCACGACTGATCACAGCTGCAATGACAGTGTTGGGATTTGCTGACAAATCAAGTGCCCCAGCACACTACCCTCTACTAAAAGACATGGAGAAAATGAGAAAAGCCGAGAAAATTGAGTTCCTCCATACAATCTCTGAAAAGGTGGTTGATTCTTTCATTTTCCAGTCGGGTGAAGAATTGCAAAAACTAGTGGATGGAGTTTTGACTGAAGAGGAGAAAGATATTTTGCAGCAGCAAGAACTTACCGCCGAGGGTAGATTTCCCTGCAGATTCCCAGGATGCAACAAGTCCTTCAAGTACAATGGCAAAACAAGAGGCAACCATGAACTGTCCCATGATCCACCTGTTCAGTTTGATGATTCTTTGTTACTGACCCAATCTTCACCTGGACGACAGCCCCTCCAGAAGAGACCAAAGCAGGTGATGATGTGTCCAACTATAACTGTGCACTTCGGACAGATTGCTTTTTATTTTTCAATTTTCTTGATGTAATTAAAGAAGGGGATGGTGCACAGATTATGCGGCAATACAAGTACATCACGCTATATTGTAAGGCCGATGGATCACACAGCACAAAGTATGCACTAGAATGTTTGTATCCGTTTTTCCTAGTGCGTGGACTGTTATCGCAAAGAGACAGTGAGCGGTTTGTTTGGAACCGCTCTGTCAACAACAGTGGTAAAAAAGGTGCTAATATCCCACTTGATGAAGACACAGAACATGACAACAATGCCATAAAGCAAGGCATTACAAAACTTGGGCCTAAAGCCCCGTGCAAACGGACGCAACAATGTGGCCAACAACTCCCAACATTGTTGGATGTTACTCGTTGCGTCCGTTTGCACACCCTGTTGCATGTTGTTGAATGTTGTTGCGCAAAGTTTGAAACCGGTCAAACTTTTTAGCCAACAACTCCCAACATTTCTTTTGTTCTGTGATCGCCGAAGCGTAGCGCAACGATGTTGGATCCATTTGCACAGCTCTTCCAACATTGTTGGGGCCGCGCACGTTTATGGTTTACAAAGACTTATGGGTTGTATCCTTCCCACGATGCACTGCAGGTCCTAACATTGTTGGGAGTTGTTGCACCCGTTTGCACACCACTGCCAACACACATGCAACAACTCCCAACATTGTTGGTGCAACAATGTTGGCAGTTGTTGCATCCGTATGCACGCAGCCTAATGACACTAAGAATGCTGTTTAGAGAATATCTTATGCACGAGGTCCAACAGCATTAATACTGGGAAACCTTGACGATAGCATCAAACGGCAGTTGCCATCAGGCAAACATCCCCATGGAAGTCTAGAAAGGGATTTAAATGAGCTCATCAAAAGAGCATTTGAATTCAAAATATTCAGTGAAGTCGAGGCATGCAGCTACAAAATATTCAACGGCTTCCAGAGAGACAGACTTGCCAATTTGGATGTGTCGAGCTTGCACCAATGGATAAAAAAGCACAAGAAAAACATCACTTGGGGAATTAGGGCAAGATGAACATTAACTTACCTTAAATTTGACAAGAAACATTTTGTACTTCAACTGATTTTAGTTAATAAGTACAAAGAAAAGAGCCATTTTTTTGTATTTTTTAGCTTAAGGACAGGTTACATTTTTGATTGCCTGACCTCTTTTAAAGAAGGCAAGAATCCATACTCTCAATTTTTTGTCACTTTTGAACTCAAGATGGTTGATTTTTGGCAGCACCTTTGTCTCAGGGCTTCCTTCCTCCTTTTTACAACAAAACACCATAATCCTTAGGGGAAAAAAAAATGAAACAACGCATAAGTACTCAAGTCTCATTTTCTCCTTCGGGGATAGCCACAAGCTCTTCCTAATTATTGTTAATGACGATGTTTTTGTTAGGTTTGTACAATAGAATTTAAATTGTTGAACCCTCAGTTCGTTTACCCTTCTGATAGGATAAAAAATGACATTTTTTTCCAAGGCTGTTCCAAAAATGAGTTTAAATGGTTTTGTCTTGTTGCTAAAAAGTTGGTCACAGAGGGATGAGATTTTAATTTAATGTCCCTCATAACACAGAAAGACTGTAGTTGTCAGGGCTGTCACTAAGCGCCAGGTATTTCCCCTGTTACTATGAGCATGACCGTCGGCTATTTTTTGCAGGACACAAAAGGAGAATGAGACCAAAAGAACTCCCTGGCTGTTCAGTCCCCCACCTAATGACTGCATACACCTGGAAACTTGAAACCTTAGTGACAGCTTTGAGTGGGATATTTGTGATGATGGTCTGCAAAAATGACAGTTCAGTTTTCAAACTATATTTTACCATTAATTAAAATTGCAATTGGGCACTGATTGAATTAATAACCAAGGTAAAATAGTATATGATAACACACTTGAAATAAGCAATGGTGTTGTTAAGATTTTGATTTAATGTCTCTCACAACACAGATGATACGTTATGATGATATGTACACAGTTTAGACACCTTTTTCAAACTATATTTTACCAGTAATTAACCTTGCAATTGGGCACTGACTGAATAACTAAGGTAAATAATAATATCTTATAACACTTGAAATTATCATAGGCAATGGCATTTTTATTTAGGTGGACATTGTTTATTAGTTTTATCTCAAATATCGAACCTTTATACCTCGTAAAATTCAATTTAAAAAATATCAATTTATAATAACACTTTTTGATCCAAGGGAAAGTTGTTAAACAAAAAATTGAAGACGTTACATTTGAATGGCCACATGACATATAGTTCCACATTTTGTTTCATTTGAACAGTTACCTATTATTGTGTGGCCACTGTAATGCCATTTCTTTAGCTTTATTTTTTATGGTACCTCTTACAGTATTCTTCTGAATTTACTTACTTCTCTCCTTTGAAAGCAAAATATATAATATTTTCCAGCACTTAATTCACCTTTGTCTCATATTCATTACATCAACATGAGCTAGAATGATCCATGGTACACAATGTTCAGTCACAGTTTATTTATACGAGATCATCCAAATTCATGGCCTCAACAGTTGCTAGCACAGCTAAAGGAAGTTCAGTTTCTTGGGAATTACAAACAGGTTCTTGCTCTAATAAAGAATCTTCTATTTGGGAAAGAGACAAATTGTCTAGAATCATGTCAAATAAGTCATCATCTTGGAGAAATTCATTCCACTCATCAAGAAGCTCATCGTCAAAATCATACTCATTCTCCTCTTAAGGAGAAGGCTCAGATACCTGCTTCCCAGTAGCCACATCATTAAAAACGTTGCTGATAACTTTCAGAATCTCCCGTGCATGACACATCCCATATCCCCACAAATCCATAAACATCTGGTAAACTGAAAATTACATCCAAATTGTCCAAAACGTGAGTGATTTGGTGGTCGGTGAAGCCTAGCATAAATTTTAAATTTGAGAGTGTCCTCACATCACCATGAGCTGTTGAGTTCAACAGTTTGATAAGAATGGTCTTGTAGTATTGAATCAGGAGACCCTCAACAGCATCCACCTGCTCTGCATCCACCTGCCTTTTCTTAATAATTATTGATGCACCATTGTTTTCTTTCTCTTGAGAACTAGGATAAGATGCAAAAGCTCCACAATCAGGCAAACCACATTTGCAATCTGCAGTACAGTTATCGCAGAAAAGATGGGGGACTTCGTGGTGCCAAGTAGTACAGTTAAAGTGTTGAGCAATTGCAAGCTTCTGGTAAGCATTAAGCTCGGAAATTTTGAACTTTGACGACGCTTTGCGAAAAGCTTCTTCAAGCGCCGCCATTTGTCTTGTGTTGCTTGTGATACTTTTCCACATGAGGATCGCGATAAAAAACGATATCTGATTTGACGAGTCTCAAACAATGAGTCTGGCATGAAAAGGTTCCTAAAAATGGAACCCGAGCTGTGATTGGCCAATTCGGAGAAAGGAATGTAGTTCGGATGTCAGCAGCCGTTCTTTTGGGGGAGCGTTGCGTGACATCCAAAAAATGGCTGCGAGGGAGACTAGCCGACTCGCGGTAGCAATATTCTCGATCTAGTGATAACAAGTGCCTCAAAACACACCCGAGTGACCGAGGTGTTGTCACCTGATAAAGCCGGTGTTTTTACGGATCATTGTGTAGTCCTGTTTGAGTACAATTCTTTTCTTAATGCGTCCTCACAGCCGCGCAAATTTGTCTACCACTACGCAAATGGCGATTTTCAAGCTTTACGTGAAGCTCTCTCGGCAATCAATCTTTCTTCTATTTGTGGCCATAGCAATATAAAAGTAGTATAGGAAATGCTGCCATCTCACTCACCTCACTTTTTTTCTACCTCATCTCACAACGTCGCTCTCTTGTTCACTCATTTCGCAAAACTCATTCGTTTCGCTCACTCATTTCACTCAACTCACTCGCATTGCTCCATTCGTTCACAAGAATCGCTTCCATTGCTCGAAGATGTAGAAAAAAAATGAGGTGAGTGAGATGTCAGCATTTCCTATACTACACTATACTACACTACTCTATGATTAGATAATAATTTTAGAAGCAGAAAATATAAAATTGAATTAAAGAAATAATATAAACTTATTATAAGAAGCCATGTCAAATCAGTTAGATAAACAATTACAGAATATGTCTTTCGATAAAATAAAACAAATGGTAAAACAAGAAAAGGAAGGACTTAG
>NC_133203.1:37597800-37615300 GCF_958299795.1 Porites lutea | reverse complement strand
TGTAAAAAAGAAAATAGATTTTGATGACTATGTTAAATGTTTATTTTCAGGTGAAAAAGAAATGAGATCTATGAAAATAATAAGAAGTGAGAAACATGATATATTTTCAAAGGAAGTAAATAAAGTAGCGTTAAGTAATGAAGATGATAAAAGAAAGGTCCTTAAAGATAATATTCACACTTTGGCTTTTAGATAAAAAAATATTTAAAAGTAAATAAAGTAAAAATAATAAATGTCATATACAGAAGAAGAAATAAAAAAATATCTGGGTATACTACATAAATATAAAGTTGAGAGTAAGGGGGTTAATAGGGGTTGCTCCAATTGTTCAAATACTGAATTTTTTACAATAGATTCTGGGTACAAAATTTGTGATGAATGTGGAACACAAAACGGTCATGTATTAGGTATATTTGATGTAAAAGATTTGGATAGGTTACATTATAGAAAAAAGAGTATTTACCATAGGAAATACCACTATGAGAAAAAGGTAAATGAAATTTCTAAAAGAATAAACCTAAATGATGAAGAAAAATGTGAACTTTATGATAAACTAACAAAAATAGATAATCATATCATGGAAATACTAAACAAGCAATACTTTAGAAAGAGAATGATAAATATTAATTATTTAACCAAAAAAATTTTGGAGGAGATGGGTTGTGAAAAGTATAAACTTATTGAACTTAAGATTAGTTCTATAACTTTAGAGATTTATGAAAAATGGTGGAATTGTTATAAAGGGTTAAATTAAAATTAAAATTTAAAGATAATAATTAAATAAACAAAATGGATTCTAATTCTAGTCAAATTTACTCAATAATATTTCAAAAAGAATATTATCCATGTAACAGATTTGAGAAATAGGAAATAATATTAATAAAAAAGTATATATTTGTCACAGTGATAAACTATTAAAAGAATTTTTAGAATCTTGTAAAGAAGATAAATCTAATTTAGTTTATGATTATTTTAATTCTTATCCAGCTCCTAGAGTAATAGTACATGGAAAAGATTATGATATGACATATAGATTTCATTATAAAGAACCAAAAGTGGATGACAATAGATATAATCTTAATTCAGAAGAAATGGATAAAAAAGTAAAAGAAATAGCTAGAAGATATTTAGATGATGGTTATGGATCGATTAATATATTAAGTTTAGTTGGAAAATAATTTTATATTTTTAAAAATATAAAATTTAATCTTTTATAATTTGAGAGAGAGGAGTGTCAGTGGGGTCTCTTAATAGATAACTTATTTTAGAGGGGGGAGTGACAGTGAGTTCTTTTAAGTAACTATGGCCAATTTCAAATACTCTAAAAATATCTAAAAATGATTCTTTTTTAAAATATAAATCACCATCAATTTCCACATCTAAATTTAAATCATTAAGAGTTAAATATATTCCTTCTGTATCAATACCATCATCTTTCATTGCTTCATCCACAAGTTTTGAAAGGTGTTCAAATTCTTTTTTAAATAAATAACCTTTAAATTCTTTACTAAAAAAACTTTCTAAAAATTGATTATGTAATTCATTTTTTTCATCTTTTTTGTTTGAATAACTAATATGATTAAAAACAAGATTATTAAGGAATTTTGATTTTTGTATTTTCATTTCTAAAAAATTTTCAATTATATACTCATCATGAAAAAAATCAAATACTTCTTTTAGTAGTACTTTAGCAAGACGATCTATATCTTTTTTCTTTATAACTACTTCTTCCATTTTATATAATAATTATATTAAACCTTTATGAAAACACCAGTAAATTATACCAGTGAGATAACCAAGTACTTCACATTTTTTGAAAGGTGTGTTTATAGCATATACACATCCTCTTCCAATCCTATAGTGTTTCCAGAAAGCTTTAAAAGCGAGGTTGAATATTAGATGGTTGGTAATGATATTTGAATCAGAATTTAGGTAGTGTCTTGCTTCTATAAGTTTGTAAATAATTTTATCTATTTCTAGTTTTTGTGTAAAATACTTTGCATAGAGAAACTGATAAACCAGACAAGCTTTTATGTAATTATCTGGGTAAAGAGGAGTTTTATAAGTTGGAAAGTAAAGATTAACATAATTTACTATTGTACTAATCATCTTCTATTTAATGATTAGAATAAAAATGAATTATAGCTTTAAGAATATAAATTTAATATAAAATGACAAACATGATTGAAAAAAGTTTTAAAAATAAAGATTTAGGAATTGAGTTAAAATCATTTATTGATAAACAGCAAAATGTTTGGTTTCTTGGAAAAGATGTAGCAAATATTTTGGGATACCATGATACTGATAAAGCTATTAGAAATCATGTCGAGAAAGAGGATAAATATAAAGGTCCCGCCAAAACGGCGGGGGGTTTACAACAATCATTTTACATAAATGAATCCGGTTTCTACTCACTTTTGTTATCATCTAAATTAGAATCAGCTAAAAAGTTTAAACATTGGGTAACATCACAAGTACTTCCATCAATAAGAAAATACGGTTATTTTAAAATGTTTGATAGTCCTTGGAATAAAATGTTTAAAATAGAAAATGAGACAGATCTTCATTACAAAGTTATCCAACTAATTAGAAATTATTATCCCGATTCTATATTAGTTGCTGGAATGGGAGAGAATCAAGGTACAGACGAAAAAAGACTAGATTCATATAAGAAAGGTTTTCAACGCGGGCAACCAGATATAATGATACTAGATTATCATAAAGATTATAAAGGTCTCTGTATTGAATTCAAATCACCCACAAACTACTTTTGTATAACAGAATCACAGCTAAAGACTAAAGAAAAATATAAAGCTAATGATTATGCATATATTATCAGTAATGATTATGATTATATTAGTAAGAAATTACATAAATATATGAGTGGTGTTCGTATTCTTTGTAAATACTGCCCAAAAGCATTTCGTAGTAAAACAACACTAAATACTCATTTGAAAGTATTTCATAGAATTGGAAAATAATTTAAAGAATATAAATTATTATATAAAATGGAAGATGAAATATACAAAAAAGAACAAAAGCTTATAAAAAAAGGTTTGCAATTCATAGACTCTTTTGAAGGATATTTATATAAGAAACATCCTGTTATTTATGAAAAATATTTAGATTTTATAAATAAAAGAAATTATTATAAGACTAAAATAATGAATAATCCTAATAATGTTATAGATTTTTTTATTAATTCTTATTACTTTTCACGAATGGGTTTTGACTTTAAAAAATATAGTCATAAGGGATTTGATAAATATAAAAAAAATAATGTTTGTGATTTGGTTTATAAAGGATTTGATAGAGATAATATAAATGATGTTTGTGATGTGGTTTGGGTAGTAAATGAATTTTATAAACTACCAAATCAGTCGAGATTGAATTTCTTTGATGAGTGTGAAAAGTTTATCGTAGAACAAATAGAAAAAGACTTAGATTAAATATTAATTTAATATTTAATCTATATTTTATTTAGTTTTCTAAGTCTCATATCCATCAAACTTTTTTTATGTTCTCTAGATGGATTAATATAATTACCAAAAATTTCTTTACATTTATTAAATTTATTAAAATCTGAAACATAATCTTGACATCTATTAAGTAACTTTTGATCAACATCTTTATAAGAAACAAAATTAGAATAATTATAAGCTTTTTCCATTGTAAAATCATCATTACTATCTAATATAGATTCAATTTCTTTACAAAGTTCTTTTCCTTCTGAAACTAAATTTGATTGAAAAGAAGTAATAAAATTTTTTTTAATTTGTTCCATTTTAATATTATTATTTTAATCTTTAAATTTATTTTCAAATTTCTTTTTATACTTCTCAACAAAGTTATCAGCACTCGATGGACTTTGATCAATTATCATTTCATCCAGAATCTTAATACGATCTACAAACTCTTCCTTATTCCACTCATCTCCTCTGAGTGCTGATCGTAATTCAACGAGCACTTTCTCATAAGTAGTATAAGCCAGCTTTGATGTTTCTATCTTCTTCTTAAAATCTTTCTTTTTTGTAATTCCACCCACAATCACTCCTGCACCATTTATTACTCCAAGAATAACAGGATTGAGTGTCAACCCTCCTGTAATAGTACCAACAGCAATAAGAGATAAACTAATAATATAAAAAAAATTATCTAGAAATTTATAGCTTTTATAACATTTTTTATAACACCATTGTTTCTTATGGTAATGTTTATAGAGATTAGTAATAGTATTATATTGTTCCTCTGTTAAAGATTTATCAATATGATTAAATTCAAAAATACTCTTTCTTTTACTACTATTTCTTTTCATTTATTCTTTTGTTTACATTATTGAGCAGTAGCTTCCCCTATAATACATAAGATCCATTTAACTTTTCTTGAAGAAATATTTTGTGGAATTCTACAGAGTCAGTGTCGTAAAAGTTTGGTGAATACATAAACTTTTCTATTACTCCATCTTGATTTAAAAACTCAAATTTTTGATTAGCTGAATAACTAACAACTGGGCAAACTAATTCTGCGGAGTAGTTACTTATGTTAACTTTTGTAGTACTATTGTTAATACTTTCTGTTAACCATAAAACTACTTTTTTTCCATTAAGACTATTTGGAATTGCTATATTATAACTTTTATTACTGATATGTATATTTAGTGAAGTATTTGAATTAAGATAATATAAAAAAATTAAATTTTGATTATTATTTATATCTTTTTTAGTTATGCTAAAATTCCTATTTCTCCAATGAGTAAAAACTAAACATAATGTGTAACTTGTTTGGCCAGTAGCAGGTAAATAAGAAATAGTATAACCATTAACATTCAGTCCATCTTTTTTTATAATATCAACTGTTTTACTTGGAAAAGTAAGATTTCTTGCAGAATTACCTGTAACCGAGGATAACGCATTAAAAACAACTCCAGATGCTTGTTTATTTAATACATAACTATTTGTATCAGTAAAGTCAAAGAATTCACTAAAATATTTTCTGTAAACAATATTTGTTGTATAATTAACTAACTCATTCACCATAGCAACTGTGGCAGCGCTATTGTTACTATTTCTATCGAGAGCAATATTTAGTATTTTTTTATTATTTGTGTTAATGTCAACATTATACTTAACTTCTGTTGGTTTAATATCAAATGCGGTGTGATAGTCGTAAACTTTATCTGGATCGATATTGCTAAATGTACCCATAATACCATAAGCAATCATATAAATCCCTAAAAACTGTCTCGGATATGTATTCAAGTTATATCCACCACGAAGAATATCAACCAAAATGTGAAGAAAGAACTTATTCCCAGATGACAACTTTCGGAAATTAACTATTATTCTGTGGTAGTACATAGTTTGTGTATTCCCTGTTGAATCAGTATACCTATGGGATAGTTTTTTTACAACTACATTTCCAATTGACAATCCTGTTGAAGTTCCTTTGTCAACACTTATTTGAGTATTATTCCAAAGATTATAATCAGTGTTGAGTATTTCCAAACATAGTGTGTAATCAGTATTTGCATTTAGTCTGTAAAAATTAATTCCCATCTTATAAATATATTTACCTTGAGAATTTTTTATTATACTCATGTAAATAACTTTGTGGTTATAGTCATGAAAATTACCTTTAGAAGGAGATAAGTCTCCTATACTTCTTATACCAAAACTAACTCCTCCATCTATTTCATCAGTCCATTGAGATCCACTTGACATGAGATAAGCAAACTCATTTTTGTAATGACTTGGTTGAACTGCAGTAAGATGAACTAGATTGTCGACATAACCTTTGTTTACTGCTTCATTGTCTTGGGTTGGTACACCCAGATTTTCTATTTTATTACCACCAAGGTTAACATCAGCTTTTACAACCCCACTTATTACAATTTTAGGTGTGTTGATTTCTATTCTCTTAAGTGGTTTGGTTATTGCTTTTGGTAGATCAGTGAATAGTTGACAAGTGATAGCAGTGTGATTTGAATTGTTATGGGTTCTTAGTTTTACTCCTGACATATTATAATTCCAAGACTTGTGAATATTTAATGACCAAGTGCCAGTTCGATTTCCACTTACCCAAAAGTTAGAATTGGAATGAGAGGTATCTGTGGGTATAAACCACAAAAAGTCAACATTTATATTTCGCGAACCAAATTGAAATTCTATTTTGTTAATGTATGTGTTAGCAGTTGGTTTCCACCCTACAAGAGGTTGACCAGGTGCTGATGTTGTAAAAACAAAATCATCAAATGATGAACCTGAGATATATTGTAGATACAAAGTCGTGGGCGCAGCTGGATCTGTTATAGTAAATACACCACTTGTTCCATCTCCAGAATGATGATCAAACATTTCTATTTGTTTACGAACCCATCCGCGATTAGCAGCTTGTTGATCTGTGGTGGGGTCACTGAGGTTAACTATTTTATTATTACCAACATTAAGATTGCCAGTCATTGCAACAGTACCATCTTTTTCCAAGTAATCACTTAAATCTGGACTTCCACTATTATCATCCACATATTTTTTTGTTGCAGCATCTGTATTTGATGTTGGAGTTGCGAGACCAACTATTTTATTACCACCAATATTTAAGTTACCAGTCATTGCAACAGTACCATCTTTTTTCAAATAATTACTCATAGCCACATTATTTAATAAAAGTGTATCATCTACATATTTTTTGTTTGCAGCATCATTTAAGCTTGTTGGTAAAGCTAAGTGATTTATTTTTTTGTTATTCATGTTTAAATTATTAGCCATACTATTTGTTCCAGTAACATGAAGATATTTTAAATCTGTGAAAGCTAGTGGTGTTGGTTGTTTGGGTCCATTTGGAGCTGGTATATTATATATTCGATTATTATCCACATTAAGATTTCCTTTCATTGGGTAAGATCCATCTCTGTCAAGAAATGTGTTGTCTACGTAATATTTTGTTGCTGGATCTTTATTATCCAGTGGTGTGCTAAGATTTTTAATTCGGTATGTATCTTTCATATCAATGTCTGAATCAACTGTTAGTAGCGATGTTTTTGGCGATCCACTAGAATTATCATCAACATACGTTTTTGTAGCAGCATCAGTATTAGTACTAGGTTTACCAACATTTCTTAGTTTTTTATTTATCATATCATAATCCCCACTTGAAGTGAGATTAAATCCAACTCCTGGTGCTCCTTGTATTCCCTTAGCAAAGGGATGATCTAAAGATTGTTCGTTAAATATTCCCATTTTAATTATTGGTTAGATTACCAGTAAAGTTTTTTGCAATACGTTTTCTTGGTTTATCAACGTATAGAAATGAATACGGTTTTTTAGTTGCTGAGTGGTAATCTTCTTTACTAACTCCCAACTCAGATGATATTCTATTAGACTCCCTTGATGATGGAAATTCATATAAACAGTAATGAGAACAATTCAGGCGAATATCCTTTGGTGTTTTATAGAATGATTGACTGAGGTATACCACCGAACAATTCTTATGTCGTCCTTGAATGAAATAATCAATCAGTTGTCTCTGGTTTTTATCACAACCATAGTCATCAAATATTACAAGTTTTTGATTGTCTTCGTAATCCATTTCTGTCACTGGGATTATTTCGTCATTACTTACATGAAGTATTTCATATCCCAGTTTATGACTTAACTCCCTCATTTTTTGAATTAGCTTTTGATACTTATCCTGTTCTAGATTACGCGCGTAAAGATAAATCTCATCGTAATACAGTAGAGGTTTAATTAACATATGATACAACAGATTAGTTTTACCACTTCCACTATTACCACAGATTAACATCCGGAATGTGTTTGATGGCATGTAAGGAAATAACTGTTTATATTTTTTATCTGGATTGTCACCACTATCATAGTTTGGTATTTCCATTTATCTAATGAATAGATAAATTGATATTGAAGAATACAAAAAACTTGCCAGAAATAAAATTGAAGCTGATGCTTTGACTCGACAGGTGAGAGATGTTATAAAACTAACAAAATGGCAAAAACAAGATGTTCGGGAAGGATTTAAAGAAACATTTAAACCACTTATTAAATCTCAAGATAGCATTAAAAAAAGTATTGATGAGCAGCAAAACGCAACTATAGCACAACTTTAAAAAAATCAACTTGCTCTTACTCAAGGTTTTGAACAGTTTAACCGATTAGCTGATATGAGAGAATTACCATACGACAACGAAGAAGGTTTGGATAGAGGTTTGCCAGAACCATCAACATCTAAAGCAAAATCACCTACACGTTATAACATTGAAAAAATTTTTGACAAAGTTGATTTAGAAGCATTAGAATTTCTGGTCTATCCAAGGCCAAATTATTTTTTTGGTACTGATATTGATAGACTTGAAAAAATAAATGATGAAGTAAAAAATGATGTAAAAATGTTTACAGGAGAAATAGCTGGTTTGAAAAGAAAAAAACATAAAACAGAAGAAGATAAATTAGAAATCGAAAGGATTAAAATGCAAAAAGATTTACTACGTAAATACAAAAACATTCTTAAACTTTATTTAGGTTCACTTGAGTATAAAATGGGAGAAGGTATTTACTTTAACAACCCGAGTCAACTTCTAGACAGACTTGAATTACTCGGTGGTTCAATTCTTGCTGGGAATAATGGTGTTATAAATGAGTTTTCTCATATAGCACATCTTCTTATTAAAATGAAAGTGATCTCAAAGAAACAACTAAACGATCTACTAAAAAATTATATATTATAGGGATAGGGGAACCTACGGTTCCCCCTATGACCCCCTCCCTTTAATATAAACAAAAGAATAAATGGAAGAACGAGCTATCCACATATCCTCAATAAACAGGGAAAAAAGAGGAACAAGCAGACCTGGTGATTTTACTATCAAGTTTAATCCATCTCTGAAACTTGACCCTGATAAGAAACACGAACTTGCTCTTGATCGGCTGTCCATGACTTACTCTTGGTACAATATTAGAAGTGATTACGACAACAATAAAATCAAATATACTCATGATGGATCCACCTGGCAAACAATTACTTTTACAGATGGAATGTATTCCTACTCAGATATCAATGATTACATTCATCAATATATGTCTCAAAAGTCTCATCACTCAACAGATTCAAGTGGAAAGAAAACTTATTCAATCAATCTAACTTTTATACTATCGACATATCGAGTGTTGGTATCACTTGATGGTGATTATCAATTAGATCTGAGAGGAACAAAATTTGGAGACCTAATTGGATTTGAAAAGAAACTTATTACAAAAACAGAGTATGGAACAAAACTACCAAATATCACAAATTCGATTGATGTGTTAAATATTAACACAACCGCAATAACTGATAGCATTGTAAATGGAATAAATACAAATACTATTGCTGTGGTACCAACTGATAATCTCACAAGGTCTTTTCCATTTACGTTTGAGCCTAAAAGACCTTTGTATTGTCCTGTATCTACATTTCACATTGATGAAATGAGAATATATGTGACAGACTCACTTGGAAGACCAGTAAATTTTAATGGTATAGATTGGTTTATGACTTTGATACTTCACTCGATGTAATATAACTATTAAAATAAAATGATGAGACAATCAGAGTTTAAAATGAAACTTGACCCTGAATTGGGTAGATATACAAGACAGCATATTTATGGAGAAGGAATGATGGATGTGTTTAAATCGGTTGGTAAAAAAATATTTGGAAAGACAATGAAAAAAGCTGCTAAAAGAGGTGCTAAAAAAGCGATGACAGCAGCTGCAACAAAAACTGGTGAACATGTAGGTAAAAAGGCTGGTGATAAAATAGTACAAATATTATCGAAAGAAAAGGCTGCACCCTCCAACAAAAAAGTTACTTTTAATAAAAATGTTAAAACAATTCCAAACACTCAACAAGAGATAGATCAAACATTAAATAACCTTCTTAGTGGAGGTTCAACACGTAAGAGAAAATTATATAATTATTAAAATAAAATGAAGTCTTTTAGAAATCCAAAATATTTAGAAAGATATGAGGATGTTGTTTATGACCTGGAACAGGCTCTAGATACAGCCCCAGCAAATGCTGCTCATCAAACTAAAACAGGTCTTAGATTTGTTGCTGATAACACAGGAGAAACTACTCCTTTTGATTGGTATAACGCACGATTATCAATGGATTTTAAAGTAAATAAGCTGGCAGATGGAGGAAATATTGCGGTTGCTGACCATAACGGAATTGTAAATGGTAGTAATTCATTTATAGAAAAATTAAGTATCCTAGCAAATGGAAGAGAAGTTTATAGTTGTAACTATGCGAATCATGTTGTAAATATTAAAAATCTTCTTGAGTATAATCCTTCATATGCTGAGAGTGTTGCTACAAACGAATTTTATTTTCTTGATTCATCAACAGCTGCAGAGGAAAGACCTGCTCAAGCAACTTATAATAAAGGTTTTCATAAAAGAAAATTACTATTAGGTGTATCAGCCACAGTAAACTGTGAAATTCCTCTTAATAGATATTCTTTCTTTGAAGCATTGGAAGATAAATTACTTCCAAATACAAAAATTGAGCTAAATATCGAAATTGAAAAAGATGCAAATTTAATTTTTCAAGCCGCCGATGATTGCAGAGTTATTATAACAAGACTACAACTTTTTATTCCAAAACTTACGTTTAATTCAGAAGGGCAAAAGTTGTATATGGAAAATTATCTTAAACCTTACAAATGGACATATTTGAATGAAGTAGTTGAAAGATCAAATAATACACAGCAACAGACAGGACATTTTAGAATTACAAATGCTATTTCAAAACCAAGGCATGTATTTGTTTTTGGAATTGATACGGCAAGAATTGATGAACAAACAGCGAATCCATTTTTGTACGATACTTTTAATCTACCAAATAATGCTAATATATCAAGATGTTACCTGGAAGTTGCAAATGGAAACGAATACCCAGATATTCACTTTAAACCTTCTACAGATATGTCAAGAGTTTTTAGAAATGTAATGTCATACGTCTACGCAAATAATGATTATCAAGGTGGAACACTTCTTAACATAAGTAATTTCAAAACTTTATTTCCTTTTGTTTATTTTGACCTAACAAAACAAAAAATGGATATCAAAGATGGAGTTACAAAATTAGCATTTCATTACGAACTATCCGCTAATCCAAACGCTAATTATAATATTTACGCATTAGTCTTACATGAAAGAATAGCAGAAATATCACAACAAGATGGAAAACTATTGCTAAGGGCATAATCCAATTATAAAATAAATGATTACTATTAAAGATGTTAAAAAATATTTAACTAAAAATAATTATTATAAAATAAGTAAAGAAGATATAAAAACTTTACAAAATTTACTTCTTCGTTCTGGAAGATTATCAAAATATTACTATAAAGATGGAGATGTTTTAGAAGAAGATTTAATTAAAAAAGTTTTATATATTAACAATAATACTTTTAATAAATTATATGATATTTTTAAAAAATCTGTAAAAGAAGATTATCACTCCAATCCTTATATTATTTTTTCTTTCTTTACTTTAGAGGAATCTGTTAAACACAAAAATGTTATACCAATAACTTTTTACCATGATGAAAAAGATTATGAAATAAGACGAAATAGTATTAAAATAAATATAAAAGATTTTATTTTATCTTTTAAAACAATAGAAGCTAATACAAAACAAATTGTTAATTTTCTTAAGGATGTTAGACCTGATATAAAATTTAAAACTAAAGGTAAAAAATTTGATACAAAACCAATACCTATACCAGATTTAATTCCAGAAGAAGAAATAAAGGCTAAAAGTAAACCAGATCTTATTCCCAAAACAAAAAGTAAACCAAAGAAGATAAAAATCCCAGATTCTAAAGCGGTAAAAGAATTAATAAAAGTAATTAAGAATCCACATACAAAAGATATTCTTGGCATTAATATGCCTGTTAATAAAATAAAAAATTTATCTGAAGAAGATGTAATAGCTTTTACTTGGTTTCTTAAACATTTGATATAAGGGGAACCTACGGATCCCCTAACACCCCCTCCCTTACTACACCATTAATATACTCAATAAGTAAAAATTATTGAAGGATTTATTATAACATTAAGTGTGATACTAAACCCAACACAAAAATATTAATATAATTCTATAAATAAATGACAACTTATATTGAATAAGGTGTAAAACTTACAGATGGGCAAAAGTCAAAATTGGCTTCTGCAATATTAAATAAATCACCACTAACTCTTCGATTAAAACATGGTCATCTTCGAGGTTCTGATGAGTTAATGTTGACAAAAAGACAAATTACTAAAATAAAAAAATCTATTGCAAACGGAACAGGATCAGATATAAAGATAAGTAAGACACAGATTAGACGTTCTGTAAAACATGGTGGAAACTTATTTTCATCACTCGCATCTCTCGGAGCAAAAGTTCTTCCTTACGCAATAAAAGGAGTTTCAAAAGCTGTTCCTGCATTGGCAACTGGTGCTGCCACTGCACTTGGAGAAATTGGATTAAATGAAATATTTGGAAAAGGAATCACAATTCCCCCACAGTTTTTCCCAATGTTACCTCCTCTTGTAAGAGAATTTACCAAATCACAAATAAATCAAATTAACAAAGCTTATCAAACAGGTGGGCGATTAGTTATAAAACCAACTCGTAAACAGATAGAAGGAGGATTTCTTGGAACTCTTGCATCTATTGGAATCCCAATGGCAATTAGTTTAGTATCTAAAATGTTTGGATCTGGACTGCAGGTTGATAGACGAGGATCATCCAATACAGCAAATGTTTACGTTCCACCTCCTCCTCCATCCACACATGGTGAAGGTTATCCTTATCACTCACCACCCTTTATTGGTACATGGGAAAACCCTATAGGAATGGGGGTTAAAAAAAAAAAGTCCAAGTCCAAAGGTTCAGGACTACTACTAGGAAAAAACAGCCCATTCAACTCAATTCCCATTCTAGGGTCCATTTTGTAATTAAACCTCTATCCAACTTTGACCTCATGAAATGGATAAAAAGACTTGGTATTAAACATTTTAGAGGAATATACAGTAGGGATGGCCTACCTCATAAGATAAAAAAAGAATGTGGAATAATTAATCTTGATGATATGAAAGGTCCTGGCACACACTGGGTTTGTTATAGAAATATAAACAATGTAGTTGAGTACTTTGATCCATTTGGTCTGATAATGCCAAATGAAGCACTGGAGTATTTTAATACTTCTGGAAAACGAATAGTTTACTCAATGGATGAAATACAAAATCGCAGTACTGTTCTTTGCGGATATTGGTGTTTATATTATCTGTTTGAAAGACAACGGGGTAATAATATACTGGATGTAATACATAACCCTCATTTTGATGATGACAACAGTGATTTTATAAAAGCATACTTTGGAGGATAAAAATAATATTTAATAAATATTATTTTTTTATTCCTTAAAACTTATTTCATATATTTTTTTATTATTAGAGTAAATTATAACACTTTCAATTTCTTCCTCATCTTTTATATTAAAAATCTTCTTAAACCATTTTTTAATATTTTCTTCACATTTATCTTGAACTTTAGATATGACTTCCATTATATATTACTTATTTATTTTTTTAAAATCATTTTATTCACTATCATCTGGTAAATTCTTTAGTTTCTTAACACTCTCAACTTTTTTATTTAAATCTTTAACAGTATCAACTATTTCATCAAATTTCAGATAAATGTCAATAAGACGAAAAAGTTTATTCTTTTTGCCACTATCTAATTTCAACCAAGAATATTCCTCATTTCGAATTTTTCTCCACATCTCACATTCACCAGCCATTAGTATTCTAGAAAGATCATCATTACTCTTTCTAAGAGTTTCAAACTCATTTACTATTTTTTTTCTTAATTCTTTCTCAAAATCTTTTAGTGTTTTTACATCCATCTTTTTTTCTATCTCAGAAAAGAATTTGGCTTCCATTTATTATATAAATAGATAATTACCTTTTATTATATTATTCAACGTAATTGATTTTTCACTTATTTCCATAAGCAACTCAAATACTTTTATAAATCTAGTGTCATTTTCCAGTCTAGGAAAATTGGCATATTTATAACTCATATTTAGGTTATTATATATCTTTTCAAGTTCACTTTTTACAAAATTAGATCTAGTAGACATATTTTATCTAAACATTATATTAAATGAAAGAATCATATTGCATTGTAGATAAAAGAGTAACTCCTTGCACAGAGCCAAGTGGTTATCAAAAAGATAAAAGAGGTAGAACACAATTCTACTGTAGATGTTCAGTTTGTGGAAACAAAAAAGTTAGATATGTGAAAACTGGAACAACTTCTCAAAGTGGAAGTGGTAAAAAGAGAAAAACAAAAAAGAAGTCAAAAAACTAATCAGCCCGTCTGAAGGGGCGGGCGTATTTGATACTGTTGTTGGCACAGCAGTTGATGGTTTTGTTCATTACGGTTTACCTTGGATGGGTAAAAAAGCAGTTGAAATGGGACGATATGGAGCAAGTGAGTTAATGAGAAATAAAAATCTTCAGAAGAAAGCTGTAAATTATGGGATTAATAAACTCACTCCATTTATTCAAGATTCTGTTGGAACAGCTATGAACCAGTTATCAACAAAAGTTAGACCAAAAAATAAATATAAAACTGATAGACCAGAGTTGGATGGAAGAGGAATAGATATTCACAATGCTATTTTCAAAGTAGCACCCAGTAAAGGTTTCGTTTTACCAGGTCATAATTATACTGGTCCTGGTAATCCTCTTCATAATCAACTACGTCATGATGATGAGGGAAATATATTAGAAATCTACCAACAACCAACAGGCCCAACTGATGCAGTTAGTATGCAACATGATGTGGATTACACAGTTTGTGGAAATAAACCAAAAAGTGAACAAGTAAAATGTAAAAATGAAGCTGATAAAAAAATGATAAAATCACTGGATGCAATTCCTTGGAAAAATAGACAATGGGGGCATGCTATTGCTAGAACTATGATAAATACAAAACAAAAACTTGGAATGGGTTTAAACGCGAGTCGGCGTTGAGTAGTGATTGGTCTCAACAATTAGCCGACGAACTTCACAAACCAATCACAAGAAACTTTCAAAAGAGAACAGTAATCTCAAACGGGATTGATGAAATCTGGGCTGCTGATTTAGTTGAAATGCAAAAGTTTAGTAAATGGAATAAAGGGATAAAGTATCTGCTAATGGTAATAGATGTGTTTAGTAAGTATGGTTGGATTAGGGGGATAAAAGATAAAAAAACTGAAACTGTTAGTAAAGCATTTGATGATATATTTAAAAGTAAACGTAAACCGCAGATGTTATGGACAGATAAAGGTTCTGAGTTTATAAGTAAACATTTCAAAGATTTTCTAAAAAGAGAGGGAATTAAACTGTATCACACTGAAAATGAAGAGAAATCAAGTGTTGTTGAGCGATGGAATAAAACAATGAAAAACAGAATGTGGAAGATGTTTACTGTGAATAACAACACTGTTTACTGGGATAAGATAGATAAACTGGTTTATGACTATAATAATGCGAGACACTCTAGCATTAAAATGACTCCTGTTGAAGCAAGTAAAAAGAAAAATGAAAATAAAGTTTGGAATAATTTATACGGTGATTTAATCTACTTGAAACCTGGTAAACCAAAGTTTGCAATTGGTGATCATGTTAGAATTTCAAAATATAAGAGGCGAGTATTTGATAAAGGTTACACACCAAACTGGACAGAGGAGATATTTGTAATTGATAAAGTTCTTCCAACAAAACCTATTACGTATAGTATTGTTGATTCGATGGGAGAAGATATTAAGGGTTCTTTCTACGAGCAAGAATTACAAAAAGCAAAACAACAGACATTTAGAATAGAAAAAATAATCAGGAGGGATAATAAGAAAAAAATGGCATTAGTAAAATGGAGTGGTTATCCTGATAAATTTAACTCGTGGGTGAGTTCTAAGGATTTGGTTGATTTTTAATACAAAATATTGTATTAAAAATAGTTATTTACTCGTTTTCTTCATCAGAGATAACTAAGTCTTCGACTACTTGATCAGTTATCTCTTCAATATCGCTTTGCTCTTCATCTTCCTCTTCAATTGTTAGTAAAGATTCCCTAGGTTTTAATGGTTTGATATAGCACTCATGTACTTTTATTTGTAAAGATGTAACAGTCTTACTTATAAAAATTCCTTCAATTATCAATGCTAATTTAACATTGCAATATTGATTAATATATTTGAAAGGATTTAAATCCTTCTTTCCTTTTGTTTTAAATAGTGAAAGAATTTTCTTAGATTTTTCTGAGTAAATAATATAAGTTTTGCGTAAAGAACTGGTGCGGATGAAGGATCTATTCTTGTTTTCTTCTTTCCTTTCTTATCTGTATATTCTTCTTGTTTGAAATAAAATGGTGAAGATAGAGATGATGCTAGATCTGGTCCATATTCATTCTCTAAATGTTGCTGAGATAGAGTTGTTACATTATTAATAACATCAAAAAATGCTTTTTCTTTATTACTAGGTTCACTATCTTTAGACCAAAGACATACTGGAATACTATAACCAACTAATTTACCTGTTTCTTGATTTTTCTTTTCATTAACACCAAAACTAAAAAGAACTGGCGATTCAACTACAAGTGGTCCTTTTTTGTTATTTTGATATTTGACTTCAATTGGAATACGTTTGTATTTAATCTTGCTATCTTTGACTTTGTACTCTTTGGCTTCATTAAAGATAATATTCTCTTGGGTAATATTTTCGTAACTTGACAACTGCATTTTATTAATATTTAGTTAATCTTTAAATCATAAATCAATTTTTATTTTTTAGGCCAGAGAAGATGAACACTCCAATAGTTTGATGATTCTGGATTATTATAAGTTAATTCTCCCTGTTTATTTTTTATCTTTGTAGCTCTACAAAGATATTTATCTCTTCGCTCTTTATCTTTGTGAATAGTGTAGTCTGGATATTTTGGTGAACCAAAGTGAACTTTCTTTCCACCTGGAAGTGTTGCCATGTATTTGTTATTTTTTCGGGTTGAATAATCGAGCGATTCAGCACCAAGCTTTTTAGCATTTCTGGTTAATCTCTTAAACTCTGATCCTGTAACAACATATTTTTCTTTTGGAATATAATCTGGATCCTCATCATGTCTATAACCATCATCAACTATAAAATCCAAATCCTCTTTTGTAGGAGTAGTTTCTCTCGATCTGGGTTCCATTTTTATTAGTTGGTTATATTATTATTTTCTTTTATAAAATAAATTTAGAATAAATAAATAAATGTTTAAGTTGAAAAGGATCAAATGAAAATTCCGGTGTTTTTGAACCTTCTTTTAAAGATAAAACAACTGCAGTTTGCGTTACATATTTATCATATTCTAATTTAGCTTTATATTTATAATCTTTGTAGTATCTAAATATTACTCTATATAC
>NC_133203.1:37585300-37592800 GCF_958299795.1 Porites lutea | reverse complement strand
TTTGTGCCACTACATAATGTGTGTAGTTAAATATAAGTTTACAAGCAAGACCGGCGGTTTCGAATCTTACGATTCTCATCAGTTGCTATGTGGTGGGATGGTTGAGGTGAACTCGGAACCATTCCTTATTGCTTGATTTAGTAAGCGTTTATATATCCACCCTGGTTTGTTTGGAGGATCGAAAATGGTGCGGTTTGATTAGTTCCTTGCAAAAAACCAATCAGGTTGCTGTAGGTTCGATCCGTGTTTTCTCAAAGCTAGGTTGTGCTTTTTTAAAGGTTTAAATTTGAAAAAAAGGAGTCTTGTCTTGCTTTTTTGTAAAGTATAAAAACATCTTGTTAAAATGTTTATGATGTATAAGCGTTCCTCAAAATGGCGAGGGACTATGTTGTATATTTTCGTTTCAATTTAAAGCAAGGCTTGTGTTGACTATACAGTTGTGTAGTGTACAGAATGCAGACAAGATTATGTTTTACTGGCACAGCATGGCACCATATGGCGTGAGTAACTGTGACGGATGACAGACTGCACATGTATAACGGCGTGAAACCTTGAGTTAACCTTTATGTCTTGTCATTTGTAAGTTAGAGCTCTGAGTTGTTTTTATAAAAAGGTTGAAATTATAATAGATTTTGGGACCTTGTCAAACTTTTTATTCAAATATAGAATGTTTCATGAAAACAAACAATTTCTTAGTTCGTTCGAAATGTGTTGTTTCATTTGTTTTCATTTAAAGGTTGACTTTTCTGTACAGTGGTGTACTGCCCGTGAACAGGTTTGTTGTGATTTTATGTTGTTTCACTGGTGGAGCAGGGCACTGTCTGGAAAGCATCAAAGTAAAAACTTGCAAGAGGTGACAGGCCGCACATCTTCACCGACGTGAAACCTTTGAAACCTTTTACATATCGCTCCATTGAGGAGACCTCTTTCAGGGATCTTACAGTTTAAAATTTGAACCATGATATCGCTTCTATATAGCGGACCAAGATACGGCTCGGTACAGTTTATGTTCAGCAAGGGAAAATTGTGTAAGTGGAGCAGAACCTTTAAAATGTTCAACAGACAATTTATTCAGTTCGCGCGTATTCCTGTTGAATTTGTAGCCCGTTTATGAGACATGTCTACTCAAAAATATAATAATTTTTCCATAGCTGCTGTTATCTGAGAGTAACTGCTTTAAATATCTCCGTAAAGTTAAGTTTTACGCGATCTCAGAGAACAATGTTTAGCTGTACACAGCACGTAGTCTTTGTAAAAATATATCCAGATCTGACACTTGAGCTGTCAAATGCCCCGTCCTCAATTGAAGCATTTTTGATGTTCATTTTTTTATTTCAGTTGACGTCTGCCTTCGTTATAAGGCTATGTTGTCATTGTTATCTTGTTACAAATAGTTCGTGGGCAAAAAATGCCTTAAAATTAAAATCAGTAATAGTGTGTAAAGCTATCTGTTCTGAATAGTTTAATAATACGAAAGGAAGTTCTTCCTATAATAGATTAATCATACATGATCATGAAAGTATTTAAATCATTCCCCCTAACTTTTATAAAAAGCTCTATCCTAGATCAAACGAAATTTGGTTGAATAAAAAGAAGTCGATTCACGTACGTCGATAGCTCCCTATTTTGCAGTGTAAGTTCTGTATTGATAAGCAATGATTGCTCCATCTGGCAATCTGCTTGCAGCTACCAGTAAAATCCTATATGTCTAGTTGTTGCAGGATAGGAAACCACGTGCTTGTTAAAAGCTCGGGGGTGGCCCAGGGTACCCAAATGCCCGACCTCCCGCACGATCCCACAAAATTTGCATAAACATTCAATTAAAAAGGAAAAAAAGTCGCAGCTTCCAAAAAACTGGTATATTCTTCTTACGCAATAGTAAAATTACAGTCAGATATTTATTCAGTCACAATCCGTAAACAAGGATTGTGCACCGCCTGGGAGCCACCAACATGTATAACCTGCAGCACTGTTGCTTTTATCTTTGAAATTTGCCTCCTTTCAGGGCATCTTTCTACATTGTTCTCATTTTTTGGTTTTTGGTAAAAATCAAACAGATTTTCTGAAGCGCTAATATCCAGGTTTAGAAAAACAGGTCCTTTGTTGCTGGTCCTGTCTGCGTGCGCTTTGAATCCACCGGGCGATTTTTTGCTCTTTTGGGCCGAGACTAAAACGATTTAGAAAAAAAGCACTAAAATTACATTATCAAGCGAAATACAACCCCTTAATCAACTTAACTAATTTCATTGGGTCTTTTTGTGCCTAAACATTCATATCATTTTTTGTTCTCTAAATAGAAAAAAGGGGCGTGGTATTCGCATATTAAGTGGGTGTCCATAAGGCCGGGTTTAACTTAGCCTGCGTAGCATAGCGGTTTTGGTTGGGCGCGCTAAGTAACAAAGGCAGAGAAACCGCAAGGAGACAAAACCACCATGCTACGCAGGCTAGGTTTAACTGTACACCGAAAGAAAACAATTTTTTTAAAATAAGAGTATGTCTGAAAAAGTGTCGCCTAATACCCCTTTTGATTCACATAAAAACTGAGTAATTCTCTTTTTTGTAAATTCTACTAAGGCTCAATAAATTTGCTTCTTGAAATCTCAGTGCCGCTTTGCTCACTGGTTCTGTAAGGATATCTGACACTCCGACTTCTTCCAAAAAGTGGGAAACGCTGCACTGGCGAGTAACGTATTGATCATGGCATTGACTGCAGTAGATATGAGGAATGAAAGTCTTCTGCCGCTTTGATCCTGGTACTAGCTACTCCGTTCTCCTGAGCACAAACAGACGTTTCTCCTAACTCATCGCCGATCTTGAAAATGTGATGTACCGACTGTGTTGATGGGTTTCATTTATTTATTGCCCCCGCAGGGATTTCGCCCGGAAGGCGAAATCCCGAGGGGGCACTCTAGTAACTTGCGTATATTAAGGAAAGTACTTACAGTTGAAATATACAGTCATACAGTCAATATAGGAAAAATCTCGATTTGCTTGAACAGCCGCCGCGAGGAATCGGTAGGTAATGATGACGTTTCTATTGTTTGCGCCTGCAAGTACGAAATGGTTAGGATAACGTAAAGACAGAACATCCCCAAGGGACTGCTCAGGTAGATTTTGTGACATTTATTGTGCAGTCATACTTCGACACTATTTTGCGTTACGTGTTATCAGTGACATTCTGTGAAGCAGTTGTTTCAGTGAAAGTTATGGACCAAAATTTTAACGACACTCGTTGAGCGCAGAAGAAGTTATAAGGTGCATATAACTAAACATGTATATATAAACACTTGGAGAGTTTGCCAGACACGAGTTCACAAATCTTTCATTGGAAACCTTTCTCTCTCTTTGACCGGAATAAGACTCAGCCCCAAACAAGCAAGATGAGTGAACAACGGCTAGCTTCTCACTAGCAGAACGATGGACAATTACAGAAATTCGCCGACAATAAAATTCTGTGCTGAGTTATTCCCTGAGGCACAGATGTCCTTCCGCTATAAAGTTTAAAATAAGACTAGAATGCGCGAGTGGGAATTGATCAAACGTCCTTTTAATTTCTAAGACTTACTTTCCCGCAAATAAAATGAACTGAATGTAAAAAGTGAAAGAGAAATAGCGAAAAATTCAACTTCAAATTAAATCTTTTCTTATGGCTTAGAATAAACAATTCTCGAAACTGAGAATGTTTTGATCAAAGCTGTGTAAATCGACCTGAAACCCCGGGCCTGAAACTGTGCATGCAACCTTGCGTTTCCTGTATTTATCTCACCTATTTTATGGAATATGTGTGAAAATCTTCCTTATGAATCGGTATATTTCAAAGAGCTACACAACAAGCAAGAATGCTATAGTGACCGACAATATACAGAGCGGGGGCACCTGTAGTGTCAACTATTACTAGTTTATGTATATATCTATTTTTTGGGGGGGGGGGGGGGAGAGGGAGGGGCAGTGGAGGGAGCTCACGCAGTTTTCCAAAGCTCATGCACGTTGTACGTGCCTAAGATTTTTACCACTGTCCGAGCCGGTCTGAGTACTAATTCCTGGGTAGGTACTTCATGTATTTTCATGTACGGTATGCTCTCAGAGGTCTTTTGTGTTGATGAAAGTAACAGCGCTGAAACCTACCAAAGGTAAGAAAGGCATTTTAGTGCATGATGTATGCATATTACAATGGGTTAATGACAATATTGATTGACACAGCAGAAAGGATGCATGAGCTTTAAGCCCACCTAAAAGAGTTAATGACAGCGCCCAGCTGCCCTCTGGCGGGCGATTTGTGCTGCTTTATAGTTTAGCTAATTATATAGCTGTTAGCTAATTTGATATTGTGTATTAGTATATACTAAAACAGTGGATAGTGTTTTTCGGGCGCTCTGATTGGCTACTCAATCAGTGAATATCCTGCACTATTCAGTGATTCACCTCCAGTTCCTCCGAGCGATCGACGCCGAACTCACTTGCGAGCAAAATGCTTTCCCGGCAGCCTTCTCCTCAGGCGCTTCGTTTTTCTCATTGTAAAGGCAAGCACGAAATGCGAGTGACTGGTGATGAACCGCAAGGGACCATGGGAAGGGTATAGACGGCAGGCGAAGCGCCTGCCAGATCTTGTGTCGTTTTCTTGGCAGAAAAGTCGTTTTCTTGGCACGGCCCGATTTTTGGTCTTTTTTAGTCTTGGAAGCGATCAATTTTAGTAGCATATTGTTGTAAACATAGTAAACTTTAGGTAGACAGGTCAATGGCTCAAACTTTGCAAAACCTGAGGTAGAAATAATCGACAGGCTGGAAAGGAGTCGGATTCTTACGAATCAAAGACCTCTAACAATATTTGATGACTTGACGGTATCGGGTAAGTCTTACTTTATAATTTAACTTGTCGTTTACTGTGGAATCCGGATTAGTAAAGTACAGCGCTGGCGACTATTTTTGGCTTTTTTAGACCAAATCCACCGAACAACGAGCAAGTAAATAACCTTGTGAATTGAAAGAAGTGTAAGGCCTAGCTAGATTGTGCAAGGTCAGGAGTTGATTATTTCACTCCAACTTTCTGCCCTTCTATACTTCTTATTGATGTTTGTTCCCAAGTTCGAATTTTGTTGTAGATAATTTGGATGGTTTTTATATATATCCCCCTAAAAAATAGGTCATAATTCAATTACAGGTTTTAGAATATGGGTAGCTAATTTTGAATTTGATTCATTAGCATTATTCGGTTTTTGTGAGCTAACTCCAATATGTACAATCACTCGGATAGATTTTAAGTGAATCTTTGCTTGCCATTTGTAATTAATTTCCAAGAACGTTTTTTAATAGTTAGAAGTCAACCTTGCAGTGATTGACACCATCTTGGATTTATTTAAAGCTCCATGTCATTGCCTTCGTGCCTCTGTTTGGTATATATTAATAAGCACTGCTTACTAAGTAGTGTGTTGATGTTTCCCAGCCATTTGCCCTAAAGGCTATGGAAAACTCCTTTGAGATAGGCCGCATTTAATTTAATTACATATATTTTATAACAGCCTTTCTTAAAATTTATTAAATAATCAATTTATTACACCGATTTTTTGAGATTTTTGGTATATCAAAAGAAAAATGAGTATATAAAATAACTTAATATGAAAATGTTATTGTTGAGTTTAAGATTCAGTGGTTTTGACATAGACCACATGTTTATCATATATCTATGTACATGTATATTTTATTAGAGATTTTTTCAAGAATCAATTAGGATAAATAATATATTGTATGTTTGATTTGTTGATTGGATAATATTAAGATATTATTGAGGTATTCCATAGATTAGTGAGATCAGTGGTATATTAAAAAAATGTTATTGCTGAGTTTGAGATTCTGTCAGTTATTATTAAAACAAAATAAAGATTTCTTCTTTTTCAATGCTATTGACTAGGGTGGTTGCACTTGATCCATGGAACAGATAGCGCAAAAACATATGAACTGTGAAATTAAATGAAACTATTTGTCTCTAAATATTGACTGTTCATGTGTTTTTGCTCCATTAGTCCAAGACACAATTAGACACTTTCTATTGTATTAACTTTGTTTTGAGTGGATTTCAGTATTAGACGTTGATTGTATAAGTGAAACCAAGTGAATGTGAAAGTCCTCTAAAACAACAAAACATCCCATTTTACATACTCATGTTTGCAAACTGATGAATGGAAGTCCTGTATTTCATATTGGCACCTGTGTCTTTAGTAGTCAATTTTTATGGGTGTTACGAAAACTAAGACCTCCTAAAATCGAATAAAGTCAAATTGAAACCAAAGTAGGGCTGATCTGTCAAATTATATCATGTTCGATCCTTTCCACCGAGTTTTAGGGCAAATTTAGTGGTAAATTTAGGGGTCTTAGTTTTCGTAATCTCAAAAACTAAGACCGCTCTTAGTTTTTGTAATTACGAAAACTAAGACCCCCACCAAAACAATCTCTAAAATTTCTACAAAGTCGGATTATGACAGATTGAAGACTATAATCCGTAAGACAAACAAAAACTACTATCATACGCGTGCTAGACGATCCGCTTCTTCTAACAATTTGCAGACATATATTATCAATATTGCGGCTTTAAGAAGAGGATGAAAGCTATAGACTACCTACGTATAATTGTACACTGAAAATATGCCTTACCCCTATAATTTTGGTTGTTTATCCTTAAAGTCATAAGATTGGTTTTCCACTGGAGATGGATTTTTGTCTTCGTTGCGGGCTGACATGTCGCTGCAACCTGAATGGCTGATCGCTAAGTGGACAACGGCGTTATCGGTTAAACATCACAGAAAAATACAGATTTTTTTTCCTTTTCTGGCCAGGTCATAGATAGAAAAGTTCTTTTATAAAAAGGGCGAAAAATGGAGAATATGCTAGATTGCGTTTTTCTAGCGTTTGTTTTTATCGTTGCCACCCCGGAGATCACTGGGTTACAATGCAAAGGTAGTTGAGGGGTAGGGGTGGGGGGCAAGGAAAAAAAACGAATGAGTGAATGAATTTCCTGTACTAGCAAAGCATCGTCTCGGGAATTGGAGTTCTAATTTCAGAACAATAAAATAAACAAACAATCAATACAAAGTGAAGATTGCGTGACAGTAGGTTGCCAGAGGTCAGGATTCCCGGGGTATTAATTTTCGGCGGGAAAATTGATGCTGCCTGAGGAGGAATGGTCGAGTTCCAAAGAAGACCTCCAAGTGAATGAGAGCGAATTAAAAGTCAGGGCCTCTGTCCTAACAATGTTGATCAGCCCTTCTATAATTGTAGTAGAATGGGGGAAGTACTCCACTTGGAAAAGGCTTATTGGGCTCTACACGTAGTGGATCGGGTACAAGTTCAACCTGATGTGCAAGGTAAAAAGAGTGAGTCCACCTCCCGAGTGGCAGACCAAGAATTTGACTGCTGATGATCTCAAAGAAGCCTTATTCGCCTTGTTCAAGATAGCTCAGATTGAATCGTTCAAGCGAAAGTATAAGGATCTTCAAGCAAGTTGGGCAC
>NC_133203.1:37570300-37577800 GCF_958299795.1 Porites lutea | reverse complement strand
CAATAAACATATTTGGAAAGAAAAGTTTAAGTTTGAGGATATTAGAAACGCTTGTGTTTATCTTCCTTCCGATCATTTTATGTTTAAATTTGATCTCAAATCTGGCTACCACCATATTGATATTTTGCAGGATCATCAAACTTTTTTAGGGTTTTCTTGGGTTGTTAATGGCGTTAGGAAGTTTTTTGTGTTTACAGTTCTCCCTTTTGGGCTGTCCTCAGCTCCTTATATTTTCACTAAGGTTGTTCGTGTTCTCGTCCGATATTGGAGAAGTCATGCTGTGAGAAAAACAGTTTACCTTGATGACGGGCTTGGTTCCGCCCGTGATTTCGCTCGCTACGAAGCTGCTTCATTATTTGTTAAGACTTCGCTTCAGCTTTCTGGTTTCCTGCCTAATGACAGTAAATCGATTTGGCAACCAACTTCTTGTTTAGTCTGGTTGGGTTATTGTATTGATTTAGCCGTTCATACTATTTCCATTCCTTCGAATAAGATTCTCAGTGTCGTTCAGGTTATTGATTCAATTCGTTCTCAGTATCCTTCTAGTACTGCTAGAAAATTGGCTCAGTTTGTCGGTAAGGTTATCTCTATGGGTTTCGTCTTGGGTAACATTACTCGTATTATGACAAGGTATTCTCATTTTGATATTTTAAGAAGCCCTACATGGGACGAAAAAATTTCCCTGTCAGATTCAACTCTGAAGGAATTATGTTTTTGGAAAGAGAACATTTCTTCCCTAAATAGTAGGCGCCTCTTGTCTACACAGTTCCATTATTCCCGTGTGTGTTATTCCGATGCGAGTTCTACAGGCTGCGCCAGGTATATGTTAGATCTTCACAACACCATTTCTCACAAGTTGTGGAGTGTTGATGAGGCGCAGAAGAGCTCCTCTTACAGGGAACTTAAGGCCGTTTCCCCGGGTCTAGAATCTTTTTTGCCTTTACTCAAAGGGCGAACTATTTAGTGGTATACTGACAATCAGAGTGTTGCTAGAATTGTTGAAGTAGGAAGCATGGAGGAAGATTTGCAATGCTTAGCTTTGCGTATTTTTAGTATGTGCTTGGTCAGTTGCATCACATTGGAATTTGAATGGATTCCGAGATCGGCTAATGATAGAGCTGATTTTTTGAGCAGAATTGTGGATTATGATGATTGGCGGGTCAACAGGGACTATTTCCTTTTGGCCGAAGAGAAATGGGGTCCTCACTCTGTGGACCGGTTTGCGAATCATGAGAATACTCAGTTGCCCCGTTTTAATAGCAGGTTTTGGTGCCCTGGTACAGAGGCGGTTGATGCCTTTTCTGTTTCTTGGGCGGACGAGAATAATTGGCTCGTTCCACCTATTTTTCTCATCCCCAAGGTCATTAATCACATGGTTGCCCTCGGCGGTCGCGCTACACTTGTTGTTCCTGCTTGGCCTTCTGCCCCATTTTGGCCTTTAATTTTTACTGACGAGGGTTTGTCTCCCATATTCTCTGATATTTTTGAGATCCCCTTAGGTACTGATGTTTTCGTTTTGGGTAACTATAAAAATTCCCTTTTTGGATCACCTAATTTTCGTTCAGGGGTTTTGTTCTTGCGGTTTTCCTAGAGAGGCCTTAGTTAACCCCCCCTTTTTTTCAGTCTTGCAGGAGGTTTTTCTCTGCAGTTTATAGAGTTCTTACGCTCATACCACATGGTATCCGAGTATTTTGGGATGCACTTGGATCCTTGTTTTGTGGACCACTTGGTCTTTTTTATTACGCAAGGGCCACTTTGGCCCTTAGTGGTAATATTTTTCTGTGTTTTTCTTGGGACCACTTGGACCCAACCTTACCTTGTTTCACTACGTGTTGTATTTTTCTGATATATTTCTTTTTCTTTGGTCATTTTATTTTCTCTATTTTTTGCTTCAGATGTCAAAGCAGCTGCCAGTCGGACGTTTGGCGTTTTACTGTGTGAGAAGTTTTGGCTCTCTGCCTTTAATTCTCGAGCTGATAACACAGTTATTAATTATTGTAAATCATTTTGTAAGTTTAAAGCGTGGTGCTTGCAGAGCACTGGGGAGGTTTCTTTTCTCCCAGCTACTTCCTTCACAGTTTCCTTGTATTTGCGCCATTTATTAGAAAATTCGTTAGGTAGTTCCACCATTTACGGCGTTTTTTACGCTATTAACTGGGTACATAAGTTATCAGGTTTTGAGAATCCCAATCCGTGTGGCAACTTTCTCGTCAGGTCTATTGTTGAGGCTTCCAGTCGTGCTCCTCGTAAACCTGTCAGGAAGGTGGAGCCCATTACCCCAGAGATCCTTGGCTTAATTTTGCAGCATTATGGGGAAAGTAGTAACTTACTTGATATCGGGTTTGTCTGTATGTGTTTACTCGCATATGCTGGCTTTTTCCGCATTTCCGAGCTTTTAAGCATTAGGAGATCTAATATTGTAACTGAAGATCTCTATCATAAGATTTTCATAGAAGCTAGCAAGACTGATGGGTACAGAGAGGGTTCCTTGGTTTATATTGCCAAGACTGGCAAATTTACTTGCCTTTATACATACCTTATTAAGTACTTAGAAGCTGCCAGGATTCCTTCTTTTTCTCAGAATTTCATTTTCAGATCCTTACGGTACGACAAGGATTTGAAGGGCAATGTCTTGTCTTCAAAGCCCCTCACTGCTAGCAGGGCGGGAGAAATTCTTAAGGGGAAGCTGAAAGCTATTGGATTAGAGGAGCTACTTCCGCTGCTAATCTGAATGTTCCAGATCGGCTTTTCAAAGTTCACGGAAGGTGGAAGTCAGATTCAGCTAAAGACGGCTACGTCCACGATAAAGTCGACTCGCATCTTTATGTTCCTTTGCACATTGGAATTTAATTTATTCAATTTTTGTACGAGTGCGTTTAGATTCAGTTTGTATTTTTCCTATCATTTATACTTCTGTATCATGTAAGTTGTGTTTGTTAGAAGGTCGTATTATACCACTGCCGACCTATTCCTCCTATATACAATAAATTCATTATTGTGTAATTGCTTGTGTGTGTTTCATTATTTCAGAGTTAAGAGCATAAATAAGTTATTTTCGGTACGCAGTTTAGAAAATAACTTTAACTAAAAAGACATTGGGTGACCGTGCTTTTTTAGCTGCAGCACCTAAACTGTGGAATGGGTTACCATCACAAATACGAAATGAGCCCAATTTTCATAGGTTTAAAGGTTTCCTTAAGACCCATTTTTTTAGATTAGCTTTTTTAACGGATTTTTAGGATTATGTATATATTATACTTTTATAGATCCATTTTTTTTTATATACAATATTTTTAGTTATTTTGGATAACTTATTAATGTAGATAATTTACTTTCATGTAATGCGTATTTGATCATATTTAAATGTATTTTGCGTATTATAAATATTATTATTATTATTGTTACAATATAAGAGATCAAAACCTTATCGAACACATCTTCTTAATACACCAGTGTTTTCGTGATGGATCATTCAAGTCTCATAGACATAATTCGTAGCGAACACTTCACCTTAGTACAAATTTGAGAAGAAAACAAATTGCAGTTGGTCAACACGGTTAACGTCTTGATGAATTATTTATCTTCGTATCCTGCCTGGATCATAGAGTCTGGTTTACACGATTTGGAAACGTCAAATCAGCTACAGATAATCCTACAAAATACTAACCGGGTTTTAGAATCGCACCATCAGCTGACAGCGGAAATTTCAGTTACATTGACTGTGTTAGACGCCTTGGAAGAAGCAATTTTACGGCTCCACTGAGCGTGGGGCATCACAAACGGCTCTATTAAGAGTCACAACCTGATCAAAAAGCTCATGGCCAACAGAAACAATTTTGTATACTGATATTAGGAAAGCTTAGGAAAAATATTTCCGAGATTTGCCTGCTGGAATATTTTATTACCTTTAACAAGGTCACCAAACGACCGTTTCCTGCGTTTCTTCCTAAATACATTGAAAACAATTTTTAGACTATCCAGTGGATATCTAGAAATGCATTCTAGGCTGCGCTAAAAAAATTGTATGGTTGGGACATCACTAATTAATCTTAAAAATCACACTGCATTGTCAATACAGGTTCCCACCCGAGGGGTTCTATAAATCGAGTGCTGTCGAAAGAATTTAGAGCAAAAAATTCTGAATGACTCATGCATGTTAGACTGTTTTACTCAAACTTTATTGGAATGACAGCTGACTCACAAAACACACATTTCATGCTAAATTGACAAGGTGTCTGGAAATAAAGTTAGGAATTCAAAAGTTGTCGCTTGTATATAGTTTGGGCAAAAATACTACATGTATATGCAACCAATTTCTTTGAAAACCAACCTATTAACGAAATTTGCAGTCATTTGAGCGAAAAGGCGTCAAAAGGCAGGTCTTTCAGCCCGAGAAGCTCCAAAATCACAGCAACGAAGGAAAAGGAAAGGAGGAAAGGAAAGGAGAAAAGGGAAGAGCGAGGAGAAGGAAAGGAGGAGAAGAAAAAAACAAGCAATGGTTGCACTATTAGTGTTTATAATAGCTACTTTGGAGATAGTTTTTGGCCGAAAACAAGAGCATAATACCATCAACTGACGTGATACAACTCACTTTGACTCTGAAGATGACTACTGCACAGGTTGTCGAAACGTCACTCACTGTCAACAACAACAGTCCTATTCAGGACTACCTTCACCCAGACGATCAAACCCAACCTACTTTTGAAATGGCTCCTGGGTTAAAACCTTTCACAAAAAAAAAACTGTTGGACGCAAGAGGTCCATTTGGTGATAACGTTATCAAAAATACGGCTAGATATATATTAAGGAAATTCAGTTATTGCTATGAACGATTTGTTCCTAATTGTTTTTCTGCGTGAGTCTATTTCAGTAGGATACTGGTTTCCCCCAAAGGCCTATTATTATTATTATTGTTGTTGGCTTTTCAAACCTACGAGGCCAACTTTTCTGGCAGTTTGTATATAATATGAATTTCGACAGTATGATAATCATTACTCTGAATTTTGTTTCATGATTACGCGGCAGGGTCATGCTGTCTATTGTTGATACTGGGATTTGAGGCCACCTGTTTAATGTGAATACCAATAACTTACCTGTCCTGAAATGTCAGCAGCTACTATGGCCAGATTTTTTATCGCAGAAATCTTTTGACTCGTCCAAAAAAATAATACTTGCGTCATCACTTGGTGTTCGTGTTCGGTGGTGAAATAAATAATAACTGCCAAGTTTAAATTACATGACGCCACTCTAACCGATCAATGATGATACAGCGTGCAGATGATACAGAACCAAGAATAGATTGAAAATAATTTTCAAGTGAAGAGACCAGAGGCAGGGCCAGACGGTCATGTATGGAGAAAATTTTTCAAAATTTTGCATAGGGGCCTAACTCTACAGTCGCTTAGCTGCAACGGCTATTTGTGTATTCCCGATCGCTTGGTAATTCTAAATGAAGATTGAATACTTTCAAGAGAATCAGCTTTTACTAACAGCTTTTCGCAGGGGAAGCACATTAAGGCCTTATGTCCGTAGTTTCCAGTCAAACTGAATTGTTCACAACGAATATATTGGAGTTGAGCAAAACGTTTTTTGGAAAACTGCATAATAGCAAAGTGCAAATAGCAGTCAGTTTCAAGCTAATAACAATTAATTAATTACTCCCGCAGCACAAAAAGCAAAACTCTGAAAGCTGAACAAACCAGCCTTATTCAGCATTTTTACCCCATTTATTTTGCAGAATTGACGAGGGGGAGAAAGAAGATGAAGATGTTGCAGGATCAAAGACGTTATAAACAGCTCCCTCCTTCTGTCTTTCTTTGCTTTTTTAGTAACGATTACTAAATAACCAGGTCATTATCTTCTTCTTCATAATTTTATGAACACTAATGATGTTTTAACTGTTTTTTGTAAGGAGCAAAAATCAGCATCATACGGAGGAGATCGTGCCAGCAAAGAAGACTCGCGGGCCCAACAGCGAACAATGCTCAGCTGAGATAATTATACTAATCTTTTTCCTGGTATTGTGTTTATTAAAATGATGTGTTTAACAAGGTTTTGATCTCTTATATTGTAAACAAAGCATATACATTCATACTTTTCACTAGAGACTGACCGTGACTTTGAATTGCCGCTGGGGTTTCTGGTTCGTTGCGCCAGCAGAAATAGGACAAGACCCTGAACTGCACAGACACAAGACTCAATCTTATTTGCTACGTTGAACTTAAAAGTCAGAAATACGAATTGTTAATTCTTTTGCAATATTACATCAACCAAATTTCAGGACAGGTAAATTATTGAATATATTTTTGATAACAGCTATTGGTATGCAAATTTATGAACAAATGAGAAAGCGAAACCTGCCTGTAATTAAGCGATAAATTCTTTCCATTTTAACTTAGGAAAGCATTACGTGAAAATATTCGTTTTCTAGATTGCCTGCTTTTTTTATCCATTTGTATTGAAATACAACAAAATGATTTTGTGACTTGACTTTATGCGTTTAGTTGGCGACTCATATGAGGTGCGGACTAAACATAAGACGGATAGAGGCTTTTTGATGTTTCTGTAACTTTACATCAGCAAGATATTCAGTTTTAGAAGAGTGCCTTTAAAGGGAAGAACAGGAAAAAGACCATATATGGCTGTTTGTGACTCAGGACACAGTTGTCCGTATTACCTGGGTGAATTTTAGCGAAATATTCTTGGTTTGCATGCAGTGACGACTGTCATGTGATTTTTCTTTCTCCGCCATGTTGGCGTCCCTCAAATGTAAACAAATCTCTTCATTTCAGTCATTTTATTATGGTGCTTTGCGCTATGGTTGATTGTGGACGGAAAACTGGAAAAGGGAAAGCGGTTGCCACGTTTCGAATTCCTGCAATTACTACTCATCAAGGCAACGAAACGGAGGAGCTCACGAGAGAGAGAAGAATGCGATGGATTTCTGCGATAAGCCGAGATGATCTGATCGAACTAAAGCTTCACAACGAAAGGGTATGTAGCCGACATTTCATTTCAGGAAAGCCTGCACAATCGTGGGATAAATTTAATATTGACTGGGTGCCGACTCTTAATCTTGGGCATACAAAGAATACAAACACAATCGAGAACATGGAAGCATCAGTGACAAGAGCTGAAAGAGCAAAGAGGAGAAGACAGAGTACCATCGAACAACAAGAACAGGAGGTCGCAGAAAAACGGCGAGCTCTCCATGATACTGGCAAGCCTGTCTCCGAAATAAACTTCGTTGATGAGGAACTATTACGTCAAGAAGATGTTCACGATGAGGTAACAGACAATTGGTGCCAGGATTTCGAAGCAGAGTGTTATGTTCAAACCACGATGGACACAGACAGCAGCCAAGATGCGGAAACCAGTCGTTTCGCAAACGTCTCTGGTCAGTTCGCAAATGTGTAGAAGTCAGTTTGCAAACGGTTTAAAGGTCAATTCGCAAACGTTATAAACATTGATATGTCAACCTACGTTTTAACTGTACAGTTC
>NC_133203.1:37487800-37552800 GCF_958299795.1 Porites lutea | reverse complement strand
GACAGACTCTTTGGGAAGGCTTTACTTGGGCTTTGGTGGCTGGCAGGGATTGTGTATTTGTCCTCTTGGATGGTCGTGCTTTCTTTGGCTGTGGAACAGATCCAAAAATTAAAAACAAAACTACTTATGTACAACAAAGATTACAAGGGGAAGAATTTGTAGCCATACATGTATCAAAAAGAATACCCATAGAGTACAAAGACGGACTGGCTAAAAGACAGTAAAGAAGTCAGATCAAATTTAGACAAAATGAAGACACTGAGCCAAACATTAGCCTGTAAGCTAGAAATCAACTGAAGCAAACTTATCCCCATTATGGTCTGAAATAGGGTATCATTTTCTAGAGAATTTTACCCAAGAGAATGTTTGGACATATTATTTTGATTTGTCAGCTCCAAATGGGTAAGAACATTCAGTGTCAAATACGACTAACTAATGAAAAAAAAGCTTTCAAAAACAGTATGGTGGGTTCACTTGGACAATGTGCTGGGTTCAAAAATTGGGCACAACATTCACAAGCCAGGTCTGAAAACGGGTATGGAAAGTGGCACGTTTTGGAAGACCGAAATTGGGTTAACTGGGTGACATACACCCACTGCGAATGATGCATGCAAGTGACACTGAAACACGTCAAGAAATATTGGAGCTAACGTTAACAACTCTAAAGGCACATCACTCAACTTCTCGTTCATTTAAACTTATGTGCTGTCTTTCTATGGGATCCCAAGCCTGAGGTCTTACATTTGGTTTTTAATGTACTTAACCAAAAATGTAAAATATCTAGAAAGTCTTGAGTGCATAACACTAAACCCTAGAATTTGTAAATTCAAAGAGCAAATAAACCAAATAATACTCATGATGGTAACTAAGGTTTCCATACAGCCCCATACATGAATTGTGCATACATGTTTCTACTCTATTCACATATAATATTTGTGTGAAAAACAGTGAAACCTCTATTAAGCGGACACCTTCGGGACCTTCCCAAGTGTCCGCTTAATAGAGGTTGTAAAAATTGCACAATGTTTGTTAGCGATCAACATTCAATGGTTACTCTGTACAGTGACAAATTTCCATGTTGTTAAAGAAGCTATCCAGAGTTCAAGTTCATTACCTTTCAGTTACCAACTTTAATTTGTTTGTAAATGCAAAGACATTAACTGACTTCAGTACGTATTTCAAGGACGTAATCCAACACTACTATTGTCAATTCAGTCCAGTGTCCGCTTAAAAAGGTTTTTAACAATAGAAATTAGCCCAATACAACTTTTTTTAGTGTGCAGGTCCGCTTAATAGAGCCGGTGTCCGCTAAATAGGGGTTCGTTATAAAGGGAAATTATCCGACGTTCACTTCGGAACCCGGCTTGGTGTCCGCTCAATAGAGGGTGTCCACTTAATTAGGGCTCTGCTTAATAGAGGTTTCACTGTAGTATGAGATATCTGCATGCATAATAATAAATGTGCGAAAATCTTATCCTCGTGATTTCTCACCTTTTTGCACTACGGCGATCCTTCCTCGTCAGAAAGAACCTCTCCTTCGGGTTTTATGAATTGCACATAAAAAAACTTTTCTGTTTGGAATGTGGGCCATCTTTTTGCAAGATGGCCTGCACACGCCAGCCAGCACGTCGCAAATAAAATCTTTCTCGATCTGAGGGCTGAAGTATTTCATACAGGCGTCCTTGATGTTCGCTATACTCAACTCTTCGTGCTCAAAGGGCAAGTACTCCTGGGGCCGGATTCTCGTATATTTTTGCTGTTTTCCAGAAACGTCTGAACTCATGCGCTGTGTGGTAAATGACATTGGGAACTGAGCTATGAACTAGGAACATTCGAACTGCGAGTTTTGTGATAATTTGTGTAGTGTATATGTAGTGAGATTTGCCCTCATATAAGAGCCTGCAATCCTCGTGGTTGTAGTTTTACTGCCATGTTGCATAGAATGAGATTTGGTGATTAAATTGTAGTGAACTAAGAAAGACGTTTGCCGGAAAAATCAGGCTTTAATCACCAAATCTCAATGGACAAAGTACTCAGACCGGAGCGCTTGGAAACGGACCTTAACAGTGGCGAAGCTTCGAAAGAATGGCTACATTGGAAATGAACGTTCGATAACTTCTTGGCTGTCCTACCGCAGGATGACCTCGATAAGCTTTCGGTATTGGCGAACTTTGTGTCTCCCTCAAGTTTTCAACACATCGAGGAGTGCACAGAGTATGAAGCAGCGGTGAGAATATTACAAGCACTTTTTGTGAAGCCTCGGAATGAAATATTTGCCCGCCATTTACTTGCGACGAGGTGCCAACAACCTCACGAAACGCTGGATGAATTTCTTCAATCTCTGAAGACACTTAGCAAGGATTGCAATTTCCAAAGTGTTACTGCCTCTAAATACCGCGAGGAAAGCATCCGGGACGCTTTCATTACTGGGCTACGTTCACCTTCGATACGCCAGAGGTTATTGGAGAACAATACGCTAGATTTAAAGACTATGTTTGATCAAGCTCGGTCTCTAGAGTTGGCTATGCGTAATTCCGAATCCTACGCTAGTCCTCCTTTGTCTGTAAATGCAGCAGTTCCACTCACCGCTACGGAGGATCAGGAGCAGATAGATTCTGGCACACTAGCTGCAGTAGGATCAGATGCCTCTACTTGTTTCTTCTGTGGAAACAGTAACCACCCTCGTTCAAGATGTCCTGCCCGAGATGCAGTTTGCTCTAAATGTCAGAAAAAGGGCCATTTTGCAAAAGTTTGCCGTTCGAAGAAGATCAGCAAGAACAAAGTTTCGGCTGCAGCCTGGTCTCCCACACTTGCCACAGTGGGTGCCCCTGAATCCCTGTCAAAGTCTTTGGGAACTGTTACTGTCGAAGGTTTGGAAGTCAAAGCCCTATTTGACAGTGGCAGCACTGAAAGTTTTATTCATCCAAGGTTGGTGGAGAAGGCCGCTCTCACCATTCATCCTTCATCTGGTACAGTATCCATGGCTACCTCGGTGTCTAGTACAGTCAGTATCAATGGTACGTGTACCGCTAACCTCACCTACCAAGGACGTGAATATGCAGGTTACCGTCTGTCCGTCTTGCCTGGACTTTGTGCTGACCTAATCCTTGGTCTTGATTTCCAATCCCAGCATTCGAGTGTCACTTTCCATTACGGGGGCTCCGAACCAGCTTTGGCCATCTGTGGTTTTAGCACGTTGAATATAGATCCACCTGACCCGTTTGTGAATCTGGCGGCAAACTGCCATCCAATTGCCTCGAAGTCTCGAAGATATAGTCGGGATTCCGCCTTTATTGATGAAGAAGTGAAACGACTACTCAAAGAAGGCATCATAGAGCCGAGCCTTTCACCATGGCGTGCTCAGGTCGTTGTGACTAAGGATGAAAATCACAGGAAGAGGCTAGCAATCGACTACTCACAAACAATTAACCGATTCACACTTCTAGATGCTTTCCCATTGCCCAGAATAACCGACATGGTCAACAAGATCACCCAGTACAGAGTCTTCAGCACCATTGATCTTCGAAGTGCGTATCATCAAGTGCCGCTCAAGGAAGAAGACAAGCTTTACACAGCCTTTGAAGCTCGAGGCAACCTCTATCAGTTCACTCGCCTGCCCTTTGGGGTCACCAATGGAGTAGCCTGTTTTCAGAGAGAGATGATGAAGTTTGTAGATGAGAATGGTCTTGAGGCGAGCTTCCCCTACCTTGACAACGTTACTATTTGCGGCAAGGACCAAGAGGATCATGACGCTAACTTGAAACAGTTCCTTGAAGCTGCTAAATGCAAGAACCTCTGTTATAAGACTGAAAAGTGTATTTTCTCAACCCGGTGCCTTCCCATCTTTGGATACATCATCGAAGAGGGTACCATACGGCCAGATCCTGATCGTTTACGACCCCTTCGAGAACTCCCCATTCCACACGACCCAAGGTCCATGAGCAGGTGTCTCGGATTATTCTCCTATAATTCACAATGGATCCCAAAGTTCTCGGATCGAATCAAGCCAATTGCCTCTTGCAAGACATTCCCTTTGCCCCCACCAGCTGTTGAAGCATTCGAGAGCCTCAAGAAGACGATAGAAGACGCTGTTGTCACTGCTATTGACAAGACTATTCCCTTTGAGGTTGAAACCGATGCTTCCGAGGTAGCATTAGCGGCCACTCTTAACCAGAATGGAAAACCTGTTGCCTTCTTCTCATGAACTCTTCAAGGCAGTGAACTGAAGCATGCATCCATAGAGAAGGAGGCCCAGGCCATAATAGAAACGGTGAGGCATTGGAGACATTTCCTTGCTGGAAGGCACTTCATCCTGAAAACTGACCAGAAATCAGTTTCTTACATGTTCGACAAGCAACACCGAGGGAAGATAAAGAACGAGAAATTCCTGCGTTGGAGACTGGAACTCTCCTTCTTCAGCTTTGATATCGTCTATCGGCCAGGTAGAGATAATGTCCCAGCAGATACACTATCCAGGGCTATGTGTGCCATGGCCACTGAAGATTCTCTCTTCAAGCTTCATGAGGCTCTCTGCCATCCAGGCATCACCAGACTAAATCACTTTGTGAGAACCAAGAACTTACCTTACTCCCTTGAGGAGATTAAGAAGATGACAAGCCGGTGCCCTGTATGCTGTGAATGCAGACCTCAGTTCCATCGCCCAGAGAAGGTTCCCCTTATCAAAGCCACTCAGCCATTCGAGAGAATCAACATCGATTTCAAAGGCCCCCTTCCCACTAATAACGGAAACAAGTACTTCCTTATGGTTGTTGATGAGTACTCCAGGTTCCTGTTTGTTTTCCCATGCCCTGATGTGTCTACGAACACAGTTATTAAGTGCCTTACATCGCTGTTCTCACTTGTTGGAATGCCAGCATATGTCCATTAAGACCGCGAAGCTTCATTTATGAGCAGAGAGTTGCGCGAATTCCTGACTTCGAAAGGGGTGGCTTCAAGTCGAACTACCAGTTACAACCCAGAAGGAAATGGTCAAGCGGAGAGATGCAATGGTGTGATATGGAAAGCAGTTACTATGAGTTTGAAATCCAAGAACCTACCTCTCAGGAACTGGCAAGATGTCCTCCCGGATGTGCTACACTCCGTCCGCTCTCTTTTGTGTACTGCTACCAATGAAACTCCACATGAGCGATTCTTTGGTTTCTCACGCCGATCGTCTGCTGGCGTCTCCATTCCTACCTGGCTAGTGACACCTGGGCCACTGTACATGAAACGTCAGGTACGCACAAGCAAGATGGACCCTCTGGTGGAAGAGGTGGAACTACTCCAAGCAAACCCTCACTACGCGCATGTGCGTTATCCTGATGGTAGGGAGACAACAGTAGCCACGAAGCACCTTGCGCCGAAGGGCCAAGTTGTTGAGACCCAGCCAGCATCAGAATGTATTCCCGTGGAAGCAGAGAACTTGCCAGTTGACACATCTGTGGGTGTTTCGCTTGATGCAGAACCATCGTCTGCGCCTGAACCTCCACCTGAACCTCAACTTACACCTGCACGGAATGTGGAACCTGCACCTGTTCGTCGCTCCCAACGAATTCGTCGTCCAGTAGTTAGACTCAATCTTTAAGGACAGGGTGAATGTGGTAAATGACATTGCGAACTGAGCTATGAACTAGGAACATTCGAACTGCGAGTTTTGTGATAATTCGTGTAGTGTATATGTAGTGAGATTTGTCCTTATATAAGAGCCTGCAATCCTTGTGGTTGTAGTTTTACCGCCATGTTGCATAGAATGAGATTTGGTGATTAAAGCCTGATTTTTCCGGCAAACGTCTTCCTTAGTTCACTACACGCTGTACAACAATCTCTTCAGAAACTGCGCTCTCCTCTCCTGTTTTCTTGCCTTTTCTCTTTGCCTTTTGCACTGCCGCATACCTCCACCACTCTGCCATCTTGACAAGAACCATGGCAACAAATTACATGCGCATGGGTTTATGGAAGTAATTTAGCTGGGAGGCCTGGGCGCTGGTTTGGCAGTGGCAGGACTTGGCCACGCGAAGAATTTGAATTTACTTTCAAAGTAAAGTAGATTTTCTCATGGCGGAGCACTGCCACTAGCTTTGTTTCGCATTCTCTTTTCAAGTTGAATTCAATTGCAATCCACTTTAACTCCAACTTAGATTCCGTAGTGCATTCTCGTTTTACAATGTAATCAATTTTAAATTTGAGCTAATTTGGATCGTGTTTTACTTTGATTTGCATTTGTATTTGATTTTCAATTTTACTTCATTTTAACTCACCTCCTTGTGTCATGATTTGTTCGGTTTTAATTGACTTTAATGTAAAGTTAGATTCTGTATGCATTCTTCTTTAAAATACACTTAATTCTAATCTCAGGTTATTTGAATCGAGCTTTTTGTTTTACATTAAATTGCGTTGATATTTGATTTTCATTAGATGTTCATTATGTTTTGCATTTTTAATCAATTAAAAAGGAATTAATGCCCTGAAAACTGAGTGGCAGTCCTCGGCCACCATACAGGTGGCAACACCGGCGATGCCAGATAGGCATCACAAGGGAAGACTACAGGGCAGCAGTGCAACCAGGAAAGGAGATCGTTTGGACATGCATTTACTGTGCTGATGATGATTCCATACCCATTGCTGAGAGTACAAGACTCGATGACTTTGACATTCCACCGTCACTTGATACACCGTCCCAGCGATCAACAGCGGAATACGATAGCCGAGAGAGCTTGGAGGACAACCGTAAGTTTCTTTTCTTTTTTCTTGTACTTGGTGTTTCCATAGTGAATTATTATGATTAATCAGTTAGTCTGTCTTTTCTCTTAAAATCCGTCAAGTTCTCGCAATCCGCGACGTTATTGTTAAAATAAGTGATTGAGTTGAGACGAGAAAGCAATAGTTAATCACAATCACTCTTTTCGGTTTCTTTTTTTATAGTTATTGTGATTTTTGAAGTTTATTCCACAGATAATAATGGCCTCACCGAGTCTTCAATTGCTGAGCCACTCCCAAGCCGCGACGTCACTGCCAAACACTGAGCCTCAGTTACTTACTATCTAGTGGAAGAGGGAACCAAACGCGGGAGAGCCATGCTAGTCGATAGCGTTGGATTTACTTATAACATAAATGCCAAGAGATCCTACGCTACTTATTGGCAGTGCATGGTCCATCCAAAAGGCAACCCCTGTAAGGCCTCGGTAGCAGAAAGGGATGGAACATTCCAAGCGGGGAAGAATTCCCATAACCACTCGGCGGAAGTTGGCGCTGCAACTGCGAGAAAGATCGTACCTACGGTTAAAACCAAGGTGCTGGAGAACAAGCTCAAGCCAGCTTCGGCGATAGTGAATGAGGTAATTACAACCCTTTTTACAGGGTTTTATTCACTCGTTGTTTGCATCAAAAATCCTCACTCGCTTGTTCATGTGTTTTGACCCAAAGAACTTGTGAATATAACCCCGTACGCCGCATGACATAAATTATATCAATTAAAAATAGTTCTCTCGAATACAGTTTAGATGATAACCATGCCTAAAATAAGAACCTAGTTTAACTGTAACTCCATTGATCTGTTCTTATGTTTTAGGTCCTGTTGGATCAATTGACAGAAGCCCTGTGCCCAGCCCTTCCCAAACCCGAGAACATAGCAAGGGCTGCCAACCGCCTGCGCCAAAGTTTACGACCTGAAGACCCGAAGGACCTGAACTTCGAGCTGATAGAAGAATGTATTCGCCAAGGATTCTACCAGACGGATGTAATAGTGAAGAACCGACGGCATCTCATATTTGCCAGACCAAAGCAGCTGCAGACTTTGGCCATAGCAAAGTCCTGGTACGTCGATGGCACCTTCAAGCTAGTACGGCATCCCTTCAAACAGCTTGTAACCATCAACGCCTTTGTTAGATCTGGCGAGTGCGCCGATTGCACTTGCCCTTATGTCAAACAAGAAAGGAAAAGACCATAAGAAGGTAATAGAAATTTTAGTATCTAATAATGTGAAGTGAACGTATGCTTATCTAATAAAGGTAGAGCAGTTCCTTTTGAATCACATATAAATGTTTAATTCTCACTGAGGCAATCTTGATGTCACGTCTCACTTATACGCATCTCTACTTTGTCGTTTCAACAGGTATTGAGGACGCTCATTGACTTGCTGCCGAGTGAACCAGCCGTCCAACGGGTTACCCTTGATTTTGAAAAGGCCTTGTGGCTTGCGTTTAGATCAATCCTGCCTGCAGTAAAGATACAAGGTTGTGTCTTTCACTGGACACAAGCAGTGTGGAGAAAGGTTAGTAAAAGAAAACAAATTAAATAGATTACAAATGCAAGGGGACTAACGACAAGTAGGCTTATTACACAATTTAAAATGACTTACCAAACTGACGCGTATTATTACATGAATCTACTCGCTTGTTACGTGTGGGCTATCCGAGTAACAATTTAAAATGACTCACCAAAACTGACGTGTATTATTACATGAATCTACTCGCTTGCTACGTGTGGGCTGTCCGAGTAACAATTTAAAATGACTCACCAAAACTGACGTGTATTATTACATGCATCTACTCGCTTGTTACGTGTGGGCCGTCCGAGTAACAAATAAAAAAAGATTACACAATTTAAAATGACTCACCAAACTGATGCGTATTAGTAGATGAATCTACTCGCTTGTGACTATGCCTAAATTAATAAGCGATGTTAATTTTTTATTTTTCAAAGGTACAAGAGCTAAGACTTCAATCGGCTTACTCCAGAGACGACAGTGTATTCAGATACATCGAGAAGCTGATGGCCCTTCCCGTCTTGCCGTTTCACGAGATCGCACCGATGTTCGTTCGACTGAGTGTACAGACCCAAGCACAGCCCCTTTTGGATCTCGTCGACTACATGAAAGGCCAGTGGATCGAGAACCCCGTCTTTACACCACAGGACAGGAGCGTCTACAAACAATCAATTCGTACCAACAACGACATAGAAGGTTGGCATAACGCCCTAAATCGCAGAGCTGGTGGGAAATGCAACCTGCCTTTATATTATCTGATTGAGCTACTGGACAGGGAGGCGAAACTCACAGCTCTCACCATTAGGCTGGTCTCCGAGAGGAAATTGAAGCGCATGCAGCGTAAAACTTACAGACATCTACAAGCCAAGTTGTTTGAATACTGGGAGCAGTATGACAAGCAGCAGAAGACCGCCTCACAGCTCCTCAAGGTCTGTACACATCTAAACAGCCCAGCCGTTAAAAGTAGTTACGCAGAAGTACTTGAAATTATCTCATAGGGGCAGGTATCACTCTGATCGCCCACACGTCCCCGCATGTAATAAGGTATATTTTAATTTAAGTGTATTGGTTAAGTTGATAGTAGTTGATGTGCACAGAAAAATTTGAAAAATGTTTATTAGTGGTTTAGTCAAAAGTACTGAACGTTAGGGTAGCCATATTACTACCATTATATTGGTTTTGTTAAAAGTAGCTACATATAAGTATTTGAAATTGTCTTTATAGGGGCGGGTATCACTCTGATCGCCCACACGTCCCCGCATGTAATAAGGTATATTTTAATTTAAATGAATCGGTTAAGTTAATGGTAGTTGATGGCACTTGTTTTTTTTTGCACAGAATTTGAAATTGTCTTTATTGGGGCGGGCGTCACTCGGACAGCCCACGCGTTCCTGAATGTAATTCGTGTTAATTGTAAGCAATAAATATGTTTGTGTATTACAACAACTTCATTGAAAAATTCCTGTAGCCAAACCAGAGTCACTACCGGAACCAGAAATGGGAAGTGAAGGACATTGAGACATTCAACGTACGTCACTTAGCAACCACGTTAATATTTCATCTGAAGATGGAGGCGTTTTTATCAGGTCTCTTGGAAGTTGTGGACCTTCCTTCAAAGAGAAAAGCTTCCTGATAGAACACAACAACAGTAAGACCTGTTTCATATCGGTAGATTGATTTGCGGATTACAGCTATTGTACATGCAACACACAAACGCTGTGATAGAGCGAAATCAACTACAAGACTAGGCTTGAGAGTTTGTTTGTATGCTCAAATGTTGACATCGGAAATCTGAACTGAACTGGCTTCTACACATATGAATGTTGCTAATGTTTGCATGTTGACTTCTAAACGTTTGCGAACTGACTTCTACACGTTTGCGAAACGACCGACATTGCAAGATGGCACAAAAACTGAACAGGCAACACTTGTTGATGCAGAAACCCAGACGGAAGAATTTGATAACAAAGTAATAGGGCAAGATGCCACGGAAACTGAACAGGCAACAATGCTTGATGAAGAAACCCAAACAGAAGAGTTTGATTATTTATTCTAGAGACCGAATCGTTATTCACCCCCAGACATTGATTTCTTCGATACAGACCACAAAAATCACTTTTACACCGGTTTACCCACCAAAGAAATCCTAATTACAACCCTCCAGCATGTGGCACCTCATGTTCCTTGACGGTCCACAACACTGAATAATTTCCAGGAATTTGTGTTAGTACTGATGAAATTGAGACTTAATATGCCCTTTCAAGAACTTGCATTTCGATTTGGGGGTGAACGTCACCACCATTTCAAGGATTTTTTCGTGTTGGATTACGGGGATGGACGTTCGCCTGGCCCTACTGAATCATGGGGAGGGCGCACCTCCGATAAGTTTTTAACAGAAAACTGTAGATGTTTGGACGAGCTTGTGCCAAGGGATGTAGTCATGGCAGACAGGGGCTTCACGGTGGCAGAGAGTGTGGGCATGAGAGAGGTACGACTGGTAATTCCAGCATTAACTAAAGGAAAAAGTCAATTGGACCCAGTAGATGTTGAAAAAACTAGAGGGATTGCGAATGTTAGCATATGAAATATATCATCCTTGAAGGTACTCTTCCAACTGATTTTCTCGTATCCAGTCAGAATACCCCACCAGTCATTGACTGTGTCATCCGAGTTTGTGCAGCTCCTGTTAATTTATGTCCACCAATATTACCATATGACTAGGAATTTTGTTACATCAGGACAGCTCTGCCAGGTTGTTCAAAGCACTCAAGAGCTAATCCTGGATAAGAGCAAATTTTCATCTCTGTTATGTAACTTTTCAGTGAGGTTTTCCAGTTATGTGTTTTGACCAGTTGTTTTAATCTCATGTAGTCACATGAGATGGCTAGAAACGTTAAGAGAAAAAGTCTAGAGAAAACAAATCGAGATGAGCAGAAATCAGCTTTCAAATAACCTGGCTCAGTTTTCTAGTCTCCTTTTTCTATGATAACCGATTATCTAGCTGGTGTTTAAGGAATGACCCTTATCCATGAAACTTCCGCCGGCAAGATGATCGCCAGTCGCATTAACCGAGCTATTAACTGTGAAAAAACAATGTAAACGCATATTCCATGGCAATGAATGAAAGAAAAAACATAATTATGCTTTTCAAAACACCAATACACGTCCTCGTCTGCAAAGTAGGACACAAAACATATGTTTTGTTATCTCGATTTCCGCTGTTATTTCAAAGCGAATGGTCAAAATCACATCCACTTTCGGCTCAAACAGTTTCTTAAGAATAGCACTGCATGACATTTTCTCTTTTTCACATCACCTTCTAGCAAGCTGGAATTTGTATATGCCCCCTTGTTGCAGAGTCGAAGAGCAAATGCTCATCTTCTCATCAGGTTTAACACCTGGACAAGTCAAAGGCTCTTGAATTGAAATCCAATCCCCAAGTTAACCATCGTACTCATCTAAAAGACTCCTGCGTGTCTTAAAATTTAGTAAGACCTCTAACCGTGCTGCAGAAAATTTGCCACAAAGAAAACTCTAAGTCTGAGCAGTGAACGATGCACTCTCTCACCCACCGAACTTCCCCGTATTTTTATTTGAGTTGTTTGTGGCGCAATGCACTCTGGTTAAATGCAATGCATTGTGGTAAAAAGTGTGGTTAAATGCAATGCATTGTGGTAAAAAGTGATGAATTCGAGAATTCGTCGCCCCTTATATATTTCCTTTAAATCCTGATTATGTTGCTGCTCGCTCCCTTCGGTCGCTCCGCAGCAATAACTGACCGGAAAGCAAACAATGGGTTGAAGTAAACTTACTTAAATCGAAGATTCTATCGATAACGTGTCCTTCTGAAGAAGTGTTTGTGCGGAGTCAGCTGTCACCTCAATAAAGTTTGAGTACAACAGTCTAACATGCATGTTTCATTCACAGTTTTTTGCTCTAAATTCTTTCGACAGTACTCAATTTTACAATCCCCCGGGTGGGAATCTGTATTGTCAATGCAGTGTCATTTTTAAGACTAATGATATCCAACGATCCAAACAAAAGGAAGCAGTAAGTGAACGTTTATTTCACGAATAGATGCGTAAAAACAGAAGTGTAATAAGAGCGGGAATTTATTAGCGGGAATCAGTGATACACGGTGCCTTACGCGGCCTACTTGAAAAGAGCATATGAAAAGCAATGACACAAAAGACCGAAAAAAGCTGGTTAATTTCCTTATATTATTGAATGAATTAAAACTCTCTGGCAAAAGCAGCAGATTACAATTCAAGTGACAACTGTAGTAGTGTTGATGGATCCATACGAATTTTCCGAGCCCGACTACGATCATAGGGCAAACAATGTCAATGATTCCTTCATTAACGAATTGTTTGCTGATTTGGACAACGAATCTTTTGAAGGGTTTGATACCGATGATTGTCATTTTGGTCCCAGTAGCAAGATTGTCTCTTTTCACCACCGAAGACACCATAAGAGGTAAGCTCCTTTTATAGGCCTTATATCAGTAGCATTGCAATCCCTTTTTGGTTGTCTATTTGGACGTTAACGACTATCGTGCCTAAAATAAATAGCAGAAACGTTGCCCATATTTAGGCTAAATGCATTTCCCGACACTTGAATCATGGAAACGTCCTAAGATAGAAGTAGAAATCAGCTTTTACTGCAGCTTTTCGCAGGGCTGAGAAGCACATTCCTTGTGTGTAGTATTAAACGTTCAAACGTTCTCGTTGAGCTTCACTTGCCTGTCGCTCTAGTTTCTCTTTTTCTCTGTCTTTGTCTTTCTCCATACTCCAAATTTGTGGTCATGATGACAGTTAATCTAAACTTAGTCATACTTTAGATAACACGGATACAGAAACATTTTCCGCTTTCTGTTTTCGTCTTTATTGACTCTTAAGTTGTCTTTGCTTCACAAGACGCGGGTGGCCAAACATTTTCCCGTCAACATGATAACCTGACATTTTGCATCTGCTTACATCATGTGTGTACGGACGGGTGCACGCTTTGTAATAACCAAATTTTCTAGCTCTCCTAGGTTTCCAATATTTATCTATCTTAGCAATGGGGCTTTGTGTGCGAGCCAATGAACAGCTGTAGCATTGTAGTTTATGACCAGCAAATGCGCTTAAATATTACTGACGCCATTCTTTGGCCAACAAGGTTAAACTTAGGAGCCGATGCAAAACTATGCCGAAAACCAACGACAAAAATACAGTAGCGAGCAAAGTGTAACTGGCTTTAGTATAACTAAAGTACTATAGTATAGAACTAAAACAGTGGATAGCGTTTTTCGTGCGCTGATTGACTACTCAATCAGTGGATATCCTGTGCTGATTCACCTCCGCTTCCTTCGGGTGAGCGACCCCAAACTCGCTAAGTTGCGAGTAAAATGCCTTCCGGGTATCCTTCAGTAACAAACAAAGACACTTCACAAATAGTCAAACAAGCTGTTCCCAAAATACACGATGAAGGTGACGAAGTCCGGTTTGGAAGTTTTAAAAGGTAAAGCTTTGTCTGTGACTTGAATTTATAGATGAAACCGGTGAAAATGGTTTTTGTTTACAAAATGCAAATCAATCTTAAGTCTTGCATTACTTTATTTAGTTGACTCGTTCATAAATAAGCTTAAAACAAAATTTAATCTCTTTTACAGAATGATTTTAAATACAAAAAGAATTCACAATTTCTTTTGAAAAAATTTCGCGCAAGAGCTAAACAAATGCCTTCAAAAGTTTTATTTGTCGGCAAGAAAAAGCGACGGCTGCGGCCGTTCGGTCATTGAATGCCAAAATTGTATTTACTTTGTTAACAAGCACCGTTTCTTTCCGATACGTCGCTTGCTATGTTAATATTATTAATTCAACTGACACCCGAGCGATATTCCAAGCTTCGAGATTAACACTTCCATTCCTGCAAATAGCAACTAAGCTAGCTACGGCGTTGGCGGCAAGCATCCCTCTCTGTGATCATCAGTAAGCCCCAATTGGAAGGAATGAAACCAGTACCTAGTGCTGGGGAATTCAAGCTGCTAAAAAAAATCTAGATTAGTTTTACGGCCAGCTTTACAGGGGAAAATTCTAAAATCCAAAGCATAACCAAGAGGAAGCCGCTAGGGAGAAGGGTGGAACGGGGGAGCTGTGGCTTTTGCATTTGCTAAATGGAAAGCTTTCTTGCAAGACTTCGAGACTTTAAAGGATAATTTCAATCGATGCTCAATTAACTTTCAGCATCAGCGTTAAGCCTGGTTTCCATATGATCATCCGGATCGCCCCAGTTGTGTTGCACATGCTACTTCAGTCATTGTTTCAAAGAAACTGTCTTCTTTTTTCATCAAGAGTGCCTTTACATTAGCTCTTTCACCTGATTCTACAGACTGACTGTGTCGTGAACATCGTGAACAGCGAGTCACCACAGTTTAACACAATTAATTGACGTGATAGCACTCACTTTGACTCTGAAGACGACTACCGCACAGGTTGGCACAACGTCGGTCACTGTCAATAACACTTGCATTAAGCACTACCTTTACCCGGTCAATCATACTCAAACGAAATGCTACTGTGCATTGTCGAGATGCAACTCAATTTGACTCTGAACAATCAGATGCCATTTGTTGACACTATCTTTCATCATGACACGGCATACGGTCCTCTCCAACCGAGACCATCAGCCTCGTAGACGAAAGGACCTACCAGCCAATCAATAAACAGAGTTTGATACCATTACTCATGGGACAAAGCCAACACATCTCAAGGAATGAACGATGTGATGCAATTCCCTCCCACACTGAACTTCAACACTTCTGTATGCCGGAGACAAGAAAGACTTTCCCACCATGAAAATCGCATAAAGCTTTCCACTCTCCTTGCCATTGTAAACTTCTGCCCACAGTTTAAACTGTGACCTGGTTCAAGTCGTTGATTCATTGGTTGCTAACATCAAAGCAAGGTTTTCTTTCATTCCAACATGAACTTTACACATCTGGATGTTGATCACCTTATATCCAGTGAATTATCTTCTTCTACTTCATATTTCATGCAGCTAATATCAAATCACTTATTGATTGCAGATTCCCAGAAGATGGCCAAGATCTCCTTTATTCTTACAGTGTACTAGCTATGACGCCAATCAGCTTTCTAAACACAGAGGACTTGGTCAATTATGGATGCAAAGAAATTAAGCAGTTGACCACTCCAGAAAACACCATAACATACTGTAATGCTCTTTGTTTGTCACCCCAAATTGTGCATAAGCATTGTCTTCAGTTTCTCTTGGGATTTAAAATGGCCCCAAGAGAAACTGACAACAATGCCTATGCAAAATTTGGGGGTGACAAAAAAAGAGCACTATGGTATGTTATGATGTTTTCTGGAGTGGTCAATTGTGCCATTTGTGTAGGCATCCCAAGTCACATAGCTGGAATGACAGGACTTAAACAAAGGAAGCTATGCACCTGCAGTGATTGACCCTGTAAAATGCCAAGAAGAATGGCAAAGGTTGAAAACTGTTGTTTGCGATTAAACGAGTTTTGGTGCAGTCAGGAATTCCGTAAATATGTTGCAGCCTTATCTGGAGACTGGGACACTCGCACGATGTGCGGACGTGTTTTCGAGTAGTGCGAGAACGTTATTCTCTCCGCCCTAAAATGTCAAGAAAAGAAAGTTAGGAAAGCAGTAATACACCTTCTGTCGTACGAAGAAAAAGTGATGAAAGGTTTAGTACCAGAAGCTCGCCCGATGTACCTCCAACCAAGTCGGCGAAGCAGACTCTTGAAGAGTTAAGCAACAACGAGAATGATAGTAACGCTTGGATAGTACTAAACAAGATTCGAAGGAACACAGACAAACTATTGGACAAAAACCGTGCTAAGAGAAGGCAATATGAAGAATTAAAGGAATCTCGGAAAAATTTCCGGATAACCCCATACATTAATTATGCATTCAATCTCATTAATTATGTATCCCTGCTATTGTCTTCTACGACAATAGCAAATTCCCCAGAGTATTGCATATATACATCGGTAATGAATACTTACTGCGTTAATAAAAGAGGATTTTACTTTTTTTTTTTAACTCTCTCTATCTCTTATTCCCCCTTTCTTTCCCCCGCCACTCTCTCCAGTGCTCCCCCAGTTTCCTTTTTCCCTTTTTCCTTGGCCGTCAGTGACATCTGCACCAACGCTCATCTTTAGCTCTGGTGTTCCTGTCTGTCTACCATACCACTAGATCACGATGATTTGTTGAGATTTACCTGATAAAAGAAAGATATCTTTTTACATGTTCAAGTTCAAATATACATAACAATACAACTGAAACATGAAGTCATGTATATTATTCAGGCTTTTGCTTGTAACATATCCAGGAAATAATGCATCCATGCAGGCAATACAAAGCACGCACACTTCAGAAACGCTGTTTCCCTGCATGTATTTCAATTGGCTATGGCTCATGACGTCCTAGAGCTGGGTGCCACAATGCACTCAGCTGGACTAGATGAGCTTCATCGTGAGATGGGTACGAGTGGCGATGCTTCAAGAGAGGTTGCAATGGGGCAGCATCAATGCGCCAGAAGTCATGGTTTTCTGGACACAGGCTATCCATTGAAAAAGTATTAGCCCTAACTTACACTTGGGTGCACAAATTTACCACTACTCAAGCAGTGCACGAAACCTCACTGGACGACGAAACAATGTCAACAGAATCATGAATCATCATGCGGGGCCAATAGGCGGACCTGGAACACCTGTTGAGATTGACGAGTCTAAGTTTGGAAAGATGAAGTATCACCAGGGTCGCAAAATCGAAGGGAAGTGGGTTTTTGGTGGCCTTTGCCGCAAAACCAAGGCCTGCTTCCTTGTCCCAGTAGAGCGTAGGGATAAAGAAACTCTCTTGCCCATTATTCGCGCTCAAATATTGCCAGGTACACGTGTGATGAGCGACTTATGGAGATCTTATGACTGCCTAAAAGACGAGGGCTACGAACATCTCACGGTTAACCACAGCCTGAACTTCGTAGACCCAGACACAGGTGCCCACACACAGGGCATCGAAAATACATGGTGGGGAGTGAAGCGAAGTTATCCCTGTACAGGAACATCCAAAGAACTCTTCGAAAGCTACCTACAGGAGTTTATGTGGCGTAAGCATTACGGAGAAAACCCCTTTGGAAACATATTGAAGCACATCGCCGAACTTTATAACGTTGCAAATGACATATAAATGGGTAAATATATACCACTCTATGCACCATTCGTGATCTAAAACTATCGACATTAAGATATGGAACACTATTAACTATGGAAAGCATTCTTTTAGATATCAAGGACCTCATATATGGTCGAAACTAGATATTAAATTGAAAGGCCCCTCAAATATTGAATCTTTCAAAAAGACCTAACGTCACTTTAAACAACAACAATAGCTGCTGTAACCTTTGCAGTTCTTAGAGACTACATTTTATATACCTATTGTTTTATTATACAATTTATACATGCTACATATTTTAATTGTATATATACATTATTATTATTACTTCTTATTTGTAAATAATTGTTATTTTTGTGTCCCCAATTAGTTGTGAAAACTAAATACATTGACAGATTAATAAAGCTTTTACTTACTTACAGATGAGACGTAAGAGGCAGGTACCTCAAAAAATATTTCAGGGATAACAAAACTCGGACGAATACAGCTAAAAAGGTAGGACTTTATTTCATTTTGTTTAGCCTGTTAAATTCGCAGGTTAGTTTAGGGAATTTAATGCTCTGTGCTACGAAATATTTTGTTTTAGTTTTCCGAAATGGACTTAATTATATAGTTAGGTTTACCAACAGCAAAAAAATGTTTAAGATTTGTTTGAAAAAGTTTCGATTTTATTGCAAAAAGCGCCAAATTTAGGGAGTTTTAAAAAAGACTTAGAAAAAAATTTTCTATGATAATAGCTGAAATCCCAAAGGCTTAGTATTGTTCTTTCTTTTGTTTTCTTCTAACAATAGATGTATGCATAATTAATGTCTGGGGGTTATACGGAAATGTTGCCAGAATCCCTAGACTTCAATAATGCCGCACTGACGTCTCTCAATAAAGAAAATAAAGAGCTTAAAGATAAAGTGTCGTCGCTTGAAAAACCTCTCAGAGACGTAATAGCAGATGTTGACATCCTCTATGAAGATTTTGGAACGGCGATAACCCAAGTAGATGACGTGGAACAGTATACAAGAAAACACAACTTAGAGATTCATGGAATCGCCGAAACTGCAGACAAAGATATCGCTGAAGATGTTAAGCTTGGAAAAGTCATCAAAGAGCACATTTCTCCCTCCAATATTGACATTTGTCACCGAATGGGACCTCAGAACAGCAGTGGCGCCAAACCAATTATTGTTCGGTTTAAATCATATAAGAAGAAAACTGAGCTGTACAAAGCTAGGAAACATCTAAAGTCAGTGAGTTTAAATCGGTATTTTCATGCTACAAACGTGGTATATATCAATGAAAATCTTACATATTTAGAAAATTTAAGAAAGATCATTGGCATAGTGCCTAGACTTTGGACGGCAAGATATTTATTAAGAAGTCACAGGAAGAACAACCAAAAATAATACACGCTGAAGGAGATCTTACCAAAATTAGCTAATTTAGTCTTTTTCTTCTCGCCTCGGTCACTAAACCCTGATGCTATTTACAGCGGTCTTACCCAAGCGAGTATAAGAGGTATCGCTCAAATGCATTCATTACCATTTGGATAGAACTTTTGAGTACTAAGGTTATGGCTGCTCCAGTTGCCGACGAAGCCCAAGGACCTCAGGTTCCTCGCCCTCCACAGGCCGACGTGGTCCAGGGCATTGTAGCTGATCAACCCCAGGCACAACCTATTCCCGACGCCAACGAGCTTGAGGTAATGTGTCTTCCGTTTTTTCATACTTCTCTAGAGTTGCTGCCGCTTTTCATGTGCACGTGTCGGCGTATTCTTATTTGTCCCTTCCCTGCGTTTCCTTGCGTGGTGTTCGTTCTCCACTCCATCTAGCTTGCTTTTTTCTTTTGGCCCCTTTTTTCTGTGTTTTTAGTTTGCATTCTCTAGTTTTACCCTATTGCTGCGCTTTGTTATTTCAAGCATTTTGTTCTAGTTACTAGCCTCCCAGTCTTATGTTGCTCACGTTGCTCGTTGGCCTGCAACTGACCTATGTAGGACACGCCAAAAAAACAATAGTCAGATTGACAAAAGCGCCAATCTGCCCGAAGCAGAGAAAGTGGATGTGGTCAGAAAACAAGAAGAACATCTCCGTCTGGCCTCAGGAGAACGAGAATATTACAAAATGTCATGTAAGGAAACGAAAGTGAGCGTCCAAGCACATCTTGAAAAAGCCGATTTTGGGTTCGAACAGAGACCTTGCTCATACAAAGGAACAGTACATTACTCGTACGACTACGCACAGCAGCTGCACTATCCCGCAAATCCTAACCAGCCAGGACCAATCTATTTTAAAACGCCAAGAAAATGTGCACTCTTTGGTGTATGCTGTGAAGCAATTCCTCGCCAAGTCAATTTTCTTATTGACTAAAACGTTTTGACAGGGAAAGGAGCAAATAGCACAATCTCCTACGTTCATTACTTCTTCGAGCACCATGGATTAGGTGAGACTCACGCTCAAGTCCACGCAGATAACTGCGGGGCCCAAAACAAAAATTCTGCGTTTTTGTGGTACTATTTGTGGCGTGTAAACAATGGACTGCACAGCAGTATAAACTATGACTTTCTATTGCCCGGACACACAAAGTTTGCCCCTGACTGGTGTTTTGGTTCAGTGAAGTAAAAGACAAGACGTACCTTTATTTCATCTCTGTTTGACATTGCCAGAGCGGTCGAAGAATCTGCTTCAGTTAACGTTGCCGAGTTTGTCGGCTTACACAACGGAACAGTTTGTGTGCCTACATTTGATTGGGCCACTTACCTAGGACAATTCTATAAGAAATTACCTAACATTAAATCATATTTTCATTTTCGATTCGACAAGGAGTTCCCAGGAACTGTATTTTGCAAGCAATACTGGTTCTCGGAAGAAAAGGCCATTAACCTTCTCCGAAACAGAAATCAGCTTCCGCAACCTGGTCAGCTACCCGACATAGTCATTCCCCAAGGCATCAGCCGGGAACGTGCTGAGTATCTTTATAAAGAGATTAGAGAATTTTGTCGCGACGGAACCGAAAATTTGGTTGCTCCACCTGTTTAACATTAAGAACTTGTTAACTTTATTGCAAGTGACTGATAGCTAATTGAGAATATTGTAAAATTATCTTTAAAAAGATGCACTGACTACTTATTCGATTTTTTACAGTAATGTATGTAGTTGAAGACTTCTGTGCAAGTAATTAAACAAAATGTAAGGGTTTGTAAACTTTATACAAGAGTGTGACTATTGTTTCTCGAGCCCGAAGCCACATTTTAAAACAAGGCAGCACTTTTCTTAGACTACAAACGTTTAATTCTAACAAAGTAACAATATTTTAATTTTGTAGTGCTCTCTACCCTGTTTCCCTTAGTATGAAACTTACGTCAGTATTGCTGATTGTTATTGACACGTGAGGTTTAATATTACAAGCCTGCGCGTGATGAAATACACAAATTAACAACCTCTTCCTAGGATTTAGGGGGTAATAACATGAGACCGGGACGAACTCAAACCGGTTCGAATTTGTAATTTTTGCAGCCGTTTTCATGAGTCCGAGACGAAATGCTTGGTCGATTACATGAGACCGGTACAAACTCAAAAACGGGAGATTTTTGGAGCTATAATTAACTTTCACAAGTCGATTATTGACTGAACATATCATTCACTAACTGTCCTAACCTAAAAGTGATCGAGCCATACGAAGAAATATGCTATTTATGGACCCGGTCTGATATTCGTTTCCGTTTTACATGAGAACGGTACAGTCTCAGACCGGTACGAAAGTAACTTGTGTCGGGTCAGCGACTGACACGAAGTCAGGCTGGTCTGAGTTCATTTTTAGGCTGGTCCCATGTAAACGCATGAAAAAAATGTATGGAGACCAATACGAACTCATACCGGTCTGAGTTCGTCCCGGTCTAATGTAATCACCCCTTAGTCTTAAAAATACTCAATTAAACGAATTAAATTTGACTTTTGCGGACGGCAGTAGCGCGACGTTTGAAACAATCAGGAGAGTCGGGGTTCCTGTTAGAATACGTTTTTCTAGGTGGCTTAATCATTTTTCATTCTTATTTTTTGGTTTGTTTTCGGTAGTATCTATTTAATTCGGCTGAATTAATTAGATTTGCCTTCTGAAAACCCCTTGAGGCTCTTGCTACACTGTCGTTCTACACTGTGGTCAAGCCAGTAAATTTTAGCACATTGGTGTCAATCTAGAAATACCTGGAAGACTAGTACTTCAGAAAATTTTTATATCTTTTCGGGACACGTTTCTAAAAAAAATCCAGTTTTAAAAAGTGTTAAGTGTTTATGCTTTCAAGTTTTTATTTAATCCTTGTTACTTGTGGACGTATAAACCGACACTTAGGCTTTGAACAATGAACCATACAAAGGACGCGTAATGATACAAAAGTTAAGAGCTTTAGATCTCCGCCCTCATTTTTGGTTGTTTTTCAAGAAGTTTTAATCAACTGTAATTAAAAAATAATACATCAAAATAAGGTAATTCCTTTTGAGCTCTTGATTCTTGAATCAGCGTTGATTTAGTTAGGTGCTTCTACTTTCGACAAGATGAAAAGAAAAAAATCTTGCAACAAGTCGATGCGAGTTTATAAAACACTTGCAAACTTAGCGTTTTCGGCTTACAGTCTACACGTGAACGATCATAAACGGATGTTTTCGTGAACACTTAATTATGAGACTAGATAGGTTTATAAAACGTTAAGTGCTGTTTTCGTATAGTTATCCTTAAACACATTAATGGACTCGTGTGGACATAGCCACGGCAGTTTTCCTTCCGCCGCCAAAAGAGTTGTTAATTTTGCCTTCTTCAAATGCTATTGTTAATCACAGTTGCACCTCGTAGTTATCGCACCTATTGTTGGGGGCAGCTAAAACAAAACAATAGACCGGAAAAGTAATCTTGTTTGGCTTACTGACAGAATATAACTCACTTACTGCTCAGGCATAAAAGCCTGACACGAGCAAAAAAGTTTCACTGTGGTTTCAGCCTTGTGCCAGATTGTTACTACTTGTTCATAATGGCTTTACGCAACCTTACCAAAGTTCCAAAACTGTGTCTTGTGTATTTTGCTGTTGACAAAAGTACATGCGTTACTGAAACAAAAAAAATGTGATCGAAAGAGACAGGGAAGCTGTTTTCGGAGACTGCACCAAATGCGAGAGACGTGGTTACAGTCAAAAGTGGAGGCAAGCTGCTGGAAGCTATGGTTATTGCGACAGGTGGTAAGTAGCGTCGCCTTTTCCGATCTTTTTCCCCGATCATTGATAACGCATCTAACGGATGTTTCGCTGCATTTTAAGTTTTTGTTATACATGTAATTGTTGTTGCCCTTTAAGGCTTTATAACAATTGCATTATCTCAATTTTTAGATAACGAAGATAACCTTAATTTAACTGGACTTTCTTAAGAAACAATATAACATCGCAATGTATGTAGACATGTAGTAAACCGATAATTAGGAAAGTATTTTTTTCGGTTCCGTACATATCAGTGTAAAAAAATAGATTGGGCCATTTTGTTTTCCTTACTTAAGTCTATCTGAAGTTCTTGAGTGAGAAATATTGTATGTTTTATGATTAAGATGTTTGTGACATTTAAAATAAACTAAGATTGGGAGGATCAGACTTGCGTATCTTGGCAATTCTTTGTTTTTAAATACAGTCGACTCCCGATAGCTCGAACCTTCAAGGAAAATCGAAAAAAGTGCGAGTTATCGGGAGTTTGAAGCAAATAACTGGAAGTAAGGAAATAAGCAAATGGATGGGAAGGAAAGGCAATTAACCGACAAATTATACAGGAATGGACACTGAATTTGAACTGGAGTGACAAAAAGGTGAAGACAAAGAATTTACTTGTTTGTTTTGAAATAAATTCAATGTTTCGGACTTCAGTACACGGTTTTTTTCCCGACTTGTCATGCACTTATGACATGATTCGAGTTATCGAGGGTAAAATTGTCTAGAAATGAGCTGAAGGGAAACAAAAATTACTTCGAGTTAGCGGGAGGTTCAAGTTACCGATGGTAAAATTACAGTAAATGTAAGAAGGAAATCCAGGGGAAATCGACTTTGGTTTGAGTTAGCGCGGGTTCAAGTTATCGCGAGTCAACTGTATTTTTGCTGACGTAGTCGGGAGCGATTTGGTTAGCAGTTGAAATTTGATTCCTTTCCCGTGGGATCTTAACATTCAGCCCAAACGGAATGATTGAAGCAGAAGCAATGCTCACTAATTTGAAGCATCAAAATGAGGGGCACAAACAATTTTCTTTGGTCAAGAGTTCCTTTCAGAAAAGAGGTGTTTGAAAGTTTTAGCGAAGAGGTGACAGTACCTCAGAACACGGCAGACACTAACAACACAGTCTTGTGAAGCCGATTTCGAAGCCTGTCTTTCGAACGTGATTTAAACCTTTGCCTACCCCCCAAAAATTAAATAAACAGTACTTTATTTTGGATAACAAAAAATGGAAATATTGTTGTCATTCGTGCGGTGAAAAGGCCTAACTACAGAGCTAGAAACTATTCTTATCATGTTGTCCCGGCTGTGGCCTAATTTCAGCAAAAGGAATTTATTTCGGATAATAACAAAAACAAAATATTGTTGTCATTCGTGCCGTGAAAAGAGCCTAACTGCAGAGCTGGAAATTATTCTTATGTTGTCCCGGCTATGGCCTAATTTCTGCAAAAGGAATTTATTTCGGATAACAAAAGCTGAAAATGTTGTTGTCATTCGTGCCGTGTAAAGGACCTAACTGCAGAGCTGGAAATTATAATGTTGTCCCGGCTATGGCCTAATTTCAGCCGTCAGTCAGTGCAATATTTTCGATTATGAAATCGATCTTGTTATTTATTTCTCGAAATTTCCGTCTTTTGAGATAAGAATGTGGCAAACAAAACGGGTTTCATGGGACAATTTGTGATTCATTTATAATGGCAATTGAACTGAGTGGAGTGCAATTTGGTCTGAAATCATACGCGTGATTTGAAAATCAAACGAGCGCGCAGCGCGAGTTCGATTTGAAATCACAAGTATAATTTCAGACCAAAATTGCACGACACGAAGTTCAATTACCACTTTATTACATCCATTTTGAAATCGAGGATTTAGTCACTACTAATATTTTATTGATCGAGTAGCCGGTTTGTTAAAAAGCCGAAACAAAAAGGCTTTTACATCTCATTTTGTATTCGAAACAGAAATGATGCAATATAGAACAAAAATGGTGCGATTTAAAACAGAAATGATGCGATTTAGAACATGAATGACGCGATTTGGAACAGATGCGATTTAGAGCAAAAAAATGGTGCGATTTAGGAATAAATCACACTGATGAGAGCCAATCAGATTGCACGGATGGCCAGTGATTTCAAAGTGGATGTAATAAAGAAGATAACAGGTGAAATGTACAACATAAAACGCCGATTCGATCATAAGTTACGAACGCGTGCTCGTGATCTTGCTATAAATTTCCGTGTTTTGAGAGAAAAAAACGAGTTTCATGTGACAATTTGTGATTAATTGGAAGATAACAGGTGAAATTTACAACATGAATCACTGATTCGATGACAAAAATAATTTACGAATGTGTGTCGTGATTTTGCTTCATTGAAGATAGAATAATTTTCGCGCGTGCAATGTCTTACAGATGTCTGATCTGATCTGGGTCTTAAGATTATTTAACACGGCCCAAACGTGATATTTCGCACACCAGAGTGCAATGACACGGCTTTTGTTTCGCATCCTTTAAGACGCTTCTTTGTTTAACCTGAACACGGTTTATTGTTTATATGGAACAAAAGAAAATTTTAATTAGGCATGCATCGTGACACGCTGCTACTGTGTTAACGAAAATTTCTTTTGTCTACCGTGCTAAAATAGCGTGCCCGTGTCATCACCATTATGCTGGAAATCCTGTGAAGGGTCACTTATAAGTGGCCACGCTCGCCTTCAGAGATCCCAGCTCTTGTTGCTGGTAACCTGCACAATCATTTTCCAGCCTGGGAGTGCATCGCCAACATTGCCCTGTTTGATCTTACGCCCAAGATTTTGCTGTGGATCAAGAAATGTGTTGACGTGCGAGATTTCTTTCAACCCTTTAGAGGTCAATATAGGGGAGAAAACTTTGATTCGACTTTGCCCCCGCATCGGATTTTTTCTAACGCTCCGTCTTGTAAACCGTTTGCTCAATTCATTTCTGATACCATTATTGATCGGTTAAGGACTGGGGCTATCTCCCTGTGGGGAAGGGTTGGTGAAGTTCCCCCTCCTCTTTTGGTTATGCCGTTGACAGTTGAACCGTCCAAACCCCGTTTATGTAATGACAACCGTTTCCTCAATTTGTGGATCAGGGACATGCCATTTCAGCTTGATTCCCTTTTAGGGCTCCCGCGTTACGTTTTCCCCTCTTCTTTCCAATCAGTCTGTGACGATAAATCTGGTTATGACCACGTCCTGCTTACCCCTGAAAGCCGCCCATATTTTGGTTTCCAGTGGGGTGGCTGGTACTTCACCAGTAACACCATTCCTTTCGGATGGAAATCGTACGGAGCCCAGTTAGTGCCGCCTAATTTTTCTCATCAAGTTTCTTTTTCACGACGTCAGTTTTCTCTGGTACGACTTTTATTTTTCAGCACGCCTATTTTTTTTTGGCACGACTTTTTCTTTTTGGCACGACTCTTTTTTTTCGGCACGACTTTTTTTTTTCGGCACGACTTTTTTTTTTCGGCACAACTTTTTTTTTCCGGCACGACCAGGACAGGTCACCGCTGACCAATTATTGTAGTAGCACATGGTCATCCTAATTCATCAAACAAGACGGTGGAATCGGTGACAGATACGTTTACGATGGAGGAGGTGGGTAATTTATCTACGGAATCCGTCTTTTTAATAATGATAGCTTAGCTTGCCTCTTCGTATAAACAATACAAGGAACTTAAGCCCCATACATTTACTGTACATGCAATAATCTCACTGTATTTTACACAAATATGTGCACAAAAATATGGTGCTGTGTGGAATTTTTACCACTGAAACCTTCGAACGAAGGCTGATTTGCCGGTGATACTTTCCCTGGATTGCAGGAATGAAAAGCCTCAGACTCATTTGCATCTCAAAACCTTAAGTAACAAAAGAATTTTTAAATTAAACAGCACATTTCAAAAAGCTTATTTATCAGATAATTTTTTTTACATAATATCCGATAAACAATATACTTTCAATATTGCACCTAGCTCTCTCGAGGTTTCCAAGAGTTAATTTTTTGGTAAGATCATAGTTGGCATAAAAAGGTTTTGCAAGATTTATTTCAAGAGATCAAGCTCATTTGTTTTCTTTAATTTGGCACTGGAAAGAACAAGTTCGACTGAGAAACTACAGCTGTTTTCAATCAACTGAACAGAGGAAATTAATAAAGTTTGCCCATTATACAGGTGTGTAAGTTCCTTAGAGGAAGAGAAGTGGCAGAAGAGGTGATTCTGAAATTTCAGGAGGAAAAGGTATGTCTTTATGTTTATTTTAGCACATGCACTATCAAGTGCCTTCTTTGAATTTTATCTTGTCCCATGGTGCATTTGCATTGCTCAAGCGGTGGGGAGGCAGACTAGTTGTGAGGTTACAGACCAGGAATGATCATTGCTGAAGGGAATATCTGGAGACAGTGTGCTTTTCATCAGCATGATGCCTATAAATGACAAAAGGGTGATTGTCACTGCCTATAAAGTATGCAAATGCAGCCGCCTCTCTTTTTTCTTTGATGCTGGTGATATGTCAGCCCCAAAATTTCATACTGATAATGATGTTTATCAATTGATGTTTATACCAGCAGTTTCCATTGGAAAGTGGAGTGCTGCAAGTAAAGCACATGCTACCAGTAGAGTTGTTTTGGGCTGTCTTGTCAATTGAATGTTATTTAGATAATAAATGAGATTTTGGGGTCTGAATATAACCTTTTCCAGTCAATTTTATCATACATAATCTATAATGCTGTTACTCAGCTCAGTAAAGTGGTCAGACATGTTAGTTGGACATTAATAGTTGGATTGTTTTGATTTGGGAGCTTTCCCCTACTACATGATGGAATGTGGTATTTTAATAATATTATGATCCATACACGGCAAACCTTTAAGTACTGGTGTTTCTATCTGTAAATGCCTTTACATGCTGATTAAACATCTGAGCCCCACAATAAATTACTATTTTCGATAAAAGAATCAACTTTTTTCTCATTTTATTATTAATTTTTGTTTTAATAATGTTATAAAGGACCACTTTGAAATACCCAGCTCCATAGTTTTTTTGTACTTGTTTCAATTTTTTATTTCAGTTTTGGAACTAATATTTTTGTTAATAGCTTATCTGACTTCTATGCAAACATGTTTTTTACCTACATCATGTTTGCAAGCAAACATTTTTCAGTGTTTTTTCTTCCCCCCATCCAGAAAAATTAATAATAGTCTGTCCCTTATTCTAAAAAAGACTGTGCTCTCGAATTGTAATGTTACTGCTCCCTTTTTTTTTTTCAGATGGATGTGTGTGCTATTATGAATGCAGATGATGAGTTACTGAAGGATATGGGCCTGTCAAAAGCTGGAGACAGATTGAGTCTCAGAGGTTTCTGCCGTTCTCATAGTCAATCAGAGAAAAAGGAAGATAATCAAAGCAAGAAAAGAAGACTTCTTGAAGCCTTTTTTGACAAAAAGAAAGGAAAGAAAGCAGGCCCTTCTCAAAAATTCACCGGAAGAAGCCACACTTCCAAGATAGGAAGATCAGAAAAAGAGAAAACTAAAAAGGTGCAGCTGGGATGGAAACACTTTAAAGAAGAGGAAGAAGACCATGTCCTGGTGCCACTGTCGAGGGGAGGGGGAAGCCGTCAAGTAGAACTACCACTGTCAACTAACAAGTATGAGTTAATGAAAACTTGTAAAGGTCTTTTTTTCCCAGATGGGAAATACATTTTTGGGAAAGAAGAAGAAATGACTTTTGATCTAGCCAACTTCAAAAATGAGAAAATTGAAGTCACTGTCAATATTGATGGAAATGAGCTCCCTTTCAATATCAATAACTACATTGATGCTCATAAAGTAAAGAATGTGAAAATATATCTATTGTCCCAAAAACGTTTTGACTACGATAGCGAAGAAGATCCTTTACCAGTGATGGACATTAAGAGTGTCGACAGTGGAACAGCATTAATTGGCTTAACTGAGGAAAGAAAGGCACTGAGGCCTTCACCAGTGATGGACATTAAGAGCGTCGACAGCGGAACACCATTCATTGGTTCAACTGAGGAAAGAAAGGCATTAAGCTCTTCACCAGTGATGGACATTAAGAGTGTCGATAGTGAAACAGCATTAATTGGCTCTACTGAGGAAAGAAACGCATTGAGGCAGGAACAGGACAAAGCATACCAAGAGTCCTTAAATGCTGACAGGCAGAAAAAGATCCATCAAGAAAATGAGGCCGCAGAAGTTGAACGAAGGATGACAATTCAGCGAGCTAGGAGTGCCCCCAGAGCCTGATGACAATTTTGTAACAGTTAAAGTCAGACATCTTTCAATGGGTGTGTGTGCTCACGACAATTTCCATCAGGTGCAAAAATGTCTGCTGTTTATGATTGGGCAGGATCCTTGAGCCCACACTGAGAATTTCACACTTTGTGATCCTTTTGGTGTTTGTCTCCCACCAAGCAGTGAACTCTATGACAGGTGTACTATTTCCATGATAACATCTTCAGAGACCCCTCCTATGTCAGATTCAGACACCGAGGTTCACTTTAAAGGTTTCGGGTATACAAGCAGATGCAGCACAGGAACAGAACCTGACCTGGAAGCCAGCAAAGACGTTAATGTAAAAGAGAGGGAGACTTCTGAGTAAGCATTTTTGTACTTCTAAAAACGTAGAAATCCAGTGTCTTTTATTATCAATATTGCTTACCTTCTCTCAATACACTTACGTTCCCTCAATACACTGATTGTATTACTCACACAGTTCCCCCCTTTCCCAACGTCCAATTTAATTAATTGCTATCTTAAATTATCTTTTTAACAGTGTCACCTCTGTGGACATTTGTAGGCCACTTGTGGTACCCTTGTCGAGTGTTTGGTACACATGCAGACTGCAATGTTAAATTTATTTACAAGCACTGTATCGAAGGTTTTCCAGTAACAGTGAAAAAAGTCATAGACCTTTTGACCTATTATTACTTTTCTGTTAGAATAAGTCAGATGCGGTTAAATAGCGTATCCTCACTACCTTTCGAAGGGTTCAAGTAAAGTACAGTAGTGACCAAACTTTGGGGCATGATGGAACCAAGAGGAACTTTTTTCACGGTGGAATCACGAATGTTCATCTCTTGATATGTTTTCTTTTTTTCTCCTAGATGTTTAATCGTAGAGGACAATATACAGTTAGACAAATATTATGCTTCCCTTCTTGGTGCTACCTCAAGCAAATGGAATGACGTCTCGTTTTCTGATAGTGAAGGACACGGGGAAGGAGTTGATGACACCCAGAATCAACTCTCTTTAGCTATTGCCGAGGAAAAAGACATCGAAAAGATAGTCACAGACTTAGCAAAAGAAATCGATGAAACACGCATATCGAAGTTCAACATTTCACGGACTTTCTTGTGGGAAGGGACAAGGCGGGCGTTGTCCCGTAAGTCTTTTTCGTCCGCAAATAAAGTGTCTGTAAAATTCACAGATGATAATGGTATCAGCGAAGGGGCGGTTGATCTAGGTGGACCTATGAGAGAATTTTTTACTTTGATTCTGGATCACTTGCACACTTCACACGTATGCGCCATCTAGTTCTTACGTCATCTTAACCATTTGACTTTTTAGCAGCATCCCAACGTAACACCTTGTGCATCTGCTATTTTTAATTATGGAGAATTATACGGGTTTGCCAAAAACTGCATCCAGCGATAAAAAAAGCTTCCTAGTGCCTAGTGTAGTTCCTATTGTTCCTATCGCCAGGTTTATCCTCAAATATTCTAGTAGTTTTGTGAACACATTTTCAAGACTTTCGCTAGTATAACGTCACAAGCATATAACTCTGGTGCATTAGTTTCTATCTGTATGTGTTAATGTCTGCGTTTCTGAGGCACTACCCAGCTATACTAACATGAACTCGTCCACTTTTCTCCTCAGCGCTGACTGATCATGAAGTCTGCCTACAGCTGTGCCTGTAAAAATGTTAAAATAATGTTAAAATAAATAAACAAATTAATAAATAATGACTTACGGGTATGTTCCAACTGTCAAGTCTTCTTGACTTAAATTTCTCTTTTCTTGGAACTTACTAGACTGACGTCCCAGGGTGCAGTTTCCATAACATCTTTGAATGATATATTCAAACCAGTTAATTTATAACCTGAAAGCTTGTAAGCCCTGTAAGCCGCTTACACGAAAGCTTACACTGAAAACCTGTCCGTAAATCGTGCCCGGTATTATCACTAATGCGTGATCAACAAATTACAAAGGAAACAGTGAAAATGAAAATGAATGCTACTTTCCTTCATTCTCCGTCAATGCATATTAAATCCGACCAGTAACTGAAGTTTAAAAAATATTACAATGTAAAATACGATTTGACGTCTCCTTTACCTCATGTTTGATGCTGTACGCAGCTGTGCTCCTTTGTTATTTCAATCCAGGAGGGGGGGGGGGGAAGTTGGGGAGGGGGCAATTGAGGGAATTTTGGGTGTAGGTGTGCCGCCGAGGCCATCAAACCCCGACCCTGTTTAAGACAAAAATCGCTTATTTCGCTGCCATGTTTAAGACAAGAGACACTACATTCTGACCCTGATTTGTTTTGTTTTGCATACAGAATTAAGTAATTTCTCACACTAAAATCGTGAAATAGATATTTCAGAAAAATTTATTGGTATTGCAAATGAAGACCGCTCATTGCAAGTTTTCACACCCTTTGAAATGCTTCCAGTTGAAAAAGACACCCTGTTCAAGACGCTTTATAGAGAAATTAGACTACGAGCAGTCTCTTATTTTTCTTTGCAAAGTTACTGCACGCGAAACCCAAGCACGCGAGCGGCGAAGCCACGAGCCGCGATAAATGAGGGCATAAGCCCGAGAAGAAAAAGTAAGAGACTACAAAAGAGTCCGCAGTCTGTCTTTTCTCGTCTGGTCCCAATCCCTTATTGTAACACAACGTCGTGGTTAGCCTGCGTAGCCGACGTTTGAAAGGGAAGGGAAAGGGAGTTTTAGGCGTGAGAGAAACGCAAAGGGCGCGCGCCCTAATTCTCTTCCTCTTCACTTTCGAACGCCTGCCACGCAGGCTACGCCGTGGTTATAAGAACTAGATGGATTTTAAGAGAAAAGACGGACTGCAAGCAGTCTATAGTAAAATCGTATAACCTGTTTAAGACTCAAGACCTTGAAAACCATACCCTGTTCAGCGGCACATACCCGTATAGGCCAAACAGGTAGGTACTTCATGTATGGGGACAATATATGTCCCCATACATGAAGTACCTATCGCCAAACAAAGGAGTGCCCTTCCCCTAGGACTTCAATTACCATTACAGTGCGACTACTGTTACCGGGGTCACTTAAATAAAATTGACCAATCAAATCACAGGATGCGGACAATGGATTTCAACAAAAGAAGTTTCAGCCAATCACGAGCAGGCAATAATCATTGATCCTGAACGACAATTTTAATATTGAACGGGCGACCTTTAAAACAAGGAGAATGGGAATGGGGAACGAGGAATCTTTAAAAGCGGGAATAGCTGGGAATCTTTAAAATGAGGAATCTTTAAAGCGGGAATCTTTAAAAGCGGTGATAAAAGTGTTGACGAGGCTACACGCCTCGTGTAATTCGCGGATGAATAAATTCTAATAAAGCCTTCATAGCTTAGCTTTATCTAGGATGTCCTTTAGGGATTTTCCCTTTTTTTCCCTGCAGGTGACCTTTCATCCCCGTCACACTCTTAACACCTTGACAGACGCATGACAGACAGGTGCGACAGTCATGTCAACAAGTGAATGAATATATAATTTTTTGATGCAGCTGCTGTATATTTTCAATGGGATCATTAATTTATGATATACTTGGATCATTTGAAGTTTCTGGTTAACTGACCGCCTACCCCTCCCCTAAGTCACAACTTTGCCCCAAGATAGAAGTAAGTGTTAATGTTGACTTAGAGGAGCATACATATTTTTTTGGTAAACACACTAGAACGAACAACCCTCAAGGATGTGTGACACTTGTATGTAGAAAGCTGATGAGGTGATATTCCATAAAGAAATCAAAAAGTGTCAAATGGTTTTTGAAAAACAGACGTTTCGCATGCATAACCCTACTTCAGTGCCACCAGATCGAGGCACAGTCATTTCGCACTGTAGTGAGGCGAACAGTGAGTTTAGTCACTGTTTGAAGAGTTAAAACTTATAACTTTGATTTCTGCTGGTCAGTTTTGGACTGTAAGACTTTTTAAAACTTTTTTAAACTCAAGTTATGTACTATGGAAAGTAGTAGGAGCTGGAAAAAAGGGAAACGTTATCATTTTCAATCCAGGAGGAATAGAACGTGTAATAGAATAGAATGTGTAATAGAACGGTGTTTCTATTACACATTGCAAGTTAAGAGTCTAACTTCAATTGACTTGCGGTGAAAGTGTTATAACAAGTTTTTTGTAGTTTTTTTTTATTTGGTTTTAACAGCTTAAACTGTTTTGGTAGTTAAAACCAACATGGCTGAGACTTAAAATCCTTTGAAATTTCTGGCGGGTCATCTCTTGAACCACAAAAAATGTCAGTGACTTGCCAAAACATCAGCATATTAATAAGGTAAGAGACCCTCATCGGCTTGCTTGAGAAAACACGAACTGATTCTATTAAGTGGCAGGTTAAGACGCCTAATGCTTGTTATCTCGATCTAAAAGGACAAATCGTAACGTGAGTTAATAAACTTTGAACTGAAATGACTCATGAAAGAACCTTGTTTTTACTTTCTTTAATAAATACTGGTGTTATCGGCAAGTTCTGGAGACAGCGTGTCGCTACCCTCCCTTGGAACATTAACCAAAGTTGGTGGACAGAAGAAAACTCTGGAAAGTCAAGTCGGAAGTGGAACAGATTCCTCTTCAGTTTCACATGAAAATCTTAATTGCCGAGTGTGTTTGAGTAAAAAAATTGACGTGATTTTTTACAAATGTGAAAGAAACTACTGAGTCAATTTCAACCTTTATTGAAAGAAAATTTTTCAGAGTCAATAATCCTTGAGTTTTTTAAGAACGACTATATTTCAATCTCATTTTAACTATTTCAGTGATTCGATAAGTTTTTAAGAACGACTATACATCAATTATTATGTGAAACTCATATAGTATTTTTACTGTATCAGTTAACAAGCCATCTGGCTTATTACAATTTGTTTTCACCAAAGAAGCAACTTTACGTTTTCATTTTTTCACCAACATTTTTTACTTATCATTATTTTTGAAGAAGAAATTGCACATTAAAGTTATTAAAGTAATTCCTTTGTTTGTTTTTTCCTTTGTTTACGCCCGAGTCTCTCCTTTATTATTCATTTATTTTATTTCATTCATTCTATCATTTATTTTATTTCATTTTATTATTATTAATCTTAATTTTAATTTTTATATAAATGTTTTATTTTTATTTATATATTTTATTTTTTTATTAAAAAAAAAAAAAATTATTTACTAAGTTTTTTTTATCCTTTTCCTCCTCTCTCTTCTCTATTTTTAACTTTCCAGACGTTGACATGACTGCTTTGCAGTTTGCCGGTCCCTCTTCCCCTTTCATCTTCTTATCATCCCTCTTATTATTTTACCTCCTAACCCCTCATCCTCTTATACTGATCCTAACTCTATTTTGAGGTTGACATAGCTGTTTGACAGTTTGCCAGTCCCTCAATACTTATTCTTTTTATTCTTCAACTTATATATTTTATTTAATCCTATCCTTATTAGAATTTCAATAACTATTACTTTCTGCTAAATAAATTTTCGCACTTCTTTGAGGTAGACATAGCTGCTCTGCAGTTTGCCCGTTCCTCATTATCAGTGCTAATCTTAACATCTAACTTTTTTGTTCTCTTTTTATGCACACAACACCCTTGTATACACGCATCCTCCCTCCCCACCTTACCCACTATTTTAGTGGAGACTTGGGAACCCTTTCATTAGGGATTCCATACCACACCTGTAATGCCACAAAGGTTGCTAGATGTATCTACTGTCCCTTTTTTTTTTTTTTTTTTTTTTAACAAAGCTATGGTGGGTACCTAACAGTAGGGGTACCATTTTGGGTACTAGTCAACTCTTTGAATGGTAAATGGTGTTTGCATACTTCCATCACAACACTTTTATTTTATTTTATTAATTTTTTATTTTACTAATACTAATAAAACAATTTTTTTTCTTTTTCTTTTTTCTTTTCCGCTATTATTTTTACTAATTGTTACTACTTATCCTTTTCAGTTATTACTCTACTACCTATTTGTTTTTTTTTTTTATAAATTCTACTGTTATAATTAATAAACATTTTTTTAAAGTCTTTCCTCTTTTTGTTCGCTATCCTTTTCCCCCTCTTTCCAGATCACTATGGATCATAATAATCACATCAACACAGTACAAAACCAACCTAAAAATGTAAATAAGAAAAGAGAACGAAACAGGATAAAAAAGAAGAAATACAAGCTCAAAATAAAGCACAAGAGATCAACCACAACTCTCAAAAATGCCAAACAAACCATCACTAGCTGTAAAAACCAACAATGGCTGGAGATGGTTTACACTTAAATCCAAGCGACTATCTCTCAGACAAAAGAAACTCCTATTTCAAGCCCACAACCTGCACAAAATAAAAGAACGTAGCTCTGCCCTTATCTTCCAACTTCAATGTCAACTACATACCATATTTTTCAAAGATTAAAACTCAACCATTACCACATCAACTACTTCATCCTCAAACCAGACACCAGCCAGCCTGCAAGAAGACATCGCCACTTTAAATTCCCATAACAGCCACCTGCAACTATGCATTAAAGCCATAAAACAAAGCCAACTAACCTATCATTCCAAGCATACCTCCTTCCTCAAGTCATCACATCAGCTCAACAAAGGCCATCAACTCCATCATCAACTAAACAAAATCAACAATGCCTACAGACTCTTCCTCTACCTATTCAAGACAAGAAACACCCTTTCCTCTTCTAACACCGCCCATATCATGGAACAGAGTCTAAAGTCACAACGTGCCACTTTTACTGAATCAGAAAAAATCAAACTATCTTCATCAAACAAAGTTCACAACTTCACTTCCACACCACTGCCACCTGATGCCATCTCTTTACTCAACGAAGGAACTAACTTCATCCCTACCACCACCACGCCAAGCATCTCTTCTCTCCAAAAAACCATCGAATCTGAAGTCAACACAGCCCTCTGTTCCCTTATCCGCAAGAAAAACCACACTACCAAGCTCAACTCATCTAAAACTTCCAAATCACTTCTCCGTTTCCATCCTTACCGCAATCAGATGCATCCACTTCCTTTACTACAACAAGAACAATCACGGCCTCACTTCAACCTTCACCTCATCAACTATGTTCACAATACTGTTTCTTTCACTAAAGAATTTTGACAACCAGCTAAATTGCGTTCTATTATTTATCCTAAATTATGTAACACCCTCCCACACACCACAACGTACAGAACGACAATGACGTAATACTTACAGTTTCTGACAAAAACATGGGTTGGGCTCTTGTGCCTACCTCATGGTTCTCCACCGAGTACAAACGACATCTCTCCGACCTGTCTACCTACAGACGTATTGACAACTTTAACTGTAAACAAACCATCACTAACTCCCACACACTACTTGGCCAACTCAAAAAACGATTCTCAACTGTTATCACAAACCATGACAACTCGCGACTGTTGGACCCCACCCCACAAGACAAACTACAACTACCCTACATGAAGCTACTACCTAAAGTACATAAACTCGACAGACCTGCATCCTATGGCAACCTGAACAAACTAACCGGGAGACCTATTATCACTGCGCGCAGCTGGATAACATCCAACCCCTCACGTCTACTGGGAACTGAACTAGACAGTATTATTTTACAACTGAAAAACCTTTTTGAAGAACGAAACATACCATACCCTTTGATTTACAACTCATATGACTTACTGCTTTTATTAGACAAACTACGTATTACCAACATGTACGACTTATGTGTTACAACTTTTGACTTCACATCACTTTACACAAACATTTCATACCATGACACCACTCAAGCCATCATTAAGAGCTGTAAACTGCTTAATTTGCCTAATTTTTATAGGGATTATTTGCTTAACCTCAATAATTTTATTAACCAACGTAACTATTTTAGGACTGGTAATACCATCTACCAGCAAATTAAAGCGGTTGCTATGGGCAGCTACCATAGCCGCCAAATTGCGGACCTTGTGCTCCTTAACTGCCCTACTAATAGCATTTTTATTTTCTGCCGTTATATAGATGATGGATTTATGCTAACCAGCAAAGCTAAATTACCTAATATCATCTCTAACCTATGCAGCTCTTACCTGCCACAAATACCTCTAACTTTCACATCAAATCACCATACCACTCATTACCTAGATCTCACTTTGTCACTCAACCACTTCACCATCAAGTCCCACAGGGTGCATCACCAGATCTACCAGAAACCACACCATAAATACATGTACCCTCATTTTTCATCTAACCATCCCCATCACATTTTTGCTGGTATCATTAAAACTGAAACTATACGATACAGTAGACTTTCAGCCACAATAGACGGCTACAACTTCATTCACCACCTTTTCACACTTAGACTTACTGCGTTAGACTATCCTTTACAACTGATCACTGAACATTCATTTCCATGGATCACACGCACTGCTCACCAGCGACGCCTCAAAAACAAACAGACTAATAACGTTACCAGACCCACTGTTTACTACAAGACTATATACAACAAAGACAAACGAACAGACAAACTGGTCAACAGCATTCTACTCAAATACCACAACCCACACATACCGAAACTCTCAAAAGCATACTGCAACTCTACTAAACTTCACACACTCCTTCTTACTAATAAAATGTTACACCATAAATTAATCCTATTTAATAATTCTACCACTTAAAAAAATATATATCTACCAGCAGCCAATTTTCCTTTTGCCAAATCTTTGCTGGTTATTTATATCATTTCAATGGGTTCTTCATCTACCACCATGTACATAATTTCTCCACTTTTAATGCAGTTATAGTTTTAGCACTACAAATTTAACTTATTATACCCTAGACATTACGCAACATCAATGGACATATGAACACTTTCACTACTACTAATATAGAATTATGCTAGCTTCAAGCTTTAATAATTTTTAAATTTGACACTCGTATGTAATCAAGTTTTAACTCATTCTACTTGACACTTGTGTATAATCAAATTTTAATTCATTCTGCTAGATATTTTACTTTCACCAAAAAGTTACACTACCATTTTTATGTAAATACCCTAATATTTTAATCGATTTTCACTATTCCCTACCACAAGCTTTTTTAGCATTATAATTCTCATACTTAGACTAGGACTTTATCAATAAATTTATCCAGATGGTTTAATCTTAAAAGCAGTCACTGCCTATTTCACTGCGGCATCGTATCGCGTCTCCCCCTTTTTACACTGCCTTGTTTTGAAACTCCTCTCCTTACATGCAGTCTAGCGAAATCTTACCATCTTTATCCTTGTAAAACACGACTCACACACAGACAACTCTTTCAGACTAAACTCATCGTCGCCACAAAAAGAATAATATATCATATTATGAATACTTAACTTCGATTCCTTACCTCCAACGACCAGATTGCTAGCTCAACCTGCACTCAGCTCCAGTTTTCTTAAGAAGAACGATCGATCATACTGAAATCACCGATTCCGATATAACTCCGAACAAAACCTGCTTACTACAAATCCATCCCAGCACACTACGATAACTGCCACTCCATAAATACTTCGACACCTGGCCTCGAAAAGACAGATTTCTACGCTTTATAGACACAATTTCAACCAGGGCGGATAAAGGTTGGGCGGTGAAACGAGTGTGTCCGAGCAAAAAGGTGTGATGCAGTGGACTGGTACTCTGCTTAGAAATGTCCCTTGTTTTCGACTTTGGTCAGGGCTTGCGATGTGGTTTGTACATTAGACACTGCTGCTGTCACTGGATTATGGCGGCTTGATTTGTTTTCTTGCACTTCTTCCTCGTTCCTTTGTGCTGGAAAGCTGTCTCTGAGAGGCAAATGTTGCTATTGCTATTTTTTGCGGGAGGTTTAGTTGGAGTAGACAAACATCTCTTTCAAAGGATTTCTTTTATTACTTCCATGACTCTACCACTGAATTATATTTTCGTTTTGCTACTCGCCAATGTCAATGTTATTCCAAAACAAAAACAACTAAGTACTGTCTAAAACACGAAGGAAAATCTCATCCATGGCAAAACTAAAAGACAGCAGATGGTGTTTCATAACTAGATGACGCGTATTTTATAAATGCGTGCAGCTCGTGCAAGGTGAAATTATGCTAATTTCAATGACCATCATCCTTCTTTTTATTTTGAAAAAAACATCTCATATGTCTTTATGTTTCTTCGAAACTTCAAAATTAGTTTCCCCTCAATTTTTACTGTTTACCTTGTTTTGTTTTAGAGAGAAAATCTGAGAAAAAACCTTACAACTAACCTCAATAAATTTTGTTTACATGCGGTTGCCAGATTTGCAACGCATTGCGCGAATCGCCATGGCGCGTTGCACCCGAGAAGCAAAGTTTGAAGAAGTACAATGCCACTATATCAATATATATCAATCTAATTTTTTGTTATGTTATACAAAATTTATCCCCCTTTAACATGTAAAAATTGAGCTTAAGAAGTGTTAAGCTTTTGCAAACGAAACGGCAAAAGACGATTAGGTGATATTTAGTGGAAGGAGGAGGTATTCAACACTTTCAAATTAAACTCAAATTTTGGCATTATACGACCAACAAGTTTGACTTATAGACGTACAGACACAAACATATGAAACTGTTTATTGATATTGTTATGAAACGAATTTATCTATTTAACATTGCCTTCAAGCGCACCGGAAGCGCGGAAAGAGCGCTCGTGCCAGTCCTACTCCGCATCACACATTAAATGAAGAGCGGAGCGCTCGTTTCACTGTCCAACCTTTATTCGCCCTGATTTCAACCCTCATGGCCGCTCATATCCCTCGAAAGTTTGACTGCTATTTCATCTATCATTGCGACACCTTTCTCGTACGTCATTGGCTCGTGTCATTCTGGCGTCAATTTTAATTTGTTTCGACAAAAAAAATTTTTTTGTTACGACAGAATTTTGTTCCGCATTTTTCACTCTTTTCTTACGTTTACCCTAGAGGAGCCATTTCTTTCCAGACGTAAGTATTTCTCTACGGAAATTTTCCACATCCCTTATAATTGTTTTTAATTTTGGGCCTCCTTATTTCCAGGACTGACCTTTTTTCACAACCGGCATTTTTGAAGAAACCCCTTTGTTTTCGTGGTAAGATATTGTCACTTTAGCTTAATTAATTTGTTACTTTAAACTACTCAGCTGACGCTTTCCACTTTACCATTATAATTCATTTTTTTAATTATCGTTTTCCAACTCTATTTACATACAAAGAGAGTATATTGTTCTGCTAAAAGTTTATTTGCTTGTTTTGTTCTTTCTTTTTTTCTTCTTCTTCTTTTCTCTCCCTCTCTCTTCTCGGCTACCTTCCGGCCATTTCTCTCCTCTCTTCCTTTTTTCTTCTCAAGGACTCGACACAGAGGATATCGGGCAAAGGCTCGGCGCCGGGCTAGCAACATCCTCGCTCAGTTGTGCTTTGCCCCTGATGATTCACAACATTACAGGAGCCTTGGTGTGGGTGCATCATTTTTTTTGCCATATCCGGTTATACCCATTCTCCTTCACACTCTGTCTATTCTTCTTCTGCCTCCTTTTACCTGTAATAACAATAAGACAATTTTTGTCATAACTTATTATGCTAATTAATAGTAAATTACAAATTACCATCCTAATGCTCTTATCCCCACCCTCTACTTCACCCCCTCCTCTATTGTTATCTTAACAGACTACTTTCAACTATGGATAACAACCACTCTACACTCCACTTTTACCATCATCACCTCTGCAACCTCTCCCGTGCATCAATTATCCAGCAACGACTTCAACTTTTTAATTCATTCAACAGCGACGCTTTTTATCCACTTTCTGTTTGGCCACAAGATTTTAAGTTAATTTTCTGTTAAAAACCAATCAGCGACAAAGACACATTCAAACTGTTTTTATTTTTAATTGGAAATGGCTGTTCACCCCACCTCACTTCACACTGGATCCTCACATCACAACACTGGACCACAGACAAAAAGGCCGAAAAGCGTGCTCGCCATCTAGGTTCTCTTCTCAACAACATGGACAACAAGTCACACATCTGGTTTTATTTTGATCTTCATTCTGAAGAATGGCTATACCTTAACGGACAAAAAAGATCGACTAACAATTTCAAATTCTCTTTCGAAAAAATATTTTTAAAAAATTACAAGTTGTATTCCTTATAATTATTAATGTCAGCAAACACAAAAGAACGACTAACAACTAACCATTTAAATTCTCTTTCAACAACAGTTTTGTAATAATTCAAATTATACTACTTATAACAGTTTCATTATGAAAATTCTTATCCTGTACATTTCTTTCACCCCCTTCCCCCCTTTTTTATGAGAGCTTACAGGTGACATTTTCCTTTACTTAATTCTAATCTTGTATTTTATCTCGAACGTTATTTTAAAGTATTATCCAATTTTTAAAAATTATTTCAGAATTTTTGTAACTCTGCAGATGTTGCTATAGTTACTAGAGAAACTACTGAGTCAATTTCAACCTTTATTGAAAGAAAATTTTTCAGAGTCAATAATCCTTGAGTTTTTTAAGAACGAATATATTTCAATCTCATTTTAACTATTTCAGTGATTCGATAAGTTTTTAAGAACGACTATACATCAATTATTATGTGAAACTCATATAGTATTTTTACTGTATCAGTTAACAAGCCATCTGGCTTATTACAATTTGTTTTCACCAAAGAAGCAACTTTACGTTTTCATTTTTTCACCAACATTTTTTTACTTATCATTATTTTTGAAGAAGAAATTCCACATTAAAGTTATTAAAGTAATTCCTTTGTTTACCCCCGAGTCTCTCCTTTATTATTCATTTATTTTATTTTACTTCATTCATTCTATCATTTATTTTATTTCATTTCATTATTATTAATTTTAATTTTTATATAATTTTTTTTATTTAAAAAAAAAAATTATTTATTTATTAACTTTTATATCCTTTTCCTCCTCTCTCTTCTTTATTTTTACTTTCCACGAGGTTCACATGACTGCTTTGCAGTTTGCCGGTCCCTCTTCCCCTTTCATCTTCTTATCATCCCTCTTATCATTTTACCTCCTAACCCCTCATCCTCTTATACTTATCCTAACCCTATTTTGAGGTTGACATAGCTGTTTGACAGTTTACCGGTCCCTCAATACTTATTCTTTTTATTCTTCAACTTACATATTTTATTTAATCCTATCCTTATTAGAATTTCAATAATTATTACTTTCTGCTAAATAAATTTTTGCACTTCTTTGAGGTAGACATAGCTGCTCTGCAGTTTGCCCGTCCCTCATTATCAGTGCTAATCTTAACATCTAACTTTTTTGTTCTGTTTTTATACACACAACACCCTTGTATACACGCATCCTCCCTCCCCACCTTACCCACTATTTTAGTGGAGACTTGGGAACCCTTTCATTAGGGATTCCATACCACACCTGTAATGCCACAAAGGTTGTAGATATCTACTGTCCCTTTTTTTTTTTTCACAAAGCTATGCTCGACTAATGTTTGCTGACAAATCTTTCTGCCCTCCATTAACTGAATCCTATGAATCCAGTGAGAAAGAGAAATTGCAATAACAAACGGAAACCTTAACAAATACAGAAATAAGTGGACCACGCTGTGCATTCCTCATTAGTGTTGGATTTATAGTGATTTAGCAAACATTTTTTTATTTGTTCTGCTTGTTGTTGTTTATCTGTTGAACCTTTGTATTTCGCTTTTTTTTGTTTGTTTGTGTATTTACTTATTTATTTTTTACTGTTTCCCCTCCTTTTTATTTGCCGCCCTGTTATTGTAAAGTTTATTGTAATGTTATGTTAAATGATGTTTAATAAATAAAATAGTTGCTGCCTTATTTAAAACCACTCACTTCACTCCAGTGCAGAAAACGGTGGCTGTTAAGATTGGAATGCAGATACACCTGCAGTTCTTGAAACACCTATCGGAGTTCATTAGAGATGAGTAGACAAATGAAGCCAAAGAATTCAATGTAGAAGAAATGTCTGCAGGGGGAAGATCAAAAGTTTGTTACGTTGGAGGCTGGGCAATAAGAAAAATATTGGAAAATTTGCGAAAATTCGTTTAAGTCAACATTTACAGAGAAAATAAGAAAACCTTACAGAAAGTCCATCGACACTATCGCATGTGTGAACTTTTGGAAGAAAACATCATTGTACCATTTGCAAAATTATCAGAAAGTACAAAGGTGGCTGAAACCCTCGATGTGACAGAAGCAAGGCAGTATAGAGAGCGAGGCCTTTTTCATATCAGTGACAACGTCTATTGCTTTTTCATGGCCATGGAGAGTGAGCGTCTCAAGTTAATAAACAACCATAAGTTGAAAGAACAAAAAGAAAATTTGATTAAGGTGGCGAAGTGCACATTGAAGAACAACCAGGAGCTTCAAGCAAAGTGTCTTGCCTGTTTTTAAGATGAAAGAGCAGCATGCGAAGTAATTTATTTTCGATCAAGTAGTAATTGAGACGGTATTTCTGAAGGTGAAGCGAGTTTTACTTTCACATTAAAACAACTTTACTGGTTTTCCTATGTTCAGTATAAATTATCACATTTCGACTGAGCTAGAAGTGCGTCATACGTAAAATGGTTTATTGCTTGCCCTAGTTGCAAGCACCTCGTGCCGAGGGATTTGAACTGTGCAGTAGAAAGAAGCCTCTTATGAGACTGTGGCACTCTAACCGGAATTGAACTTGTATTAACCCTTTCGTGCGCAATTGTACGAATTCGTACGATTTTTACCGCTACCCATTTGAGACCTCAGGGTACCCCTGGTAAGTGTCACTTGGATTCGTAAACAACTATTATGGGATAGAAAGAGCACATTCTTCGAATGAAACTGCTTTGGCTTGCTTGAGTAGGCCGATTTCGACCATTTTTTCGCAAAAAAAGTTATTTTATCAAACGCTTTCCCTTTAAACATGGCGTCAGCGAGTATTCCACTCGATGAAGTGGTTCGAATGGTGACAGAAGATATCCCAGGCGAAGTATTTTCGGATGAAAGCGAAGAAGAGCTCTCTGTTCATGGCAGCAGTGAAAGTGAGGATCAAGGTTCAGAAGATAATCAAGATTTTAACGATTCTGGTGATTCAGACGCGGACAATCATAGCAACGGTATGTTTTGAGATTGTTTACGTGGACTAGCAACTGTTATAACCGCATATTCGTCGCATTCCAAATTATTACTTTTTCAATAATTTCTGTGCGTTTGTAGTTTGTGTTTTCGTAACACTCATTTGTGGATCTAAGACTGTTCATTTACTTCTTCCTAGATGGAGAACCTCTGCGTGATCGAAGCCCGATACGTCGTGGTACACGTGGAGGAGGCCGTGGAAGAGCAGGTCGGGGAGAACGTCCTCAAGATCCTCCAATTCCTTGGTCCAGACATTATATCCCACAGGCAGCTATGCCATTTGGTGAGCCATCACCGGGTCCAACTCAGAGGTATCCAAATGACTGTGGAGAGGGTGCATTTTTCAATGCAATGTTTACAGATGATTTATGGAATCTCATTGTCACTGAAACAAACAGGTACCATGACCAACAGGCCTTGGCTGATCCTCATAAGCATAAGAGGAAATGGAAGCTTTTGTGGGAATTATTATCCACATGGGAGTAGTCAAATTGCCAAGAATAAAGATGTATTGGAGCAATAATACTCTTCTCCATCAGAAAAGTGTTAGTGAAGTAATGTCACAAATCAGGTTTATTCAGATCTGGCGATATTTTCATTTTGCTGATAACAGCAGTGCAATACCAAGAGGGAGCCCTGGGTTTGACAAAATCTATCGAGTAAGAGAATTTCTCAATGTAATTTTGAGAAATGCTCAGAGGCTTTACAGACTGGACAGAGAAATTACCATTGACGAGACCATGGTCCCACATAAGGGGAGACTTTCATTCAAACAGTACATGAAAAATAAGCCCACCCGCTGGGGCATAAAACTTTGGGTGCTATGTTAGGCCAAGACAGGCTATGTGTACAATTTTGATGTTTATCTTGACAAAGAAGAAGGGAACGTGGAGCATAATTTAGCTCGAAGGGTAGTGAGGAAGCTGGTATCATTAATTGAAAAAAAGTGTCACCATCTCTACATGGACAATTTCTACTGTGATCCACATCTCTTCTTAGAGGTGGAAACAAAGGAGATTCTTGCTTGTGGAACAATTAGGGCAAATCGAAAGGGTTTCGCTAAAGATATTGTGCTTACTCGAGCCATGGAAAGGAGAATGAATCGTGGAGATTATATATGGAGAAGTCATGGACGCTTGGTTGCCATGGCATGGTTTGATAAGCGGGCTGTTTATTTGATCTCTACTATCCATCCTCCTGAAAGTACTGGTGAACAAGCTGTGGTTCAACGACGTGGTGCTGAAGGGGCTCGTGAACCTGTACCCTGCCCACCAGCACAATCTGCGTATCAAGAATATATGGGAGGAGTTGACCTAGCTGATCAGATTTTGCAAAGTTTCAGCGTTATTAGAAAATCAAACAAGGCATGGAAAAAACTCTTTTATTATGGATTAGAAGTTTGTTTGCTCAACTCTTTTGTTATTTTCAAGAAAGTAAAGCCAGACCCAGATGACTTCCTATGTTACAGGACTGCTGTTGTCCAGCACCTGTTGGAGGGCAAATGCTTTCGTGGTCTACCTGGCCGGGTACCAACAAGACCCCTTTCTGCTGTGGAGACCAGGAGACTCAACAGGCAGTATCACTCTATTGCTGTTGCGGAGAGAAGAAGAGATTGTGTTGTGTGTGCTAAAGTTGTTTCAGTACAACACTTGAGCAAGAACCTTTGAAACAAGACGAACATTGTTTGTGTCACTTGTGATCGAAAACCCTTGTGCCTTCATTCCAAGCGGAATTGCTGGGAAAAGTGGCATTCTTTAGTGGAGTACTGGAGATAGTCTTGACTACATTGAAATTATACTTTTTTGACAAAAAGGGAGTCCCAGAGATGGGAACAAACAGACATTTGCTTGATTTGTATGGAAAATTACTGAAAACTTTTAGTTTTTGGTGCGTTCGGGCATCTAAGTTTTTTTTTTTATCAGAGATCAGTTTTCTGTATAAAGTCCCCCTTGCTAGGCTTTAGGATGGCCTCTTTTTTCTTTTGAGATAATTTTTTATCTGTTTTGCATTTATTTGTAAGGAAGTTTTATGCTCTGGGGAAAAAACAGTTCCTAATTGTGGCACTTAACTGAACTTCTGTAATTTACCAGATTGTAACTTGCCGCAGAAAAGTTAGTGTAACTTTTGATCCAAAAATGATAATTAGATAGGGTAAAAAGCATTTGAATCTTGAAATGCTGTTCATCATCATAAATAACCTCAATTTGGGCTCTGGTGACAGAGGAGTGATTTTTTGAAGTAACAAAAATAATATAATTTTTTTGTATCTTGTTGCCTAAAATTTCAAATAATTGGGAGGGGGTGGTTCTAATGCAACAACATTCCCAACAGATACCTCCTGAATAAATTGATATATAGTTTATGGGGTGGTAAACTGCTTTGTAACAGAGCTGTTGGGCATTATTTAGGTTCCAGTCAAAGTTCATACTTAAGTCTTCAGGAAACTGCTACCGAAAGGGTTAACTTTTACACTAACAGCACTTGGTAGTGGGGGAGGCACCGGTTACGCCGGTTTTTTGTGGATTTAATTTACTTTTTGAGTGGTATAAATTAACGCAGATGACGTCATGCATCTCGTTAAGATGGGATGATGTCACAGTTTAATTAATGCTGATGACATCATGCATCCCACTAAGATAGGATGATGTCATAGTTTAAATTAATGTTGATGACATCGCGCATCCATTAAGATAGGATGATGTCATAGTTTATTTGAAGCTGGCAAGGAGCATATGACGTCAGAATTTCCTAGAGTTGACGTCATCAAAAAATTTTGAGATCATGTCCTTACTTGGTCATGATGTCATATTTATTCAGGTACGATGATATCATGGTTTATTTTTACCTGCCTTTTTTTCTATTGTTCCAAAACACACAAAATGGCCCTTCCTTACCAAGCGCGTCATTCACGAATTGTCAGAAGAAGTCATGAATTTCAATCACTTTGCCACCTTTTGATTTTGACGTTCCGCCGGAAATTTTTGAACCATGGGACGATTGGGAGAAGGAGTATGAAAAACTACCACAGGTATGTGCTCTCTGCTTCTCTGTTTTTTGAATGAACGTTCTCTCTCCCTCTGGTCGAATGTTATTTCCAACTTAACCAATCGTTACTTTTTAGGGTACTGGATGGCCTCACTTAAATGAAATACAGAATGGAGCGGGCAGGAAACGACTAGCAGAGGTAGTTTTTATAGTACTTTAGGCACCTTCCAGATTTTGGTTTTGGGTTGTGCGACACACTTTATTTATAACCACTAAGAGCTCAGGAGCCATAGCTCGTTAAATCTCCCTCGTGAAATAAAATGGTCCAAAAATACAAACAGACAAAAAAATGAAAATTAAAAAATGATAAAGATAAAACGTGAAATACATAAATTTAGCAGTAGTTAAATGGTTTTTGCATGTTTACATTTTATATTGAGCAGAAAGAGCTACAAAAGTTATCTTAAGATAGATTCGATTCAGATGAATAGTCTAAATGAAGTCAGATTTTAAACTTGATGGAGTTAAAAAATATTTTTACAAAAACAACTTATGGTGTATAAATGAAGGAATTATGAAACCATGCTGTTGAAAGACTTTGTTGACGTAATTTAGACTAAATAATACTGCATCTTTTAAACAGGTTTGTAAATCCGTCAGTAAATACAACTTATAATTTTACAGGATGAAGTAGACTCTACTCCTTCTAAAATGCCATGCTATCCAATTCTTGGAAAGCGACACGAATGTTTCCTCTGTGGGCGAAAGTTTAATCGAATAGATGCCTTAAAATGACATGTGACATGACATGGGGCTCAGCGGGAATACATATAATAACTGTGGTGAAGTTTTTCAAAATCTGGGTCTATTTCGAGCACATGGAAAATCAGCACACACTTAACCTTCTATGTCTGCCAAATGTCCGCGCCAAGACGACTCAGATAGGAAGACTCTTTTGCAATAACAAAATAACATTTTGCGTAAATGATAAGTGCTATGTAAATTTCCTTCGCAACGCTTAATAGAAAGTAGGATATATTGAAAAATTGCTTTATTGGCTTTTGTTTACAGTAATACCTTACTGATTATAATAGAGGTCACACATTGTTTAACACTTCTTCTGTCCTTAAAACTGTAAGGTCCGATATCGGGGACATTTGAAAGAGGACATATCGCGTGGCTTACATCGACATTGTTCCCCTTTACTAGTATATACCGCAGTAAGGTTCGGGGTCACAAAATCATTTCAGGGTGACAAATGGAGGTTTCAAACACAACGTATTAACCGGTAAATAAAAGCCGTTGATTGCAAATGTATTTTTGAATCGGAAACTAACCTATAAAAACAGAAGCTACAAACTGATAGTATTTCAGTAGATTTAGACAAGTCATTGTAGATATATTGCAGACTGAAGAAAGCAGATTTCTGGTATTTTGTAGCGGAAATAGCCTATTTTTTTTTTGAATTCTTTTTTTGTTGAAAAAAAAAAAAGGTTTATCTGCTTTTTATCTCCAAGAAATTTTCCTTGTGGAGAATGTCTACTCTGAGATATAACTTAGACCAAGGGTTAAATCAGAGGGGTTTTCTAAAAATAATAATAATTTAATTGTAAATTAGCAGCCCATGTTTCTCGCGTCAAAAAATGCAACTTTGGTAAATGTCCGGGGTAACTTCAGAAAATTGCTAATAACAATTATGTATGATTTTCCATATATTCCGTGTGAGTGTCACCATTTTGTTTTGTAATCGGAGTTAAATTTTCTGTAATTTTTGGGTGGTAAGCTCAAATAAATGAAATAAAGCGAAATTGTATTTTGAACACATTAGATATATTCTATTTACACATCCTTTATTTTCCTTCAGAGCGTAAAACCAAGAAAACAAAGCCAACCCCTATCGAAAAAAAGCACTCAACTCCAAGTTCTAGTTGGCAGCAAGAGCCAACACGGTGGGCACAGAGTGACTCAAAATCGCTCAAGGTCGCCATTTATTTTGTTCAGCGGTTATCCGCGGCATTAGCGCCTAATTTCAAAATGGCGGCTAATTTTTCAGTAGAAGTGGTTGAAATAGTTGCAAGAGAGGAAGAAATGGACGTTCATGTCCAAGAAGAAGCGAGTGAAGAGGTCACTTTGACTGAAAGAATTACAGAGTGCCTGAAGGAGGTTGGAGATGCCAGCATAGACGTCGATTTTTTTGTCGACGCTGGCGTGTCAATGCTTGTCCCACTGTACGATCTAAGTCGGCGAAGAGTTGAGGTTTACCTGTAAAAGCCTCCCAGATCCTTAACACCCAGATTCAAGTGGGTACCATCATGAGGTCGGAGTCCAGGTTATGGCTGGAGGCCATTAACAGACGTCTTGCCGGATGACGACGGGTAAGGAAACCATTCCAAAGCGAAATTGTCCGGGACATCCCCTACGCGGTTTTTCGCGTGTTACTGAGAGTAACAAAGTCTACGGAGGGCTTTGCCGAGCCATTCGTATCTTTTGGTGCCAACAAAAAGGCAGAAACAATTTCGTTTTCTTCATTAAAACCCGCCAAACAGCTGCTTTCAATGCTTTCCGGCCTGATGGAGCAAGAAGTTGTGCAATACTTCAAGAGGACTCTCACAGGGAAGAAAGCTGGCAGTAAAGTTAATGTCATCGCATCAGAAGAGAAAAAAATGGTTTTTGTTTACAAGTTAACCAAAGGCGAACTTGTTATTGCCTTCCACTTTGGGGAGTGGAATACATATGGCTTTCCCCAACATAATTAGATTATGCAAGTGAATACAAGTGAAGATTATGAAGATTAGATTATGCAAGTGAATTAGAGAGAACTGTAAGAAACTCAGCAAGTTTTCCAATTTTTAAGAAGTGTCTTTTTTCTGCTTTTTATAATTGAGTACTTGTAGTGTGTATGTTTTAATTATTTCTGTAACTGGATTTTAGCTTGAATTTTTTTTTTTTTTTTTTTTTTCATATATATCGATTTTAGCTTAACCTTTTTATATTTTAATTGTATTATATAATATACATCTCGTAATTAGGACCTCTATGTAAACCACTCTTGTGATGGAGCATCCTATTAAAAGATTGTTATTATTATTAATACATTGTATATGAAAGAACATATATTTGAACTGTGGAGTAAGATATGAAGACATGATTGATCATCTGCGATACTGGTGCAGTGCTCTACCAACTGAGCTGTCAAGCCAACTGGGAGCTAATCACGTTGTGAGTTCCATAGCTGGTGAAGATGCAAGTGACTATATGTGACTACTATGTGTTGGCCATCAAGGCATAATTATTAACAATAATCAACAGCTTACACGTTCTCTGTTGTTCATAAATGCTATGTTAAAAATTCAAAGAACAGCTAAGATCTTAATTTGTGCTGTTGCCTTAATAAAAATCAAGCTACAAATGTCTGATCTGTGTAACTTTTCAACAGTATACATGTTGTAGGTCAAAATGAAATTCAGGTTAAAATGATCTTAATCTAGTTTGATTCTCACCAGCCCTAATTATTCATGACCATGAATAACTAGGGTTAAGAGACAAAGGAATTTCATTTTGACCTACAACATACACATTCTCTCTATGCTGTTATTAATAAATACTGAGTTAAAAATTAAACAGCTAAGATTTTAAAAACAGCTGTTGTCTTAATAAATATCAAGCTATGAATGCCTGCCATTTGTTCAAGAAACACATTCTCTCTATGCTGTTATTAATAAATACCGAGTTAAAAATTAAACAGCTAAAATTTTAAAAAAAGCTGTTGTCTTAATAAATATCAAGCTATGAATGTCTGCCATATGTTCAACATACGCATTCTCTCTATGCTGTTATTAATAAATACTAAGTTAAAAATTAAACAGCCAAGATTTTAAATTGAGCAGTTGTCTTAATAAATATCACACTAAAATTGTCCAACCTCTGTTCCATTTAAAGGTATATTTAACCAATAGCTTATGCATTGAGACATGGCAGGAAAAACCAAGGTCCAATTACCCAGGAAAGGTAATTTTTGCTCGTGAGCAAGTGAAAATGGAAGTCTGGTTGTCCAGTGGGCAAGTAAAATTAGCCTCAGTAGTTTTGTTAGTGATAATTGCCAATCAAAACCAAGATGAGCAAAATAATGAGTTGAAAGCATGGATTACATTGTAAGTTAAAGTCCAAGCATACTATTAATGAATAAATAGTTGATTATAGACTGAGACACTACCTGGTAAATGATGTAGTTGTTCAGGCATGAAACATTACATGCCTACTGGTTAACTAATAATTTAGAGTGGGCAACTAAAAACTGAAATGTACTGGCCCACTGGACAACTGGGTTTCAAACTTTTTCCCCTGCCCTGTGAGATTGAAAAAAACTTCCACTGTTAGATAATCTCTCAATGATTATATCCATTTAATGCTTTCACTCAGCTGTTAAAACATACAAAGGGTGAAAGCAAAAAGTACATATCCTTTAAATTCAAATTCACTGTAACCAAGGAGATCACCAGTTGATGTTTTTAATAAGGGCCACCAACAAAGCATATAAAAAAGCCAGATCGAGCCAGAGCTGCTGTACCTTTTAAGAACCAAGTGGTAAGACAGTCGTACAGCATATGAATCAGTTTGGTTTGGTAGATTTGAATTAAGTATGACAAATTCCATGGCACCATACACTGTACAACAGAGTTTCCTGTATCATACAGGACATGACACGACATCTGATTGACAGGCTGCACTGCTTCACTTGCCAATCCAAAGGCATAAAGCACTATAATGTTCGTTCTGCAAATCACGCCATGGTCGAACCTTATTGTTTTGGGTACAGCACCTCAGGTTACAGGGCTTCAATGACTTTATAAGCATTTCATATAGTTCTAGTATTCAAAGGCTGTGCATATAAATTTGTAGTTGAAAGGGAGATGGGAAGGGGGTGAAATTAAACAAAAGACCTGGAGTAATTTTATCCCTTGGTCATTTTATGACCTTGCTCACCACAAGTCTTCCATAGCTCAGTGGTTATAACATCTGACCGGTATTTCTGGAAGGTCATGGGTTCAAATCCCTTTGGGGGCTCAAAAAATTCTTTTCTGAGTATTTCGACTTGAGAACACTTCTCCATTATTTTCATTTTATCCCTTTAAAAACATCTTAATTTTGGTCTGTTTTTTTTGTACAAGTTCAGGACAAACCACACGATGCCCAGACAACTTCAACCCCAGTGACCTTTTGTATTCCACGATTTAAATCACTTGTTCAGGTTTATATTACCACAAAATATTGAATGGCCAATATAACCCAAAGCTTGTACCTTACACATGAAAAAATAACAGATTCCCATTTTTGGATATTTTAGGGTATTTAAAGAACACCCACGAAAATCCCAAATTTGGAAGAGTGAGACAAGTCCCAACCAGGGAACATGGTTGGGAATTGCCCAGTAGGGACTTGTCTCACTTTGCCAAATTTGAGATTTTTAGGGGTATTCTTTAAATACCTTAAAATATCCAAAAATGGGAATCTGTTATTTTTTCCTGTGTTAGGCACTATGCTTTGTTCTTCTTGCAGTTAAAAAATGGTGAAGTCCATGATTTGAGTGTTTTGTGCATGTCATTTTACTGAAACACTTGGTACAAACAACTACTGTCTAAATTAAGTTCTTCCCTCTCTGAACACTTAACTCAATTTTGGTTCGTACATCACTGGAGCAAAATCTGCACTTCTCATTGGAAATACCTTTCTCCAACCCACAATAACAGACAGCTGGAGCTGAATTGCTCACCTGTTTGGGAATATACGAAAGGGTAGAAAAATTAGCATTACAACAATTGTAGCCCTTTGCTCTCAACCACACAAGAGAAACAAATTCGTGTAAAAAGATCTGTTGCCATCTAGAGTGAAACATCGTGTTTTGGCTATATTTGGAAATAAACACATGTTTAGCCTCTCGCCCTTCCATTGAGTTGAGACCAAGGCCAAACCCATATTTTTCCTTCATGTACTGGGTATGGGCAGGGACAAGGTGACCAATGGTCCAAACTGTGGGGTTAACATAAAAGAAAACAGCATTAGCTCTAAAATAGTTTGTGCACAGGGTCTTCAGTACACTTACTTCCTCATCTGAAATAGCTAAGCGGCTGAAAAGAGAGACACAGTCCCTAAGACAAAGACAAATGTATGCAATAACATGGAGAATTGTGGTCTCTCTACCAGCACTAGCTCTGCTTTCAACGGCAGCAATCAATGACATAAAATGTAACAAAAAAAGCCTAGAATCCTTCCCAGTAAAGCGGTAGTCAAATGATTTGCCATTCGCTTTTGTGTCATCGAACCATTTGGTGACTTTTTTTGCCAACCTGGATAAGCCACATGCATGCATAGCTGCAATGTACCTCTTGAATGGTGAATGTGCAGGCACCTGAGAAAAAGAATTAATTTCATCAGTTAGTTTAGACATTGCAATGACTTCACTAAGAAGTTGCTGATGGGCACGTGCACAGGCATTGTTCTTCAGGTGCAGTGGATCCACATGTGCACGGTCAATTAGTTTGCCTACAACTGGCTCAAATTCCTGACGGCTATGTTTTTGAACAATAAATGAAGTGACCTTTGCGGGACGAGTGGATGCAGCCATTTTTTTTTTCTACGGTGACTTTTTAAATACATCAACCTTTTTAACCACCTTCATTCTGTTCTCATACTTCCATGGCTTCCACAATACCCTCCCATCTGTTCCAAAAGTCCCATCCAGTCTGGTCATTGTGTCACTGCTCACATCTGCAAAAGTTGAAAAGTAAGTTGCAGAATTTGAAAGTTCTCCAGCAAGAAAAGACAACATTTTCATGTCATTTGGGAGTTCGGAAATGCGAAATTTGACATAAACAGGGGTGCCATTGCAATTTACTGTAAAAGTGGTCTTCTCTAAATCACTAATGTCATGCACAACCTTCTTTAAAAATCGTGACACAGGAACACAGTCCTCCTTACAATTCCCACCAAACAAAAGAAAATTTTCATTATTGCTGAGAACGCCTCTCCCTAAATTTAGAAAGCTGACCAGACAGGCAAATGCAGTATCATCTTTTCCAAATGGTGCTCCATCCCCACCGAGAGAAACATGAAAGGTATTAACTTCATCTCCGAACCAAACCAGCTGATATCTGCTTTGAGAAAGATAAAATTCTGCAAGTGACAACAACAAAGGTTGGATATCACGGTATATACCATCCACTTTTTCTTCTCCATCAAGTCCATGACAAAGGGTCTCCCTTACACTGTGAAGTTGACCAATGTCAATAGACTTGATGAAGGGCATTAGCTTATTGTAAGGAACAAGCCTTGGGACAGGGCAGGAACTAACTGCAATACGCACAGCCTTTGAGCTACTTCGTTTGTAACTGCTATCCCTATATGTTGCACGGTACTTTCGTTTCCCCATTACTCCTCCACTATAGTACACCGCAATGCTTCTCAGTATATTTTCATCAGATGCTTCATACTTCGTTAAATTTTCTTTGTAAACTTTAGGTAGAACCTTCTTTTTTATCTTTTGACTTTTAGACAAAACTTTAACTAGTATGTCATTAGAACATTTTTTAACAGTTGATTCGCAAAGGCCAACTTCTCCTGGGGTTCTGCAATTTGTTCCATGTCTCCCTCCATGGATCTGGCATGCTGCCTCAAACAACTCAGCTCTCCTCTTCCTAGCTTGTGACTGACTAAGGGGTGACGTTAGCACTGTTGGCTTTTTTTGTCTTAACTTTATAGACTTCTCAGGGAGGTACATGTGCTTGGCTTTCTTCTTACATGGTGTCTCAAGCTCACAGCATATTTCTTCTGTCTCCTCTAGCTGTCTAGCTACCTTGTTTACCTAAACATTGTGATGCTAACTATCAGTTTGAGGTATTCCTGGGAATGTGACAGTGGCGGTAAGATAAAAAACCAGCAGTATCCTGTCATTACCAGTATACCAGGCGCCTTCAGCTAACTACCTACATCTCCCTTGTCCGTGGAATCTAAAAATTTCTCTAGAAAATGTGGCGCAGGGTGATTAGAGGGAGGAAAGAAGGAGACCAGCAGTATATAGATTCACCCAGTTGTAGGACACTGGGCTAATATCTACACGTATGGGAGAACTACATCAATCAAGCAGCATAGTTGAAGCTGAGTACTCCATGGAGCTCCAAAAAATTAACATGAGTGAAAATACATGACTTTTTTTCACATCACTTACATTTACTAGACCCTTATCATAACTGGAGGCCAATTTAAAATTATTTTGTATACATTTAAATTAAACTAACCTCATTTGAGAGTAAAAATTCTTTTGAATTATAAACTTCAAAATGAGGATAGTACAGGAAATGTTAATACCTGCAAAATAATTTATAATTGGCCCAATTTATGAGAATGATCTATACTGTGCTCAAAAAATTACTGCACCCTATGACACACTTTCAGACAGCAGTCACAACATTGCCATTACCTTTGTTTCGAGACGCCTCAACCTTTCCTCTTTTGCCTTCAGTTCTTTCTCCTTTTCTTTAATCTTTTCATCATTTGCCATCAGCTCCATATTTAGAATTTTAATCTTATCAGTGTTCCACAGCTTGCTCCCTCTTAGACTTCTGCAAACGCATGAATGATCCCACTTGGAATCTACTGTTTTTTCGCTTTCTTGCACCAGATGTGTACATGTTGGCAATGATCAAGAATCTGGGAGGCTTCTACAGGCAAACCTGCAACTCCTCGCCGAGTTAGATCGTACAGTGGGACAAGAATTGACACGTCAGTGTCAACAAAAAAAAAACAAAAAAACAACGTCTATGCTAGCATCTCCAACCTCCTTTAGACTTAGGTCATACAGTGGGACAAGCATTGACATGCTGGTAAACTAGATGCAATAAAAAGTAAGAGCATATAAGTATCACAATTTGAAACTAATGACACAGGATGTGTCGTGGTACGTGACTGAAATGTGGTACTGATTCAAATGTTGAATTTATCCTGTGTTGAAGCAACAGTAGACATTACCCATATACGAATTACATGCAGCATACATAAATCCGACCTGTCCTGAACTTCTGTTGAACTCAGCCAAATTAAACTAGGCCTTGTATAGGGACAAGTTACAACCGTTTATACACCAGCCACAATTGTTTACTATTGCTATATATTCAATTACGCTAAAAATAGTTCTTAAGCATAAAAAGCGTAAGCTCGCATGATAAACAAAATCAAGTTAAACTGCAGAAACGTACTTGCTTATCAAGTTTGCATAATTCATATATTCATGCCATTCATTTTATAGCTTACGCTTATTTATTTTTTATTACTCGTAATCACGCGCGAGAAAACTCGCGGTCGGTAAGCTGCCTGGCCATCTCAGAGCAGTTGGTCTGTTTGGCAATACTTGCAAAATTACACAGTCAAACTTCAGTGAGCCCTCAGGGCGCACGCTTCTTTCTCAAAAAACTAAAAACATACGATCAACCTTTGACCCACTGTTAATGCTATGAAAGTAAAATAAAGACATTTTAACAGAAACAGATGAAAATGAATGGAGACAAAAGAAGACACCTTTTCGAATCAGAGGAATCGGGACAAAAAGAGACACAAAAAAACACAGCCGTGATGTCTAGAAAAACAAAGAAACGTACCCATGTTTGGTAGCAAACGAAAGATCTTGAATCCCTCTTCAAGATGGCTTCCCGGTATTTAGCTTCCAACCTCAGAGGGCGATCTGGGAAGGACTAAAAGAACGTCATTTGACGCAATATCAATTCGTACCCAGTCTTCTACAAAAAGGGCATGGTCCAATATGGCGACCAGCCACGCGGATGGCGCGAGATTTTGAGTTATTGTGTGCCCACCGTGCAAGATATATCACCAATCTCCTTGAAGCACAACGAAGTCTCGTTCCCGAATACCGCAACCACTGGCGTCAAATACGCACTCGTTTTAGCCGCAAAAATCGTATTTTGGACTGGTACAATTTCCACCAACCTCAAGAACTTATCACTCATTTAAATAACATTTTTACTGACCAGTCCACGGTGTTTAAGCTGAATGTGTCTTTTGGTTTCATTCTACGCAACAACGAGACTGGTGCACTTCAATATTATTATGCCTCCAGAAATAATGAACAAGTCTTCGAAGAACCCTTTCAAATTACCACCGCAGCTGACCTTCAGCAAGTTCATGAAGCATTGTTAAACCTTGACGTGTTGGAATGGGTACGCCAGTGACGCCCCAACTCCAAATGGGTCGTAGAACAGGTGACCAATATCACTTTCTTCGTCACCAAGCTACGAGGTCATCCTATAGGGAGAGGTACTTACCTGCCTTCCTATCTGGCAAAGAACCATGATTTGGTCGCCTTGGATCGCAACCGCAATAATGGAAAAGTCTACAGCGACAATTTGCACTCCACAATGGTTTTCACCCAAAGAATCTAGAGAGGGATCCACAGCATTACTATGAGTGTTATAGAGAATTTTCCCCTGAGAAAAATAAGTTTTTTGGTGTGAAGCTGAAAGAACTTACTGATCTGGAACACCTCTATGAAGTGAACATTTCCGTCTATTCCCTTGAACCCACCAAGCCCGATGAAGAAGAAGGAGATGACGACAATACTGAAGAAGAAAATACAGTACCAAACATTGCTGCACAATTGGTTCACAGCTCCCTTTGCCACTACCCAAGTACTCTTTACCTCAACCTGTACCAGAATCACTTTTCCTATATCAAAGATACCAAGAAGTATGCCAAGTCCTACAGCTGCTTGCGATGTGGAACATTGTGGAAACATGTTGGCATGTTAAATCATAACGAGTGAACCTGTGAAACAAAAGTGCATTACCAGTTTCCAGGTGCTTACAAGACTCCACCGACCATCTTTTAGTTGCTAGAAGACGAAGGATTGATCATTCCTGATGATCTCAAGATCTTCCCCTCCAGAGCTACCTTGTATGTTTACAGCCGAGACAGAACTTAACAATACAGAAAAACTGACGTGGAATTCTAAACATATACCCCTCAGTGTGAGTGTCTGCTCCAATGTTCCAGACTATGACCAACCCAAGCGCTTTGTGTCCGATGGGGATTCCAAACAGCTCGTCAAAGAGATGCTGGACTATCTAGTCAAAATCAGTGAAGAAAGTTGTCGTCTCATGAAGCAAGAGTTTAATTTCCTTTTAGAAACCACTGACCAAAAGCTCAAGACTTCAGCAAAAATCAGAAAGTTGTGAACCTTCTAGAGACAAGGCAGTAGAGGACAGCACCCAAGAGGATAGCAATGATGAAGGAGATCTCATGGACACAGATGACGAAGAAGAAGAAATCGAGTCTGAAACCGAGGAAGATCGTGTCTTTATTGACCATGACGTAGAAGAACAAGGTGCCTCGTTTTACAGGGCCGTAGATCGAGAACAAGAGGATCAGAGTGAGAATGATCACGAGTGTGCGTATGACAAACCAGAGGACAACAGCCCAGAACCTAAGAAGAAAAAAGTGCACCCTTTAGAGAAATTAGGAGATCGTTTCCAAAAATACCTACAAGAACTTCCTGTCCTGGGCTCCAACTCTGGTAAATATGACTTGAATGCCGTCCTAGTCCAGAATGAAGGCGTTCATTTTACTATCAAACAGAACCATAATTTCATGTGCCTAAAGACTCCACATCTCCGCTTTTTTATGTCACCAACTTTCTTGCTCCCGGTTCCAGCTACAAGTTTCTCAAAGCCTACGAGTGTCCTCAAACCAAGGGGTTATTTCCTTATGAATGGCTGGATTCTCTGGAGAAATTAGAACACACTTCCCTTCCACCTCACCAAGCCTTCTTTTCTACTTTAAAAAACAAGAACATTTCTGATGAAGACTACCAGTACTGCCAACAAGTCTGGTCGAACAATAATATGCAGACTTTTCGAGAATTTCTCATCTGGTACAACAACCTAGATGTCCAGCCCTTTTGTGAGGCCCTGGAAAAAATGTGCGCCTACTGGAAAGATAAAAAGATTGACATGTTAAGACAAGGTATTTCCATTCCCGGTGTTACCTTGACGTACCTCTTTACCACCCTGGAATCTGGCATCTTCTTCTCTCTGTTTGACAAAAAAACAAAGATCTGTACTATCTCTTTAAGAAAAATATGGTGGGTGGCCCTAGTATCATCTTTCATCAATACCACGAGGTGGGAAAAACCAAAATCAGAGAAAAAGAAATGGAAGATCAAGGAAAACAAGCAAAAACCTGTCAAAAGATTGTTGGATACGATGCCAATGCTTTATTATATCTATGGGCCATCATGCAAGATATGCCCACCGGATCATTGACAAGATGCTGAGAGAAACTGGCTTCAGAGAGAAAGTTCTTCCAGGATGGCAACCGAGTGGTTAGAGTGGAAGGCACATGAAGGAGGAATTTTTATACGCCACCAAATGAACAATACAGAAAACACATTGGTGAAAGAAAAATACCAGTGAATGGTTTTCACAGTCCTTCGCAAACAGTGTTTCAGTTCCATGGCTGCTGGTGGAATGGACATATTTGTCATCTTACTAAAGGAAAAGAAATGAACGAAAAGAGAAAAAGACCAATGACGGAGTTACTAGAAGAAACCAAAGCAAATCGTCAATATTTAACACGCACTAGGTCTCGTATCCTCATGATATTGTAAACATGGGATTGATTTGCAGCGGTTTACTTGTATCCGGAGTTTGTTGGCCACAGGGCGCGACGACGGAAACATGCCTAGAATACACAAGCGCTTGGCTGTCGGTCATTTTATGAAAGTCAAGCATAACCTTGCGGTTCAGCTGGCCGAGGAAAAGGCAAGTGCCCTTTCAGAAATAAAAGTTGAGCAACAGAAGGTTTGCAGGTTGAATGAGAAGGTAAGCTTATTTTGCGAGTTAATTAAATTGAATATGCTAAAAGCTTAAAATTACATAGTACCGGTATTTTGACCTTTATCCTCAACTTTAATAAACACAGGAATCATCGATGTTACATTAAAAAAATCATGTTGAAATTAGCAGAAATCCCAAATTTTATCCCCATCTTATTTGATTTGATTGTGATTTGTACCGCTGAATGAAATATTATCAGGTGGTAAATTGTCTACATAATCTCATGAGGTTTTATTGTAATTGGAGAAGAAGAGTTTAATGAGAATTTGTAAACTACATGTAATTATTTCTTGTCATTTCCCAGGTAAATGAACTAAAAAAAACATCTGAAAGTTTGTCTGCTGGGCTAAAAGCACAATTAATCACAAAGGTAACATTTGTGTCGTTATATTATACTAGGATGTAATTTGATTTTTTGTATTGACTGAATAATGTTATTTTATTTAATAATGTAGTTGACTAAAAACTTTCATGAGAAAACTGTGTTTAGAAAGAACCATTACAAAATGTTTTAGTTTTCTCAAAAAGAGTATCTGCATACACACCTTAGTAGGTTATTAGAAGTTAGAAATGTTAATTACATTATTTTTAGCGTATTAAAAGTGTTAATAATAATGCTATCATTTTATTTTCAGGGGAGAAGTGAGTGCGATCACCAACAGCCCTTGAAAATCCAAGTTACACATCACAAACATCTCTTAGAAGAAACACTGAAACATTTGCGCAAGCATCACAGATACATGGAGCTACTAAGAGTAACAAACGACCTGCACTTGATGGTCTCTTTGACACTCTCCAAAAAAGATGCAAGACTAGTGAACTAGGAAACTATGTATTATCTAATGCTAAAGTATCAAAGTACATAAGTGAAAAAAAGCAGAAACAGGGACGAGAAGCCTTTCAAAATTCTAGGGATAATATATTAAGAAGCATAGCTACATACTATACTGGTGGTGTAATGGGCAAACGTAAATACCAGGCTGTTAGAGTGGCATCCACTATGAAGTATGGTGGAAAGAAGCGAGGTGGGAAAACAGCCATTACATTCATGCCAAAGTGTCCCATACCAAAGTTGCTCACACATAGTTCCCTCGTGAACGAAGTAAATAAAATTGATATTGGGACAATCTATTCAATCAGGGATGAATTTGCTCCATACATAGAGGATGAAAACACCAGTGGATGCTATAGAGATTTAAGGGAATATCTACCTAGATTGGCAAGATTTTATTTAAAAGTGCAAAATTCACGCAAAGACAGACTGAAGGTACTTTCCTAATAGCATTCGGAAGGGATGGGTGCCCTCTCGGTAAGAATGAGACTGCCTGCTCATTCCTGATCAGCTTTTTAAATACAGGGAAAAGGGTAGCCTCCAGTTCTGACAACTTTTTGATATTTGGGGCTAATTGTGAGGAATCTTCATTGGTGGTCAAAAAGTATGTTCAAGCAGCATGTAAACAAATAGTAAACTTGGAGGGAAAGGTGTTTAAAATAAATGATTTGCATGTAACATTTAGGTTTAAAGAGCTACCCAATGATATGAAGATGCTGGCTATGCTTGGCTGGGAGCTTTCTAATGCAGCAACCTACTTTTCTTCATTTGGTAATGGAAGCAAAAATGATTACACTGACTTGCAAGGAAGCTTTGGAAGTGATGCTTCATGTAGGGGAAGCCATGGCCTTTTCAACAAAGGGTTAAGGTAGCTGAAAGTGTTTAAAAATTTAAGATTTCACTCCAGGGAAAACCCATGTCTGCCAAAACAAAAAGGTCAAAAGTGACTGAATTCATCGCTCGTCAAAAAAGCAGGCAAGAGTTCACTCCTCTAGTTGGAAAACTCATTGACAATGCCCATGTGGAACCAATGCATTTGAAAAATAATGCTTGGCAATACTTTTTTAAAGCCTTTTTGAAGGAATCCATTGGAAAATCAAACATACTGCCATCACAAAAAACATTTTCAGATGTACCAGAAGACAGTTGCTTTGCAAATATGGTAACTGCCCTTCAGTATGAGGTTAAGGCAAAACGTTTAGCCACAAAAGTAAAGAAATGGTTTGACGAAACCCAAAGAAAACAGGCGGATTTGCAGTACCGTTTTACAGGGAAGGAATCACGGTCTTTTTGCCACAATTTTATGAGGCTCATAAAGGTGTTAAGCAGGGAGGGAGACAGTAAGAAGCAAAGACAGACGGTGTTGACATTAGTTTACGTTGGGATCAGATTAAGGGACTGTTGTTCAATATTTAACAGATTTGAAGTCCAGGAAACAGATCTTACTAAACTGAAATCCTTAGCAGAAGAATGTTACAGAGCCAATGCAATGTTCTTACCAACTGCAGTAAATCCAACTATTTGGACAATTGGGCATGTTTTGCCTGTGCATGCTTAGCAAGTTTATGACATCTACAAGCAGGGCCTTTTGACAGTCACAATGGAGGGAAGGGAAGCAAAACATATTGCATTGCACAGGTTAAGTGTAAACACCACACACCAGCAGAGGTGGCAAGAAATATTCAAGCATGAATTTGTCATGCTAATATGGTTACCAGAACAAGGCTATGAGCCTTGTTCCTATACCCCAAGCAAAAGTGTTTACATACCCCCCAGGATTTTCAATGATTCGAGTTACTGCTATTGTGGATTGCAGAAGGCAGATTCCACAGACACAAGCTGTTACTTTTGCAGTGATAACCTCTTGTCGCTCATCCATGAAAGTGTCAAACAAGGAAAAATTTTATCTGGTTTAGCTAAGTAGCAGTTTAGAAAATGTACTCAAAAGGCAAGACATCCAAAGGATATTATGGATAGAGTTCTGTTGCTAAAAGCAAGTGTCCTAGAGATTGCAGGCACCAGTGTAAGACATTAGTTTGTAATGTTTACCTTACTGAATGGGTCAGCATTTATTATCACTAATTCATCCCAGTCACAAAATATGCACAATTTAATTTGTTGAAAAAGTTTCCACACAGAAAAGAAAGCAATGTTTCTAAAAATAACATGTTTTATTGTTGAGGCTTTCATTTATCTTTGAAAAAGCATATCTTCAATTTGTATGAAAACACATTCTGAAGCCAGTGTGTGGACTGAATAAGAATGATGCTTGAAGAAACTGGTCACAAAAATCATGCAGCTACAGACATATTTTGGTTTTTAATCAGCTCTATTTTAATGAGCCATTAACGACAATCGGACTAAAGTGGCTGGGTTTGTTATTGATTCAGGCTTTAGTGGTCACTTTGCGTGGACAGATCTGAATTAAGATGTATTAAAATTAGTGTCCCCTGATTAGTAAGGGATTTTAACTGGCTAAGACGCTTCTGACATGTTAATTAAATTAATCTATGTATCTATTTTATTGACTGTTTGAACTTGTCTGACATGTATAATTTAAAGTTGTTCATTTTCAAATAAAATTGTTTGTTAAACTGAACTCACAATGCAACTGTTCTGTTGTTATGACCTGTCAATGTTAAACACAGGGGAACAGGTAGACGTGGGGCATTTGATATAGTATTTGTCCAGTCCCACCCTTGGGCATTTGACTGACAAATTTACCACAAGAATGTACTCAGAAAGGGAAATAAACCTTCCAACATGAGGGGATTTGACCTGATTTTAACCATTCTGTTCCCCTTGGAGGGGATTTTGATGAAAAGTAAAATCTCCACCCCCAGCCTGATTCCCCACCCTGACTTGAAGTTATTAAAAAAACACTTCTGAAACACATACCTGTTCAATTGTGTATAACAGAAAGTAAACTCAATTTATTTTACAATATATAGCAACATGGCACTGTCTGGGGTGTCAATCCCCCATCACCTGTTCCTCTCAAGCAACATCGCTGTTGCATCCGCGGATCCTTCTCACGTCATCATCCATACTGGCACCAACAATCTTCCGTCGGAGTCTGCCGATTCATGTGTCGCCGATATCAAGAGCCTTGTATTGAAGGTGAAGAGCAAGTTTCCTAACTCAAGCATTGGTCTCTCGGGTATAGTCTACAGAGAAGATATCAACGTCGATGCTAAACGCATTGAAGTTAATGAGAGGGTCAAGCTCACAGCAGTAGATAATAACTTTACTTATATTGATAATTCGGTTATTGACGCCTCAGCATTAAATGGTAGTAGACTTCATCTGAATGCCAAAGGTTCGTCATTGCTGGCCGTGCAATTTATTAAGTTTTTAAGATCTGGTTCTGGCAAGTATAATCAGTCTCTTAAGGGTTTTCAGTCCTCAGCTATCCAACAACTGGTAAAGCTTCTGATGGAACTGGGAAACCTTCCCTCTCCAGCTCGCAACAGGAGACGCCCACGCTAGCTTCTCAACCGAGTGACGTATCATCAGGTATTCCTAATCAAAACGTTGATTCATTTGAAAGTACAATTCTCTCTGATTTTCTTCCTTCTGGTCGTGGTTTTAAAATTGCAGGTTTAAACATTAATAGTCTTACAAAGCATATTGATGAACTAAGAATTCTCCTTGCCGATCGCTCCATTGATATTCTCTCAATTAATGAAACTAAACTTGATGACTCTATCAATAGTTGTGAGGTCCAAATACCAGGCTATGAATTTATTCGTCGTGATAGAAACAGACAAGGAGGAGGAGTAGGTTTTTATATAAAAACCTCGATTAATTTTGGAGTTCGCTCTGATTTGAATGCACCCAGTCTTGAAAATTTATGTATAGAGATTCGGAAACCAAACTCCAGGCCATTTCTGATAGCCACTTGGTACAGACCTCCTTGCTCCTCAATTGATTTATTTTTTACCTTACGAATCATTTCTTGAGAAATTAGATTCCCTCGGCCTAGAATATTATCTGCTAGGTGATTTAAACTGTAACCTGGCCTCTGCACAATATGATTTAAATACTCGACGCTTATGTGAAATTTCTGATTTATTTGGGCTTCAACAGCTTATAACTGAACCTACTCGCATAACGGAATCCTCTTCAACATTAATTGATTTAATTTATACAAACTATACTGACAGGGTAGTC
>NC_133203.1:37475300-37485300 GCF_958299795.1 Porites lutea | reverse complement strand
AAGCACATCTGCTTTGAAATTCTTTCGATTTCCACTGAAGGTTTTCTTCAGCTTAGTCTTAATGTCACTTTGTGTAAGGCCACAGAATTTGGAAAAATCTCGGAACAAGCGCTTTCTATGAGTGAACTTTACAACGGAGTCCTCTACTGACACCAAAAGCTGAAACTCCTTTTCTGATTGCATCCTTGATGTGGATGAATACTTCTTGAGGAAGATCACGTTTTATCTCAATACACCACGGGTCTCTAGCCTTGAGGGTGGCTAGCATTCGCCGATTAATACATTTCAGCCACATTAAAACTTCTGCAGTGATCATCGACCAAACACTTGCTCTTGACAACAGAACTCTATCCATATTGTTCCCTTTGGATTCGCGCCTTTTGAAGACATTCTCTAGACAGCTACTCGCCTCCACATTAAAGGTGTCATAGTTGTCCAAAAGCCGTCTCAAAGGTCGAAAGTTGTTCACAGAACCTGTTATGACCTCTTCCAGGCTACAATCCGGTTCTTTGGAGTTGCCACCACTGTTACCGTTTGAACAACCTCGCTCCAACACTTGTTCCGTGGCGAAGGACGCCATATTGTTTTACGGGATAGCCGCTGACTTGCACTAACCACAGTAATGATGACTCTTTGAAGACAGCTGACCCGGCGTGAAGAAAGAATTTGACGCTCTCGGCCCTTTCATCGACAACAAAGGAGTGATTAGAGTTGGAGGTAGAGTCGACAAAGCTGTAGTGTCATATGACTCAAGACACCCTGCTCTACTGCCCTACGAGCACAGTTTTTCATGGTTGATAACAAGACACATGCACCAATGTGGAAACGCTGGAGTGGCAAGCACGACTGCCAAGATCAGAGCAAGATACTGGATACTGAAGGCTAGCAAATCCGCTAAGTCCGTCAAATTTAAGTGCGCATTTTGCCGAGAAATGGCACGAAGACTTGAAACTCAAAAGATGGCAGATCTCCCCTCAGTTCGTTTGGCACCTTTAACTCCACCATTTCACTACACAGCGTGTGACTATTTTGGACTTTTTAAGGTCAAGGTCAAACGAAACAAGACCGCAAAGCACTACGGAGTGATTTTCACATGTTTAAATACCCGAGCGGTTCATCTACAAATGGCAGTGGACTGTTCCACTATGGAATTTATGCAAGTCTTAAGAAGGTTCTTCTCCATTCGTGGCTATCCAGCCGTAATGAGGAGCGACAATGGATCTCAGATGGTTGGGGCCGCCAGAGAATTGCAAAAATGGTCAAAGGTTTTGACGAAGATCAGCTATGCGAGTTCTGTGCAGAAAAAGGCATTGAATGGAAGTTCACAACCCCAGCAACACCCCATCAGAATGGACATGTAAATGTGCTCTCAAAGGGGCCGTTGGGGAGCAAGTTTTGGCGCCATTAGAATTGTACACGTGTCTGCTTGAGATCGCTAATTTTGTTAACCAACACCCTATCAGAAGAAATCCAAATGACCCAGATGACGGGGCCTACATCTGCCCTAATGACATCCTGTTAGAAGGGGCGACATCACAAGTACCACAAGGGCCCTTCAAGCAAACCAGAGATCTCCGGCATAGAGTGGAATTCGTCCAAAGACTCGTTGGAAACGATGGAAGAGAGATGTGTTTCCCACACTTGTCCCCAGGAGAAAGTGGCGCATAGAACGACGAAACGTCAGGATTGATGATGTCGTCACAGTGACAGATGAGAATGCTGTTGGAGGCTAATGGACTATGGGCAGGATTGCACACGTATTTCCAGGAGCTGACGGGAAAGTAGGTAACATCAAGGTGAAAACGGCCAAGGGAGTTTACAGCCATCCTGTGACAAAGATTGCAGTCATCTACCCAGCAAAGGGATACAATTAAAGTGAATTAGGTGATAAGGACTACGCCCTTATCAGGGTGGAGGATTTTTCGTTAACTGAACTGGAAATAAACTCGTGATTACAAACACTGATTTAGTTAAAGATTAAGGGCATTAATTGACATTTTGAGATTACTAGATTTTATGCTGTTTTACACACTGTCAGGTTTCAATCAGAAGTATTTTGCTAACCGGTATTGCTCACCAGTACAAGAGATTCAAGCTAACCAGTTTAAGGCTAAGCCGTTTTAAGCTACGACCTGCCACAGCAGTGAGTAAAGCATGATTGTGAAATTAGAGTTTCTAATTGAGGTATTTTTCAGTGAAATCATTGTCCTAGAGATTATAAGTTGTGCAACGACGAATTGTATTGCTCTCTTTCAGATCGAATAATATAATTGCTTCAGTTGCTATTAATGTTAGTATCAATAAACATCAAGTGATTGATTATACTATATGTGGTGGTCGTTGGAATACGCAGTAAATGACTACGTAAAACAGATATTGTTTAAGCCTTCCCTAAACGTTGATATTCTGGAAATCACTGTGGACAAAAATGGACGTTTTCTCGTCGCAAACATAGATATTAATCAAGATAATTTGTGTCTAGTCAATATTTATGCTCCCAATGACCAAAACCAGCAAGTTAACTTTTTTGACAAAATCATCGATCCCATTTGCCGTAGTAGTACTACTACATTTTACCATTTAACATTTTAACTGTCCTTTGACAGAGGTCGATAAAGTAGGTGGTAGGGACATACTCCATAACAAAAGGACCATCCAAGCAATTCAGGAACTTTGTAACAGCTTTGACTTAGCCGACGTCTGGAGAACTCAACACCCGAATAAGAAGCGTTATTCTTGGGCAAATGGCTCAGGAGAGATTAAATGTCGACTAGATTTCTGGCTAATTTCAAAACAATTACTAGCACGCGTTACTGAAACGGATATCAGCGCTTATTAAGACTCAGATCACTCGCCTGTCATCATCTCGTTGACACCAGAAGATCAAGTACCTAGAGAACCAGGGTTTTGGAAATTTAATAATTCTCTTCTTGAGAACGAAGAATTCGTTACAAAATTCAAGTTTTTCATCTTAAATGCTTAAGAAAAGTACAGGGAGGTTACTGATAAAAGGCTTTTTTGGGAAATGATAAAAATGGAAACAAGGATATGGAATCCGAACTTCTCCGAAAACTCCACGATCTAAATGCTCGTATTGATGCTGCTCCAGAAGGAAATCCTCTAGCGAACAAGGCAAAAAAAGTAAAAATTAAATTAGATCAAATGACCGAGGAGAAAACCAGAGGTTGTATTGTCGGAAGCCGAGCTCGATGGTATCAATCAGGAGAAAAATGCAATAAATATCTTCTCAACCTTTCGAAAAGAAGTTACACCAAAAGACATAAAAAATTGAAATCCTCGGCAGGGTCTACAATAGAAGACTTGAAAACTATCTTGAATGAAGTGAAGAATTACTACCAACAATTATATACTTCTTAAGGCCAAACCTCCCCTTACCAGCTATCAGACTTTCTTAATTCTGGACCTTTACCAAGACTAGACGATGTCTCACAAAGCCTTTGTGAAGGTTCGATTAGTGAAGCAGAATGCTTATCTGCCATAAAGTTTTTCAGCGTAACAAGACCCCGGAACAAACGGTATAACAGCGGAGTTCTATCTCTGTTTTTGGAAGGAGATTTCTTGCCCTTTGATTGACTGTTTTAATCACAGAGCTCAACAAGGAGAACTGTTCCTCTCTCAGAGACAAGGAATAATTTCGCTAATCCCAAAAAAGGATAAGGACCTATTGTCTCTTGAAAACTGGCGTCCCATTTCGCTTTAAATAGAGATTACAAAATAGCTACTAAATGCATTGCTTAACAGCTGGAAAGAGTTCTTCCGCTCCTTATAGGAAGTAATCAAACAGGATATATCAAGGGCAGATTCATTGGCGAAAACGTGATGATCCGTCTTATTTCTGATATCATCGCACAACATGAAAATGACCAAGGAATGATTTTCTTTCTGGATCGTTAGAATGGGACTACCTCTTCCCGGTGTTAGGGGAAATGAACTTTTTGGCCCAAGTTTTCGCAACTGGGTCCACACATTTTATCATAATATCTCTAGCCGCATTGTGGACAATGGACATGCTTCGGAATTCATCCCCTAAAAAGGGGAGTGAGACAAGGGTGCTCGCTTTCCAGGATGCTTTTTACTCTTGCCGTAGAACCTCTTGCTGTTCAGATCAGAACAAGCAAATCGATCAAAGGTCTTACGAATGGAAACAAAGAATCTAAAATCAGCTTATATGCCGATGATACCACTACTTTGATTTACGACGACTTGTCTGCAGTAGCCTTTTTCGCTTTGCTTGATCGATTCAGTACGCTCTCTGGTCTAAGAATAAATAAGTCCAAAACTGAAGGGCTGTGGCTGGGATTGTGAAAAAACAGATTAGGTAAAGACGAGCCTTTTAGAATCTCTTGGCTGAAGTAATACGTCTCCTCCCTCGGCGTAGTTTTCGCCTATGAAATGCATGTTGGAGAGAAAATCAACTTTGATGAACGGCTTGTTAAAATGAACAAGGTGTTAAATCTTTGTTCAGGTCAGTGCTTGTCAATCCTGGGAAGAATTGCTATTGTCAAAACATTAGCACTGTCTAAACTTGTTTATAATTGCTCTGTGCTTGATACTCTGACCGATTTTGCTCAAGAAGTTAACAAGGTCATTTTCCCTTTCATATGGAACTTTAAGCCTGATGAATTCAAAAGAAACACACTGACAGGCCCAATAACCAAAGGTGGCCTAAACATGGTCAATTTCGTGGACGTAGAAAAATCTCTTTAAGGTGCCTGCGTAAATCGCTATTGTTCATCGGATGGTCATCATTGGTCCCGGTCATTGGTGTGCATTTCTTGACTCTCATCTTGAAAAATTCGGAGGCTCTTTTTTGTTTCAGTGTAATTGCGATTTGAAATTCTTAGATCTAGAAGGTCTCCCCCTCTATTATAGGAACATTCTGAAGGTCTGGCAAATCCCTCATTCCAAGGTACCCCTTAGTGTTAATGAAATTAAAGAGGAAATACTTTGGAATAACCGCTTTATTAAGATTGGCAGAAAGACAGTTTTTATAAAGCATGGGTTAGTAAAGGCATTTTAGAATGAAAGATATCCTCAATGCTGACGACAACTTCCTGTCTTTCCTAGACCTTAAATATACTTTTCACATTCGTGGTACCTTCCTTGATTGCGGCGGTCTTCTGGCCGCGATTTCTAAAGATTGGAAAAATGCTATCTAACATGGCAATCAGGAACACACTAACGGACCAAAGGTAACACAACTAACCGTTGGAAATGTTTCAGCAAAATATGCCTGACTAATGTTTGCTGACAAATCTTTCTGTCCTCCATTAACTGAATCCTATTTAAGAGAATAAACATTCACTCCTAGTACCGTATATGAGCTTCCATTTAAAATCACCATTGAAAATAAGCTAAGAAGTTTTCAGTTCAAACTCATCCACAATGTTCTTCCGACCAACCAACGCCTTTGGAAAATGAATGTTAAATCTTCTCCAAAATGCGAAAAATGTGATGCTCCTTGTAAAACTTTAAGCCATATATTTACGTGTCCTGAGGTAAAAAGTTTTGGGGGAAAAGTCATCGATTGGTGGAATAGTAAACATTCTGAAAACATAAATCCCAATCCAACGGAAGTTCTTTATGGAGACAAACATGAATCTAACAGCCTTCATACTTTTAACTATTATCTCTTAATTGCTAGATATTACGTTTACTTAGCTAGACACAAGTTTGAGACCCCAGAGCTGGAAGTTTTCATTGTTCTCCTGGAAATTAAAATCCAGTGCGAAAGAGAAATTGCAAAAACAAACGGAAACCTGTTTTATTTGCCGCCCTGTTATTGTAAAGTTTATTGTAATGTTATGTTAAATGATGTTTAATAAATAAACTATTTTTAAAAAAAAGTTGCTGCCTTATTTAAAACCACTCACTTCACCCCAGTGCAGAAAACGGTGGCTGTTAACATAGGAATGAAGATACACCTGCAATTCTTGAAACACCGGGCGGAGTCTGTCGACCTGGTCCCAGAGCAGTTGACCTATCGAATAATAGATGATGGGACCATCCATCGAAAAAACAAGCTGATTGACTCAAGGGGCTTCACCTACAATGTTAAAGAGCGCTGGAAAGAGACCACCTATTGGCAATGTATGGTGCGCCCAAAAGCTTCATGAGTTGGTGGACTACGTAGACAACCAGTGGATCAACACCAACACTTTCCCACCAAGTTCCTGGAGCTTCTACGGACAGCCTGTCCGTACCAATAATGATATCGAGGGATGGCACACCTCCCTCAACCGACGCGCTGGTGGTAGAGTTCATTTACCTTTCTACCTCCTGATTCAGCTGCACCATCGAGAGTCCTCTGTGTGCAACGTCCAAGTTCGACTCGTCAACGCCAGAAAACTTCAAAGGATCCAGCGTAAAAAATATGGCGGCCTTTTCCAACATTCCAATTGTAGTGATGCGGATCTTCTTTCAAAACAGAATACTTCAACATATAAAAACAACAGTAGGAATCATACTGTAACTGATATTACTAGTTTTTTTGATTTTCGTGTTTTATTTTAGGTTTACTATCTCCACGAAAATGACAGCGAAACGAACAACCTGAGTTTCATAGTTTCGCATTTGACTCTGACTAGCAATTTTAGAATCTTTTTGAGCATTATGAAATTACGGGCGACATGACTTTGGGCGAGATGACTTTCGGGCGACTTGACCGTAAAGCGTCCATTAGAGATGACTAAAGAAATAAAGCTATAGAATTCAATGTCGAAGAAATGTCTGCAGAGGGAAGTGCGTTACGTTGGAGGCTGGGCAATAAGAAAAAAATTGGAAAATTTGTGAAAATTCGTTAAAGTCAACATTTACAGAGAAAATAAGAAAACCTTACAGAAAGCCCATCAACACCATCGCATGTGCGAACTTATGGAAGAAAACGTCATTGTACCATTTGCAAAATTATCACAAAGTACAAAGGTGGCTGAAACCCTCTATGTGACAGAAGCAAGGCAGTATAGAGAGCGAGGCCTTATTCATATCAGTGACAACGCCTATCGCTTTTCATGGCAATGAAGAGTGAGCGTCTCAAGTTAATAAACAACCATAAGTTGAAAGAACCAAAAGAAAATTTGATTAAGGTGGCGAAGTCCACATTGAAGAACAACCAGGAGCTTCAAGCAAAGTGGCTTGCCTGTTTTCAAGAAAGAACAGCAAACGACGTAATTTATTTTCAATGAAGTAGTAATTGCGACGGTATTTCTGAAGTTGAAGCGAGTTTTACTTTCACATTAAAACAACTTTACTAGTTTTTCTATGTTCATTATAAATCATCACATTTCGACTGAGCAAGAAGTGCGTCATACGTTATATGGGCAAAGAGACTATGCCATGGTTTCTTGGTTGGTTTATGGCATGCCCTAGTTGCAAGCACCTCCTGCCGAGGGATTTGAACTGTGCCCAAGAAAGAAGCCTCTTATGAGACTGTGGCACTCTACCCGCAATTGAACTTGTATTAACTTTTACACTCAAGGCTCTTAAGGCTTTTCAAGCATAAAACTAACCTAAGTTCTGTCCTCTTTCAGGATTCCATACTGGCTCTCTTTTTTTCTGTTTTCGAAAGGGTGCTTCACAATATCTGAGAGATTTAGGAGAGATTACAGTATCAAGAAAAGTACCTAGTTACAAAAAAAGGTGCTGCAGAGACAACAAAAAACCCAAGAAAGGACAGACAATATACCTTTTAAGGTAAAGGAGAATTAATAAGATATAACATAATTGCCGGTGACTCTGCTTTGCTAGGGTGAGGATGTTGTTGATTGGCTTTCCTATTTACAATTAAAACAATCCACTCCACAATAGTGTTTTGAATGAATAGTTTTTCCTTTTCCTTTTTTCAAGCAAATTAATTGTAAATAGGATTTTAATAGTTAGCATTATTGTCAATAAAATTTTTTAATTATCATCATAAAAAAAAAATCCACTCCACTTTACACATTTTAACCTACGTCGATGAGTCCCCAACTATTTTGACATGTTCAAGTAGTTCGAAACGACTTTATCTTCAGTGGAAAGCCTTTGATCCTTTAACAAGATAAGGTATATTTTATGGGTGGCGGTGCCACTGGAGGCCTGTGATGTCACCAACAATGGTTGCGATCTTGGCCACCATCCTGGATTTTACCAAAAAAATAGATATCAGGTTAGAAACTGCGAGAAATGGGATTGACATGAAAAATAAAACATAAATAAGCACGTCGCACAATTTTAGCTACAAGATGTACTGTTATTGTTGAAAGAAGTTGAATAAACATGTAGTTTCACTTAAAAATAGTTTGGTCACCCGCTACTTATGACGTCATATCTCGTAATCATAGAAACTGTCCATCACTAAACTTGACTCAAAATGTGCGCTGAGGGTAAACGAACAGCTACTGAAAACGTCAGTTGCTAATGTTTTACCCTCTAGGAAAAAACTCAGAGAAACTTTAAGGGGGCTGTCAACCACCCCTTCCCCCTCACTCCTTGGGTTAATTATATCGTTTACAATGGCCGTGTTTTCACGAGCGGTTTTTCAGGTCGCTCAGCGAGTGACAAGCGGAAGTCCCGTGAAAACAGTTGTTTTTTCAACCCGCTTAAAGTTAAGCGAGTCGGCAAACTTCAATGGAATTCTCATTAAATTTAAGCCACTAAACCAGGTAGCTTAAGCGAGTTGGTAATTAATTTCGGCCAATTAGGAGTCGTTTGTGGTTATTAACTTGACAGGGCTGTCAAATCGGAAATACAACACGCCTGCTATTTTTGATTCATTCCTGCGTGAAACTTCTGCGGCATTCAAAACAACATGGATAATCATAGAGGGAATACTTTTCCTTTTTATGATCCAAGAAGCGACCCATCAAATGATGCACTATCAAGCCATGCAAGGTGAGTTTCTTTCGCGTCCTTTAAACATTCGAGATGTAAAGCATTCAGCTAACGTAGCAAATTATACGCTTTAGGGAATCTCGTCGCTTCGTTATTCCTCCTGTGAGCGATCACTTTGCCGACCCCGTTCCCGCACGTGGTCCATATATTTTTCCGGCCTTCCAAAATCAACTGTGGCTTCCACAAGCAAGATTTTCGCGACCAGCCTCGCCGGCTGAATCACAAATGAGCCCATACCAGAGTGCCAGTGTAAGTGGTGTAAGTGAAGGCCCCAGGGTTGAAAATTCCAGCAATGATACCAGTACCAAAGGTCGCTCCCCCAACTGGTCGGATGCAGAAATACGTTTTCTTATCGAAACCTGGAAGGATCACCATCCAATTAGCAAAAGGCAAAATTCAGCTGTGTGGGAATCTATTGCCAGAGAACTGAATAGTCTGTTGAGGGAACAGGGACTCACGTCCATCCGCACGGCAGCCCAGTGCAAGTCCAAGATCAAGAACCTCGAAGACGAATACAAACGTGTGAAGGACCACAACAACAAAAGCGGAAACGACCGTGAATCTTTCACGTATTATGAAGAGTTAAATGAGATGCTGGGCTGCCGAGCCAAAATTACACCGAAAACCGTTGTTGAATGTGGTTTCATAGACGACAACTCCGCCCCGGCGGCAATTCCTGGACCATCATTGGAAGATTTATCAGAGTCCGGTGACGACGAGAGCATCAGGGATGGAGAGGAGCAGAGCCTTTCGGAGGCGCTTTTTAGGCGTGAACCAGCTGCCAAAAAGGGCAAAAAGCGCTTGGCTACTACGCCGAACTCATCCAAACAAAAGGGCCCAAAATCAGCCAAATCTGCTGAATCCGGGGATGAAGACCTGGCATTTTCCGAGTCACTTTTCTTCAAGAATAAACGTGGAAGCGATGGAAACCAGAAGGGTAAGAAGGCTAGTTCATCAACCCAGCCTCCAGCTAAAAGGTCCAGAAAAACGGAATCTAGTGGCAACGCAGAATATTTTGCCTTCTTAAATGAGAGCCAAAAACGCGACCACGAATTTTTTGAAAAGCTGGCTGAAAAGGAAGCGGAGAGGGAAATGAAAAGTCAGCAAA